>NC_092236.1:49474934-49827434 GCF_036320965.1 Panulirus ornatus | reverse complement strand
CTAGTGCTGATTTGTATTTGTTTGTCACTAGCTTCAATTGTGCTACTTCCTGTTCTTTCAGTATCAGTAACTGACTAAATAATTAAAACTCACATTTTTCCTTTGTACTGAACACCAATTCACATAAGGTGATAAGCATCTAGCATATTTCTTTAAGGTTTTCATATTATTTTCTCACTTTAAAAGGTCCAATCTCCATTTTTTCTTTGCTTTATTCATATACGAGAGCAGAATTTTTGGATTTTGTTCTATGATTTTTATTGCTTTGTCATTTATTCTGTTGTGTGCGAATCCATGAGTTTTCTATCAGCATCTCTTATTTTCTTCATTAGAATTATCTCTCCTTTACTTAATGCACACCTTTTTTTCTTCCATTCTCTTCACACTATCCAAAATTATGTCTGGGTAGATCTCACTTTATATTATCTTTTTTACACTTTGTCCTGTTCTCTTGTAAAACATTACTGTGTTAGTTTCTACACTGTGCTGTTGAAAAGATCCCCATCTCAGTCTTATTTGCTATTGGAACATTAACCTCACTCCATTCTGATTATCAGAAGAAAATTTAAGTACCACAGTATACTTGTTTCCCCATTCCTACTTTTTGTTTGTCTCCATCCATTTCTTCTTTGTAGATTTTGATGCAGAAGTGATGAGGGAGAGAAATTGGAAGAATGCATGGAATGATGTGTGCGAGGGAGACATGTACGGACAGGAACAGGTGGAGACTCTTTTGCCTTGGCCACCCCCTTGATGGGAATTCCCAGAGGTAATGGGCATCAGAGATATACAGATAGTATGATAGTTTGTAATTAATTTTGTGATGTCATCTGCAATGCTTGTTTTAGTCACTGAATGTTTGTGATGAGTGTGATATTTTTAATTGAGGGGTTAGATTTATCATTGTGTCCTCTTGATGACTTGGATCCGGTTGAATTTTACATATATTTGAAGTCTTTATTTTTTCCCTTTCATCTGCTGAAGCATTTTTGTTTTAAATTTATATCTGTTGCTCTTTATCCAACTCGACAATATGAAAGTCATCTGACCACATTAGTTTTGATTCAGTTTTGTCTGTACTTCTCAGTAAGCCTTCAGTAAGTTTTCTACCTTTCTTAGTGTCATTAAGGTCTTCCATTTTATTCTTAGTTGTATTTATGGTTTGTATGCTTACTGCTAAACATTCTTATTTTCCACACTTATTTTCAATAACTGATTTCTTTCTAATTTGCTCTTTACGCAAGCTGCTTCACCACCACGTTTAGTTTCACCTCTGTTCAAAAGATTTCATAGTTTTCTAACTGTGCCTCATTCCACAATCTCTCATTAACCCCTAAACTGTGCCATTCATCTTGTGACAAAGTCAAAGCACTGCTCCAGTTGTCATATAAATCAAAGCTTCCTGCCTGGTTTACAATCCTTGATGGAGTTTGCTTCCACCTGTTATACACAAATGTCACTAACAGCATACCATCATAGTTGGAAAAAAGTATATTGCAGGATGTCAGGATGTCAGAGTGTACATATGTACACTCTGACATCCTGAAAAATGGGTGGGGAAACCGGATGTCAGTGTTCACTACTGTAGTTAATTTTAAAAAAGATACAATGTATGGAGTATGAATGGTGATATTTTGTTGTGCAAATAAAGTTTACTTCTTCATTTATTCATATAAAAAATGTTCTCTGTAAATACCATACACATGAAATACATGTATGACATGTAAAAGAAGGCAAAACATATAGTAGATATTTAAAACAGAATACTTATGACCAGTATGAAATCATAGATTATGCTGATATAGAATGCAATCACACACACACAAAAAAGTATAATTCCATAGATAAGGAGCAGCCTTGCTACCAGCATAGACTCTTCCCTTCCAGGCCAACATAGAGGAAAGTATACTACTTTTTTGTTAATTTCCTTAATAAAGTATAACATGGACATATCATCAAGATCTTTTTTACATGGGGATGGATCATAGAAGCAGTGCCACTGATTAAGGGTCGAATCAATTGGACTGACAGGTTCTATAATATTTCCATTTGTTTGTTCATTAAGATGATTTTTAATCTGGAGTTGTAGGTTGTTAAGCATTGAACATTCATATATTGCCCAGGGTTATGATTCAACTACATAAAGAGAAAGAAAATTATTAAGAGGGAAATGAAAAGTGACGAGAACAAGAAAACCAATGAGGGTGACAGAAAGAGTACTGGCAGAATGCTCTTGTATAAAGACAAGGGAAATAAAAGTGAATGCTTGGATTACATAGTACAAGTCTAATGAATATGTCTGGTAAGGTGTAAGGAGGAGTTATATTGAGATGATGGTGGCATGCACAGAGCATCTACTTGCAGAGAAACAAATGGCTTCAGAACTAGAGGATATGTGCATCAGGTATTTGCTTTCAAGAAGTTAAAAATACTTGCAGAGAGAACTATGTGACATTTATGGATCTTGAGAAAGCATATTACTAAACATACAGTCCTGGACCTGTTCTATGGGGTCCATGCAGCTTCAAGGTTGCACTAAAACTAAAAGTGGTGGGTTCTGTAACAAGCAGTTAGAGGCCAGTAACACTGGAGAAAGCATATAACACGATCAACAGGAAGGCCTTCTGGAAGGTGCTACAACTTTAAGGCATTAATGGCAAGTATCTAAATGCTCTGGGGAGTTTTCACCAGGAGTCAAGCATGTGGAAGAGTAAGATAGATAGAGGGTAAATGATTCCCAGTAAAGGTGGTTCTGGTTCATGGATGTGTTATGTTGCCATGGTTGTTCAATCTGTTTGTAGGCAGAATGGTGAGGGTGATAAAAGCATGGGTCTGTGAGTGAGGGGTAGGTCAATGGGATGCTGGTGATGGGGAACATGGAATCTGAATCAGTTGTTCTTTGCAGTTGACTTGACTCTAGTGTCAGACTCCAGAGAGAAAATCGTACAGCAGATGACAGACTTTAGGAGTGTGTAAAAGTAGAAGCTGAGAGTAAATATGAATAAAATTAATAAAGTGAAGCAGGAGCATGAGACACCATGATTTGAATGCAAATTTGAATGGGAAGGGCTTAGAGGAAGTGGATGGGGCAGCTGAGGTAAACGTGGGGGCTGATTTGAATCATATGGTGGAAGAGGGAGCTAAGGGTCTGGTTGCATTAAGGAGCATGTGGAGGAGAGGCCAGTGTCTCTTGGTGCTAAGATGAATAATATATGTTTGATAGTAGTTGCAATATTGTTGCAAGGATGTGAGTCTTGGGTCCTGAACACAAAAAAAAGGAAGAGGGTGACCTTGTTGGAAATGCAATGCCTAAGAACTCTTTGTGATGTGAGGCAGGCCAAATGGAAAAAAAAAATTATAGTGTAAAAGTGATGCGTGGTAGTAAGCACAGTCTGACTGAGAGCTGATCGGCATGTGTTAAAATTGGACACATCGAGATGATGAGCCTAGATAGCCTGAAAGGATCTACGTGACAGAAAGTGGAATACTTCACTGGGAGGCAAATTTTCTTTGGGAGCTGTCAACATTGGGGACAGAGCTTGGCAGTGTGACTCAACTACCAGAAGTGGTTTCTGCAATGGATACCACAACTTAGCTCATACAAACACACTGTCCATGGGGAAAGTCATTCCCTAGGTGTCTAAACAGTGGAGGGAACCACAATGTTTGGTTGCCAGCATGTCCCAGGTAAATGGAAACCTTAAGAAAATCACCATCAACAGTTTTGCCAAGAAAATGACAAGGTCAATCATGATGCAAAGGCACAGTACTTAGTAATGCACTTTCCATTACCATGGTGCAATATCTCAAGCAAAGCATAATGAAAGGACAGTGGTTTGGTGAGCTGCAAAGCAAAGGCACTACTGAAGGTTAGTGATGTGGTGACCTACAAGCCAAAGACACAACAGATGGACAGTGGTATGGTGAAGTGCAAGCCGAAAGTGCAAGAGACGGATAGTGGTTGGGAAAGCTGCAAACCAAAGGAAACTGTGGGTACTGATCACTGAGTTACAGGTGCAGACAGACATGCCTCTTGACTGCCTGGTGAACAGACTGGTGACATTGGAAACTTACATTAAAGAGCAAATTGTATCCATGTGGCCCCATGAAATTCAAGAGGAGCTGATATATAAAGAGGTTTCCATGTATCCTAATGAGGGCACTAAATTATTCTCAGGCAATAAGTACTCCACTGAAACGGACTCTAATACTGGTGTTATACAAGGAGTCTCCCTCCCTCTGGCACAGAGTTATGGGAGCCCCTTGCCTTCTGAAAAAGTAGTCAAGGTCAATCAGAGTGAACCAATAAAGCAGACTAACCTCCAACCCCATCAGTTTTACTACTCTAGGGTGTATTTTCCCTGTGAGAGACTCACAAACTAAAGCCTTCAAATGAAAGGAATAACAACCCAGAACCAAGGAACATGACAAGGGAGAGTGAAGACATTGTCAAAATCCATTAAAAAAGGTAACAACTTGAATACATATCATTAAATATACATGAAAAATCAATGCAGTTACTTGATACAACACTCCCTAGTTTAATAATCATGATAAAAAGGGACAGTCATCCATGGCAGGGTGTAAGAAGCTGGAATAAAAAGAAGGCTGAAAAAGAACATGTATAAATGCCTATGGATCCAAGATTAAGTAAGAAAGTCTGCACCAATGGCCATGGGATAATAACGTCATCAAAAAGTGGAGGTTACTGACTTTTCACCGGATACGCCATTATCACTGAATAGATGATGGTTAGCAAGAGAAAGAAGCATTAATCCCACTAAAGGGCAAGGAGTTAAAAGTTCTAACTCCTGGAAAAATGCAGAGATTCTTTCAAGATCCACATCATGAATAGATCTTAGAGAGAAACATGCATGCATATATGTAGAAAAAAAAACAAAAAAACGTTTACAATGAACTCACTCAATCAGCTGCTCTTCCTGTATCCTAGCCACAGAAGCATTTAAAAGACTTTTTTTTCTTTTTAAATTGATGGCTCCAGTCACAGACAAAAGTCTACATCAAGGCCGGGCCTTAATTGAAATATACAGATGATTACGAAAGGGAAAAACAAGGGAAAGTACATGGCAGAAGTCCCAGATGAATCTATTCTTTTATTTACATATTATACTTTGTTGCTGTCTCCCACATTAGCGAGGAAGCCCAAGGAAACAGACGAAAGAATGGCCCAATCCACCCACATACACATGTATATACATACACGTCAACACACGCACATATACATACCTATACATTTCAACGTATACATATATATATACATACACAGACATATACATATATACATATGGACATAATTCATACTTGCTGCCTTTATTTATTCCCATCGCCACCCCGCTACTCATGAAATGACAACCCCCCCCTCCCCCCACACGCGCGCGAGGTAGCGCTAAAAAAAGACAACTATGGCCACATTCACTCACACTCAGTCTCCAGCTGTCATGTATAATGCACTGAAACCACAGCACCCTTTCAACATCCAGGCCCCACAAAACTTTCCATGGTTCACCCCAGATGCTTCACATGCCCTGGTTCAATCCATTAACAGCACATCGACCCCGGTATACCACATCATTCCAATTCACTCTATTCCTTGCGCGCCTTTCACCCTCCTGCATGAACCTAAGATTGGTAATCGAATAATAAGCATGGCAACAGAGACAGCATTAATCTTCCAGCAAGATGTGCAGTGAGTGTTATGTGCATGTTCAGCCTTTTGGCAAAGTCTTGTCATAGGTACAGTTCTCCCCCACAAAAGGTCAGAGAAATAACCAGATTCAAAGAGGAGATATAATTTCAACCATACAGAGCCACACAATTTTTGTGGAATATAAAATGGAAAATGGACTTCCACTGCCAAAATGTACATAAATGTTACTTGGTGTGAAATTAATAATGACTAGATTATAATACAACCACTAATGGCTGGGAATAAATAAAGAGGTCGGAAGAGATAAAGATAGTTTAATGAAACCATCAAAAAGTTAAAGAATATACATTCTTTCTATGGAGAAGTTAAAAGCTGCAAAACAGAAAGCCATCATCTGAAAGGTATAAATGATTGAAAAAAGTGAGTAAAGATATATGTGCAAAAATTTTTTTTAAACAAATGACATCAAGTGATAATCCACAAACACTAGCTACATATATTTAGTGGGAGTAAGGTCTTAGTTAAAGAACTTAACAGGATGAGGAATTCAGAGAGAATGGTTGCAGAACATGAGAGAATATGTGAGAAGCTGAATGACTAGTTCCATTATATTTCCAATGTAAGACATTACAATCCCCAAACTAAAGAGATGGAATGGAGAAAAGACCATGAAGAGTTGAAACTGCTCAAAGAGACACAATCTATTGGGAACTCTTGATCAACATAAGATGATCAGATAAAAGCTCTCTATTTGGACCAAAGGAGTGTGTAGTAACACTTGATGGAAGATTTTTTAAAATAAAGCATGGGAAATATTCACAAATCTACAGACCAGTACCTATGACAAGTGTGATGAATAAAACTAAAAAAGATAATCAGAAAGTGAACTGGTGTATACCTGATAAAGACAAAATAGGTTTTGAGAAAGAAATCAAGAATGGAAGGAAAAAGCAGATAAATTTTAAAGGTGCATTTTCTGAGTGGGGTTTAAGTGGCCAGTGGCACATCAAAGGTTGAAGTGTTATGGCTGTTGTCATTCTTTATCTGTGGAAACAACTTTAGAGGAACCTGGTCTCATGCTTGAATATATTTGAGGATGAGAGAAATAAGAAATGATTATGATTGTATTTGCTTGCAGAGGAGCTTAAACTTGTGAGTTAAGAAACATGACTCATGAAGTGCAACCCAGTGAAGTAATGAAGATCAGACAGTGAAAGGAAAGAAACCATGAATCTTAGTGTGCAACATACTTGGGACCAAAACACTGTCCTTATTATCACCATAACACCACATTAGATGAATTGTTAAGGGGGCATATCATCTGATAGTTAATATTATAATTACATATAACATGGAACATGCAATTTTTAATGTGTCTAGTCATCGCACATAACATAATGGTCAAACAATAGAGAAGATCCAGTAGAAGGCAACAAATATGACTCCTGATAAGAGAAATGAGTTAGAGGAGAGATTTGAGGGCATGAACTTACCCACAGTGGAAAGGGTACAAATGAGGGAAAACTGAATTACAGCCTTCAAGTTCCTGAAGAAGACTGACAATGCTGAAAGTAAACAGGTCTTTGAAAACAACAAAGGGTCATAACAAAAGATTTGATATAAAAGGCTTTAAGAACAACTTTAGCAGTAATTAAGCATTGGATGAATAGAAGAAGCTAAGCAATGAGACTGTGGATGTATGAGGTTAAGAGATGTATGATAAAAAAGGAAAACTCAAGAAATGGGATTCTACAAGTTCAAGACTCCTGCCACAAACTGTACAAATACGTAATTACAGGGAAGCAATTATAATGACATGCAGTTTGAGATATGAATCTGCTACAGGTCCAAGAGTAGGTAACAATAAAACCTCATCTAAAGGATGGGCACTTAGCTACAGAGAGAGACGAAGCATGCATCGATACTTCCCATCCCTCTGAAGAATGACCGTTCTAACCACTCTATCACCCTATTGCTTTGACATCTACCATTTTCAGTCTTTGAATCCCTCCTCAACTTCATGTCCTTAGACATCTTGAATCTCACATTCTTCTCTCTGATCATCAGTATGGCTTCCATAATGTGAGATCCACTGGTGATATTTCTTCCTATCTTTCTAATGTCTGGTCATCTTCCCTGAAGGATTTTTGGGAATCCTACGTAGTTGCCCTTGACATATCCAAAGCTTTTGACAGGGTGTGGCATTGTGATCTCATCTCTTAACTCCCATCCCTCACTTTGTTCCCTCATTTCTAGCTTCCTTGCTGGCCGACCTATTTCCATAGTTGTTGAGAGATCAGCCTCCCCTCCTTTCTCTATCAACAAGTGTCCTTCATGCATCTCTCCTGTCCCCTACACTTTATCACCTATCATCGATTTTCTCTTTTCCACAAATAACCGAGTGCACTCATACAATAACTCAACACTGCATTCCTCTACATTCTGCTCCTTCTTCTCTCACACGATCTGCATCTTGTCTTGACACAACTTCCTCAGTTAACTCAGACTCAGACAGGGTATCTCAGTTGGGTAGATAAAAAACAGTTAAGTTTAAAACCTTTAAGAGATGGTTCCTACCTACCTCTCCATTCAAAGTAGTTTACAACTTTTCTCTACTTTAACAGTTCTGTTATTCCACATCTTGATGAACATAACTGGTATTATTGTAATATCCACTCTTTCTTAGAAACCCCACATTGTAGAAGTCCTGTTTAAATGTTGAAATTTCTTCTTAACAGTTGCTGTTTATAAAAAGGATTGATTCATCCTTGTATGGAGTACTGCTTTCACACCTGGGGTGGATCTAGCTCTGCTTTCTTACTTGACAGAGTTAAAGTGAAAGTGGTCCAACTAATAAACTCTCCCAGGTTAGCTTCAAATCTTGTCCTGCTTGCCTTATGCCACAATATTGGTTCACTTTCCCTCTTCTATTGCTTTGGTTTCTACCCCAGTAAGCCGTCTGCATGTGTGCCCCCAACCACCACGCAATACTTAGCAAGATACTGCATCACATTATTATTGTGTGGCCACTGTCAACTCAAAGGTGGGCCATGTTGATAACTTTCTTTCTCTGTACCTCAAAGCTTTGGAACTCTGCCTTTTCTTGTCTTTCCTAAAAACTAAGACCTGGCACTTTTTAAAAGACAGGTTTTTCACCTCCTCTAAAATTCGTAAATACTTTTCCTTGTCTCTTCTTTCTCCCTTTCACAGTACTCTCTATATTTCAATTATGGCTCAGCTTTGCTGTGGTCTTTTGTTCATGACTGGAGCCTTAAAAAGAAAAAATGCTTATTTCAGAATACAGAATGGAAAAGAACAGGCAGGATAACAACTTGCAGATTCCCATTAATTTAAGGATGTACCTGAGTAACTCACTGACACTGAAATATGAAGGATACAAAACTAGAGGAAAACCATTACTACATGCCTGAACATTGGGAGGGTTAGTGACAGCTACATAGTGAGCCAGCACTTCAGTGGTTGTCAAGTTGCACTCCTCTGACCAAGGTAGCTGTCTTTTCTTTCTGCTTCATCCACACATGGACTACTTGCATTCTGTCCATAAACATACAATCTCTCCTTGTCATATATAACATTTGACAACACTTGACTCACACAGCTCATTCTTTGTAACTCTAGATTTTCCTGCATTATGAACCTTGCGCTAGCCCTGTCTTTTGGGAAAATGGTATGAGTAACAGATAGAATTAGTAGGTAGTAATATTTAAGCAGGAGCATCATGTAAAAACATCAGTTTAAAGTAGCTTGGTAAGAACGTTAGGCAGGAGCATTAGACTATAGTAGTCAGTGGGGATATTAGGTAGAAGCTTCTACAAACAATGCACAAGTTTCCCTCTGCCAGTGACCTGTTAAGGATGAAAAACTAAAGTCTAAGAAGAGGCACTGGAGTTCACTAGTTATGGGGAGTCTATTGCTGTAGCCATCCTCTTGAGGGAGTTCCAGGTGGGAAAAGGCATCAGAAATATAGTTAGATATAGATAGGACAACAGAACACTTAGTAATGGGAAAAATGTGATGAAATACTTTCACAAGTAAATGAACAGACCAATGGAACACATTTACGAACAGAAAATGCAGAGAGCATTACAAGTCTTAATGTGAAATATAAAAAGGATGGGGCTAAATGAGTGAGTCTACGACCCCCTCATTTGTAGAATTAATCTTGTGAGGGGATGCACTCAAAAGAATATTAAAGAAATCAAATAAGAATACAAGGAAAAATTTTTAAGAAACAATACAACCTCAGTAAAATTTACATCTTTATTAAAACTTTAATGTTATTTGACAATATAACCAACATTCATATTTTCAATAATTCTCATACTTTCAGGTAACCAACGAGTAGAACTTTCTAATCCCGACTTTACCTCTTGGAAGAATGAGTTACTGCAAGGGATGATATGTACATGAACATCATCAAACCATTCCCCTGTCTGAATGTCTTCAACTTCCTTCACATGATACAACAATTTGACGGCATACAACTTTTTTAAATAAACATCCTTCTTATCTACCATACGAGCTCGCTTTGCTGGAGCACCATCACCATGGAACCCCTCTCTTTGGCCATTTAACCCCTTCAACAATGTTTCACTTGTGAAAAACGGTGAAGCATCAGAAACCAATAACTTCTGGTTTGAATTCATTGTTACCATGAAGAGATATTTCTTTGGCACAGTGGATACTTGGAGCACAATGCGACAGTTCACTCCAAAATTATCTCTATCAATATTACGGAACAACGAAAGCATTATTTCACTTTCATTTCTATTAAATATGATTTCCCCATGCTCTTGTAACCATACAATACTGTGTGTCCATATCTTTACAGACTGATTAGTTTTCACACCAAAGGGCATTTTGCATCCAAAACAATGTATATCATTCCCATCACACACAGCATTAAGGGACCCCATCATACTGTTGTGAATGAGAAAGAACAATTCTGTATAAAAGCATTCATCAGGTGCAGGCTGCAATGATGGTGGCTTCAGTTTACTGCTATCATCAGCATGGAGATGACAAAACCAACCCTCAGAGGCCTGATCCCAGTCAACTGATGGTAAGGGCAGCACTCTTCGAAATTTTACATTCCAACATAAAGGTTTCTGACACTGCTTACAGAATGCTGATACAAGGGACTTCTCCATGGCATTACTTAGCTGGGTATTCAAACAACCAGTACTTGTATCAGACAAAATATCACCACTGAGTACACTAATTAATGATGTCCTCTCATCAATTTGAGCTCGGGCTGTAATAATGTTTGCCTCTTGAATAACACCTCTTATTCTATTTGGTACTAAACTTGTCCCTCTTGGAATCTTTATAAGTATCTCCATCCCATTCTGCAGTTCAATGATACACTCTGATTGACTGACAAGCATATTCCAGCAACGGCCAGCATTATCAGGTACTTTAATGTACATGTTGCAAGCCAGAATATTTGGCAGCACTTCAACCAGAACTTGATACATTATGCCTTTGTTGTATTAACCTGTAAATACAAGAGGACAGCATTAGCACTGGAATACATATACCAGAATAAAAAAAAAAGGAATGATAAAAGAAAAAGGAAAAATTTTTCTCTCAAAAAGCAGGAATTAGAAGGTTATGTATGGTCTGGTAAAGAGAGGAGGTAATGAAAGCTTTGTGGGAGATGAAATCCGGTAAGGCAGTGGGTTTGGATGGTATTGCAGAGGAATTTATTAACAAAGGAGGCAACTGTGTTGTTGATTAGTGGGTAAGGATATTCAATGTATGTATGGACTATGGTGAAGTACCTGAGGATTGGCAGAATGCATGCATAGTGCCATTATACAAAGGCAGAGGGGATAAGGTGAGTGTTCAAACTACAGAGGCATAAATTTGTTGAGTATTCCTGGGAAATTACATGGGAGGGTATTGACTGAGAGGGTGAAGGCATGTACAGAGCATCAGAATGGGAAAGAACAGTGTTGTTTCAGAAGTGGTAGAGGATGTGTGCATCAGGTGTTTGCTTTAAAGAATATGTGTTTGCCGAGTATTCCTGGGAAATTATATGGGAGGATATTGATTGAGAGGGTAAAGGCAAGCACAGAGCATCAGACTGGAGAAGAGCAGTGTGGTTTCAGAAGTGGTAGAGGATGTGTGGATCAGGAGTTTGCTTTGAAGAATGTGTGAGAAATACTCAGAAAAACAAATGGATTTGTATGTAGCATTTACGGATCTGGAGAAGGCATATGACAGGGTTGATAGAGATGCTTTGTGGAAGGTGTTCAGAGTATATGGTGTAGGGGTAAGTTGCTAGATTTTTCCTCACTCATTCTCTCCATATGTCCAAACCATTTCAACACACCCTCTTCTGCTCTCTCAACGACACTTTTTATTTCCACACATCTCTCTTACCATTTCATTACTTACTCGATCAAACCACCTCACACCTCATATTATCCACAAACATTTCATTTGTAACACATCCATCCTCCTCCATACAACCCTATCTATATCACATGCCTTGCAACAATACTTACTCGATCAAACCACCTCACATCACATGTTGTCCTTAAAATTTCATTTCCAACACATCCATCCTCCTCCATACAACCCTATCTATCGCCTAATCCTTGCAACCATATAACATTGTCAGAACTACTATTCCTTCAAACATACCCATTTTTGCTCTCCGAGATAATGTTCTCTCCTTCCACACATTCTTCACCGCTCCCAGAACCTTTGCCCCCTCCCCCACACTGTGACTCACTTCTGCTTCCATGATTCCATTCACTGCTAAGTTCACTCCCAGATATCTAAAACACTTCACTTCCTCCAGTTTTTCTCCATTCAAACTTACATCCCAATTAACTTGTCCCTCAACCCTACTGAACCCAATAACCTTGCTCTTATTCACATTTACTCTCAACTTTCTCCTTTCATACACTTTTCCAAACTCGGTCACCAACTTCTCCAGTTTCTCAATTGAATCAGCCACCGGAGCTGTGTCACTGGCGAACAGCAACTGACACACTTCCCAGGCCCTCTCATCTCCAACAGACAGCATACTTGCCCCTCTCTCCAAAACCCTTGCAATGACCTCCCTAACCACCCCATCCATAAACTAATTAATCATGGGGACATCACACACCCCTGCTGCAGACCGACCTTCACTGGGAACCAATCACTCTCCTCTTCCTACTCGTACGCATGCCTTACATCCTTGTTAAAAACTTTTCACTGTTTCTTGCTACTTACTTCCCATACCATGTACTCTTAACACCTTCCACAAAGCATCTCTATCAACTGTACCATATGCCTTCTCCAGATCCATAAATGCTTCATACAAATCCATCTGTTTTTCTAAGTGTTCTCACACACATTCTTCAAAGCAAACACCTGATCCATATATCCTCTACTGCTTCTGAAACCACACTGCTCTTCCCCAGTCTGATGCTCAGGACATGCCTTCACCCTCTCAATCAAGACCCTCCCATATAACTTCCCAGGGATACTCAACAAACTTATGCCTCTGTAGTTTGAACACTCACCTTTGTCTCCTATGCCTTTGTATAATGGCACTATGCACACATTCTGCCAATCCTCAGGCACTTCATCATGATCCATACATACAGTGAATATCCTTACCAACCAATCAAAAACACAGTCACCCCTCTCTCTTCATAAATTCTATTGCAATACCATCCATACCCGCTGCCTTGCTGGATTTCATGTCCCGCAAAGCTTTCACAACCTCTTTTCTCTTACCCAAACCATTCTCCCTGATCCTTTCACTTCACACAAAACACTGACCAAAACACCCTACATCTGCTAATCTATTATCAAACACATTCAACAAACATTCAAAATACTCACACCATCGTTACCTGTTATTACTTCCCCCCCTTGCCCCCTTCACCAATGTTCCCATTTGTTCTCGTCTTACGAACATTATTCACCTTCTTCTAAAACATCTTTTTATTCTCTCTAAAGTTTAATGATACTCTTTCACCCCTGTAGACCCTCAATTTAAGGAACTAATAGTAGGGAGGGGGTGTGTGTTAATGCTGAAAGTCTGTTATATCAAATATAACCTATGGGCCACTTTTCAGTACAATACACAGTAATACAATATACAGTTCACACGCTTTCTTTTAACTCCTCTATCACTTGATGTCATTTTGAATTGTAAGGAATGCAAAATCATTTAATAAATAAAGTTACAATTCTCTGTATACAACGTAACTGCACAATAACTTGAGGCAGACTGAGGATAAAACAAAATGAGTATACCCCATGCTACCAAAAACAAGTGCGATATGAAATGCACATGGTGCAATACTTGAGATTTTTCATTTTTTAAAATCATTATAAATCAATGTATTATTATTTGCCCAGTCCATTAAATCCTAGGTCTGTGATATAGGGTCCGTTAAATCATTTGTTTACTGTATGTATATACTTGTTATATGTTAAATCTCTCATAGCTAACTTATAAATGCTGCATTGTTGTGATCATTGCTACCAGATGTATAAGAAACTCAAATTCAAACATAAGTCCACCAACCTCACTTTCCCTGCTATCTCTGTCTCACAAACATGCACAAAAACTCACTCTTGTTCACAAACACACACACATATGAATACAAATAAATACATCAAAGGAATATAAAAACCCAAGCTACAAATATATTTTTGTATTACTACTCTGTATTCAGCTTAGCTTTGTCACTGCACTGTTCATTTATCTGTTTCTGTTTGCTCTTAAGCAGTAATATCACCACTGTCACTCTCCTCTACGTAGGAGAGAGCTTCATCAACTTTCTAATGACCCAATAAAATATGTAGTAGTCTGGGTCGGCATTAGCACCTCTTTCTACTGCCTGTAGTAAAGATGCAGTTGGCAGGCATCAACCTTCCACTTTGCTATTGCAATGGTCACAGAACATTTTTAGTCATGTAATGTGTAGACTCAGCCAAAAGATACAACAGATTACTTTACAGTACTTTCCAATCAGAGATTGCCCTCAAACTAACATATACAATTCCAAAATGTTCTGGGATGCATCAGTCCTAACCACAGTGTACTGTAGAAAGCATTTAGGGATGCAAGTGTTCCAACAATAAAGAAAGAGTTACAGAAAAAATATATTCTCATGAAATAAAACTAAAAAGATCTTCAAAGGTCAGTCTATTATATCAGTTATAGTGGAATTCCCATATAAGAGAAAAAAAATCATCCATCAAAAGTTACCTGAGATTAAGTGTGAGGCAGTCTTTCCGTTAACCTCCTCCCATCTACAGCCTGCTTTCACCGGTCATGCCATACTTCCTTATGAAAAACAAGACATTTAGTGATGGACTGACCATTTAATATCTGAATCACTGTGCACTATATTGTTATGTGTACTTTACTATTCATATCAGTTGTAAAACTAACTCTATATGTGTAGTGATTACAATTCAAATTTCATGAATGTGAATTTTTGTTTTATACAATGATCATAATCACTTATGAAGTGCTTCAAGCTCTTGTCTAGATCAATAAATGGTTCTTGTAGGGGCAGATAATTTTTACCAACTTTTGCTTTACTACTGGTATATCAGTAATGCAAAATAGGTTTTATCTGAAATGATCATGAAATAAATACTACAGCAAATTCATACTGTGCGTACACAATAACAGTGGCACTGCATTACATACAGTGTTTGGTTTATATCTAGGGAGAGATGAAGCTGAACCAACTAAAAAATGGCAAAAGTTTGAAGTCTGCTGCTGCACAAGTTCACTGGTGTATAATCAATTCAGCAAGCTCAATAAAGGTATACTAATATAATCAAGTTCCAGTGGTTGATGATTAACTTAGGGACAGTGGGTAACATCTGCAAAGGTAGTTTGCTACAGTTCTTTTGGTTCTTTTGACTTATTCTATGCCATCAGTTTCATGCATAATGAAGGGAAAATGTGATGAAAGTGCTATGACTTGAAGTACAACTACAGTACAGCTGCACTGTAAATCAATCTTAACTATTACAAGATCAAGTGACATATAATTCTACCTTGTAATGCATGAAAACAAATTCTACATTTACTTATTCATTTGAGGATTTTCTAATATATCTAATATTATACAGAAACTGACAATCATGAGCATAAAAATAAAAACTTTTATTTCTTTCTTTCTCTTACACCTTCATATCTTTCCCACCTTAGCAGGGCAATATCAGGAACAATTAAGATCCTCACCCAACTTCTGTTTGCAAAATGGGGTCCTCAGGTTTTTTAACAGGCCCAACAAACCTTTCAATGGTTTCCCGACCACTTCATATGTCCTGGTTCGCCCCATTGCACTATGTATACTAATTAACATTATCCCATGCACACCTCTTGCCCTTCTGCATTTTCCGGCACCAATTATGCAAAGCAACTTTCATTCCATACTTCCATTTCTTTCTCGTCTCACCTTCCCCCATGCCCTCTCCACTTCTCATACATATATCCCCTTAATCTTCACTCATCCTCTCTTTATGTCCAAATCATTTCAGCAAATACTGATCAGCTCTATCAGTTATACTCAGCTTACTAATAATGTACACCTCTCTCTTACACTATCATTCTCAAACAATGAATCACCCTTAGAGAACATACTGACTTTAAGCATTTCACTCTAACACTTCCATTCTCTTACATTCTTCTGTATTTACAACCCATGATTCACACCAATAATGCACTGCTGGGAATACTATTGCATCAACTACATTCATCCTTGCCCTAAGAAACAAACACCCTTCAGAGCAACCAGGACTTTTTTTCCCTTACCCAATCTATGATTCACTTCAGTTTCCTTAGTTCTATTCACTGCCATGTCCACTCCCGGCTAACACCAGCTTCTCCGCAGTAAATACTCAAACTAATCTTTTTCTCCCCCTCCCAAACCTTATGATGTTACTTTTACTCATACCAGTAATTTTCCACACCCACCTTTCACTCTCTCCCATACTCAGACACCAAGTTCTGACATTTCTTCTTGCTCTAGTCTGCCATCATCTGCAAACATCAACTGACTCACCTCCCAGAACCTCCTAAACCCATCCTCATCAGACTGTAGACCTGACCTTTTCTCAAAGACCCTTGCATTACCTCCCTTACCATCCCACCAATAAAAAGGTTAAACAGCAATGATGATATCACTTCCCTGATGCAGGCTCATCTTTACCTGGAACCACTCAACCCCTTTCTTCCTATTCTTACACTTGCCTTATCCTCCTGATAACAACTCCTCACCATTTCTAACAGCTTTCCTCCTACACCATATATATTCATAAAACCTTCCACAGGACAGCACCATATATTCATAACACCTTCCACAAGGTATGTCTATCAACCCTAACCTGTGCTTTTCTCAAGATTTATAAGTGCGACATTTCCACAAAAATTTTTCACAGCAAACAACTGATCCACAAATCCTCAACCTTACTAAAAGCCACATTGCTCCTCCCAAGTCTGATGATCTGCGCAGGCCATCAAACTCAATCATCATTCTCCCAAACAACATTCCAGGTGTACTAAACAAACTTATACCTCTGTAATTCGAGCGTTCACTTTTGTCACCCTTTCCTTTATATAATGGGACTATACAAGCATTCATTGAGAGGGTGAAGGCACGTACAGAACATCAGACCGGGGAGGAGCAACGTGGTTTCAGAAGCAGGCAGAGGATGCGTGAATCAGGTGTTTGCTATAAAAAATGTGAGAAATACTTAAGAGACACAGATGGATTAGTATTTGGCATTTATGGATCTGGATAAAAGCAAAAGACAGGGTTGATAAAGATGCCTTGTCAAAGATCAAGAATATATGGTGTGGGAGGAAAGCTACTAGATGCAGTGAGTTATTATTAGGGGTGTGAGGCACGTGTACAAGTAGGAAGAATGGAGAGTGAATGGATTCAAGTGAAGTTGGTCTGTGACAGTAGTGTGTGATGTCACTGTAGTTGTTTACTTTGTTCATGGATGGGGTGGTGAGGGACTTCGATGCAAGTCTTGGAGAAAGAGATGGGTATGCAGTCTGTTGGGGATGAGAGGGCATGGGAAGTGTCAGTTGTTGTTTGCTGATGATACAGGACTAGTGGCAGATTTGAGGGAGAAACTGCAGAAATTGGTGACAGTTTAGAAAAGTGTGCGACAGGAGAAAGTTGAGAGTATATGTTTATAAAAGAAAAGTTATAATACATTTAGCATGGCTAAAGGACAGGGTAGTTGGGGTGTGCATTTGAATGGAGAAAAACAGGAGAAGTATTTTGGATACCTGGAAGAGGATATGACAGCGAATGGATCAGTGGAAGTGGATGTGATCCCCCGTTTACATTTAATCAACCACTTATTTCTTTGATATTTATAACCCTCACTACTATTGCCTGATCTAATTTAGAATAAAATATACTTAAAATCACGCTCTACATTCTCTTGACACCATGCAACAATGGAAAAACATAGCAATCCTTACGCAATGCAAGTTGTGATGTCAAGATAAACTAATAAATTACCGAAAAGGCAGTGGACCAAATTCCCAAAGGCAGAGATGATAGGGGGCCAGTCACAGATTGCACTTAAACGGAATAGTATCCCCCCCCCCCCGCCACTCAAAAAAAAAAGTCAATTATACAAACCAATCTAAAGCCGAACTTGATAAGCATCTCCTAAACACAGAGTAAATATTAGTTAGGAAGGGTTTATGGAAACTTGCTAACCCTTGTGCATGAGACCCCCATACCTAGAGATGGAACTTCATCCCCAAACCATATCTCAATTCAAGATTCAGCCAAGCCATAATATGCTTTCAGAAGTTCCATACTTTCTAAAAATCTTTTCAAAACATTTCACCAGGAGGCAAATACATGAACTTATGTAACGTAACCAACATTTTTTTTTCTATGACGTACTTACGTGTTTTACTTCCGAAGTCCTTTTAACATCCTTTTACACTTCACCACAAGTCCTTGGTCAGTCATTGAGGTGTTGGATTAGTGTAGAGCAGGTGGGGGTCCTTGTGGTTGGTGGAGTCGAGGGTTTATTTTGGTGATGTTCGTGACTTTGTGACTTGAGTCAGCTGGACCTGTCCCTCTTATCCTGGCTGGAAGGCTGGTGTGGTCATCCTTAATATCATCTTCCTTTTATATACATCACAATTTGCCAGTTCGTGCTATGGATTCCGAGTAATTTGCAAGAGCTCTGAATATCATTAGTCAAAATTGGTTAATTCCCGCCTCCAATTGTATGGTTTATATTCCGTATCCCTCGTGTGATCAGGTTAGGTTCAAGATTTATTTTTAGCTACGTAGATGAAAGTGTTTTTTTTTTTTTTTATCCTCAATATGAATATGTTAGTTTCTACTACCTTGGAGACAGTGGCACTGTAGATATTACCGGTTTACTGAAGAATAAATTATGGTTGTAAGAGGGTGCGACTTTTAATTGCCGGAAAGTATCCATTAATTAGCCTTAAGGATGTGTCCAATGAGAATCGTTGCACAGTTTTATATAATATTCCTCTGTCTCCTGAGTATATATAATATTCCTCTGTCTCCTGAGTAAAGTCTCCAATCTTTTGCTGAAAGGGTAATTTATTTGAGGGGTTTGTCAACGGTACTGACTATTAGGTTGTAATGATCTCAGCAGCGTTGGTCATTTCCACCGGCCATTATTTCACGAGTCTTCACACTTTTACTTACTCTTCTTTTTTATCTCTCTTTTCCCTGCTTACCATGAGGTCTTTGGTCAGTGCCTGAAGTTTTTGCCACTGAGAGTCTTCTGTGCCTATCAAGATAAGATTAATTTTGTTCTGCAACGAAAAAAAGTGAAAAGATATTGATTACGAGCAGACAAAGAAAGACAGGAGCAATGTCGTCATCTTTAATAGGAATTAACAGGTAGAAAATTAGGCCAAAAAGTAACATGAAATTAAATCCCTCAAAATAAACATAAAGTGGAATTACTTCACAAAGCAACGAGAAAAAGTTACAAAGAGTCAAACATGTTTTAGAACTGATAAATGCGGTTGTTGCATAATGCTGTATCTAACTATCTATCTATTGATCTATATCTGACGCCTGTTACCTTCTGCAACTCCAAATTGGGTATCTACGGCAATAGTTTCCGTAACTAGTGAACTCATCTGCCATTTCTTCGCCTTTGGTGCCTCATTAACAAGCCACTGTCAGTGTGCAAGTCTAGTATAGTTTTTGCAAAGTCTACCTCTACAAAATGTAATAAAGTTGTAAAGGGAAAAGTACATCAGAAAGCATACCGCTATTCATGATTTTGAACAGCTTGAAAGTAATACTTTTTACAAAAACTTAAATAGCCTAACTTTGGGGTTGAAAATATAGGTAAGCAAATTTTTAGGAGCACTGATATATATACCAAGGAAACAGCACTATGGAGGAAATATGAGCATCCAGAAGGAAAGTAAAGGTAATGGAAGAACACATTAAATATTTACAGCACACCATAAAGGATCGTGGAAACGAACTACAAGGTAATATAATATAGACAATGAAGGAGAATGGAGGGGAAAGATACATAAAATGATTGCTACGGAAAGTACAGTATAGGAGTAGAGTAGTATATTATGTAATGTATGGAATGGTATGGAATAATATTCATATATCTTCGGGGGGGGGGGGGGAGAAGTTAAGTAATTTCCCGGGCACAACCTTTCTCCAACGTTCTCTTTCCAAACGCCTTGATGTTGTGCTCTCTCTCTCTCTCTCTCTCTCTCTGTATTACAGTGGCTACTGTTCTCGTGAACTGTCTGTGTATGACCCTTCCCTTTCAAAAGGTCTGCTGGGCCCGTGGCACACGCTTGGCTGCTGCTTCCCACTACATCTTTCGAGGACTGGCTGTTTACGACGCCTCCTCTCCTCGAATTTTGTGGCATTTTCCTCTTTTCTTTTTCCAAATTCATGTAACCTTTTCTCCTTTGAGATTTAAGTCTTACATTTCTTTACCCTTGGATTCTCCTCTTATTAATCCTATGCCCCTTTATTGTAATCTTTTATCGAACTGTCTGAAAAGTGCTTCACTCCTTGGAGACAATCAAAGCATTACGGTCCTGATGGCATCCATTCCCGTGTAAAATGTGTGCCCTCGAACTTGCACCTGTGTTTGCTCGTCTGTTCCGTTTCTGTTTAGAAACCAGAATGTTTTTTTTTTTTCTACTTGAAAGCATACGTTGGTAGATCCCAACCCTTAAGAAGGGAACCATTCTAACCCATAGACCTATCGTCCTGTTGCTTTGACATCAACTATTTCCAAAGTCTTTGAAATTCTTTTCAACTCATATCCTCAGACATCTTGAATCTCATAGTCTCTCTAATCACCACTGGTGATATTCTTTCGTATCTTGCTAATGTCCGGTCATCATCCCTGAACTGTTCGGGAAATACTATGTAGGCGTCCTTGACATATGCAAAGCTTCTAACGGTGTGTCTCATCTCTAAGCTCCCGTCTTTTGGCTTCCTTCCCTCACTTTGCTCCCTTATACCTTGTTTCCTCTCTGACTACTCTATCTTCATAGTTATTAATGGATCATCATCCCCCTCCCCCCCATTTCTCCATCAACAGCAGTGTCCCTTAAGGTTTGGTTCTGTCTCATACACTTTTCTCTCTTTTTTTTTATTAACGATCTTTCATTCACAAATAATCAAATGTTTTCATGCGCTGACGATTCAACACTGCATTCCCTTACATTCTTCAATTTTACTTCTCTCTTTCGATTTGCATCTCGTCTCGACACAACCTCCTCTATAAACTCAGACTTGAACAGGTTATCTTAGTGGGGCAGACGAAATAAAAGTTAAGTTTAATGCTTCAAAACCCAGTTCCTACCCATCTCTCTATTGACATCTCTCGTTTCTCCTTTGACGGTTCTGTATTTCCACATCTTGACTCGAACATATTTGGTATTACTGTGACATCCGCTCTTTACTAGAAACTCCACATTAGGGAAATAGCTAAGTCAGCCTCTAAGAAACTGGGAGTCCTGATTAGATATCGAAATTTCTTTTCTTCCGTACAGTTATTCCGTTCTTGTCATGGAGAACTGCTCTTTACGTCTGGGGTGGTTTTAGCTCTGCATCCTTACTTGACGTTCCTTCTTCGATTGGTACTTCCTTGGTTTTTTTCTTCCTAGAGCTGGCTGCTTGCGCGTTCCACCATTAGTCTAGATCACTTTGATACTCGGCAAGCTGCAGTCACATGATTACTGTGAAGCCGTTGGCAACTCGGGGATGAGCCGTATTAATAACATTCTTTTCCTACACCTCAAAGCTTTGGAACTCTCTATCTCTCGTGTCTTTCCCAAAAACCCACCTGACAGTTAAAAATTCGTAAATATTTTGTTCTCTTTTTCCATATCATTGATATTTCTATATTTCTATTATGACCCGGCCTTGATGTGGACTTACGTCCGTGACTGGAGACTCCGTCAAAAAAAAAAAATAATAAACTGAAAAAAATTGTAGAGCCCTGATTTGTTTCACTTTTCTTTTTCTTCAATATTTTTCTGGCACCAGAGATGACCTTGACTGGGGCATGCCATGTGTTCTTGCCATGTCAGTCACTATGACGTAATAAACCCATTAACATGTGAAGAATGATAAAAAAAAAAAAATATAGAATGAAGATTAAGGATTGGGGTGTCGAAAACTGGAAGAGGGAGGTGGAAAGTAAGAAAAAGATAAAAAGTCTGAGGGAACATTATATGACGAATATACCAACAAACATTTTCATGTTCCATCGCAGGAAGAACAATAACTTCCATTAAGGGTTAGGAATAGACTCTCAGGAGACAAGATCTGTGACTGTCGTAGAATGAATAGGAAACATATCATTATATTAAGTGGTGATGATTACAACAGAGAAGAGGAAGGAGACAAGATTACAGCAATCACAGGTGGCCAACAACCAGAAAATATGAGCTGCTCTTTGAAACTAAATACATAAGCGATATCTATAACTTTTGGAGATACAGAGAAAGAAAGAGTGAAGAGAGATTGGAATAGACAGATTAGAGAATAAAGACTGTCAGCCACAGACCAGAACACGACGCAGTGTAGATAATAGTTATTCAGGGAGGGGCAGATGGATAGGTGAAGGAAAGAACCAATCATCAACTTTATTAAGCACATATCTAGGATTCGTTTGGGGTCGAATTACTTCATCGCCAGAGTAATCATTAAAAGCTCAAACAGAAGTGATACGTAAAAAAAAAAAATTAAAAGTTTTCCGATTTATTTGAATGTAAAATTCAATCACTAATTTTAGTATAATTCTCGAAAGATTTATATTACAGCTGTTGTAGAGAAGTTTATTACGAGATCTGTAATCATTTATGATATATAAAACAACTGGTATCGATGATCAAGGGAGTTTTCGTCAGTGAAACAAATTGTCTTTAACAATAACGTCATTTTCTTTAAGGAAGAGAGGTGAAACGAACAAAGTTGTTCCATATATATATATATATATATATATATATATATATATATATATATATATATATATTTTTTTTTTTTTTTTTTTTTTTTTTTGCTCTGTCGCTGTCTCCCGCGTTTGCGAGGTAGCGCAAGGAAACAGACGAAAGAAATGGCCCAACCCACCCCCATACACATGTGTATACATACACGTCCACACACGCAAATATACATACCTACACAGCTTTCCACGGTTTACCCCAGACGCTTCACATGCCCTGATTCAATCCACTGACAGCACGTCAACCCCGGTATACCACATCGATCCAATTCACTCTATTCCTTGCCCTCCTTTCACCCTCCTGCATGTTCAGGCCCCGATCACACAAAATCTTTTTCACTCCATCTTTCCACCTCCAATTTGGTCTCCCACTTCTCCTCGTTCCCTCCACCTCCGACACATATATCCTCTTGGTCAATCTTTCCTCACTCATTCTCTCCATGTGCCCAAACCATTTCAAAACACCCTCTTCTGCTCTCTCAACCACGCTCTTTTTATTTCCACACATCTCTCTTACCCTTACGTTACTTACTCGATCAAACCACCTCACACCACACACTGTCCTCAAACATCTCATTTTCAGCACATCCACCCTCCTGTGCACAACTCTATCCATAGCCCACGCCTGGCAACCATACAAAAATGTTGGAACCACTATTCCTTCAAACATAACCATTTTTGCTTTCCGAGATAATGTTCTCGACTTCCACACATTCTTCAAGGCTCCCAGTATTTTCGACCCCTCCCCCACCCTATGATCCACTTCCGCTTCCATCCGCTGCCAGATCCACTCCCAGATATCTAAAACACTTTACTTCCTCTAGTTTTTCGCCATTCAAACTTACCTCCCAATTGACTTGACCCTCAACCCTACTGTACCTAATTACCTTGCTCTTATTCACATTTACTCTTAACTTTCTTCTTTCACACACTTTACCAAACTCAGTCACCAGCTTCTGCAGTTTCTCACATGAATCAGCCACCAGCGCTGTATCATCAGCGAACAACAACTGACTCACTTCCCAAGCTCTCTCATCCACAACAGACTTCATACTTGCCCCTCTTTCCAAAACTCTTGCATTCACCTCCCTAACATCCCCATCCATAAACAAATTAAACAACCATGGAGACATCACACACCCCTGCCGCAAACCTACATTCACTGAGAAGCAATCACTTTCCTCTCTTCCTACACGTACACATGCCTTACAACCTCAATAAAAACTTTTCACTGCTTCTAACAACTTGCCTCCCACACCATATATTCTTAATACCTTCCATAGAGCATCTCTATCAACTCTATCATATGCCTTCTCCAGATCCATAAATGCTACATACAAATCCATTTGCTTTTCTAAGTATTTCTCACATACATTCTTCAAAGCAAACACCTGATCCACACATCCTCTACCACTTCTGAAACCACACTGCTCTTTCCCAATCTGATGCTCTGTACATGCCTTCACCCTCTTAATCAATACCCTCCCATATAATTTACCAGGAATACTCAACAAACTTATACCTCTGAAATTTGAGCACTCACTCTTATCCCCTTTGCCTTTGTACAATGGCACTATGCACGCATTCCGCCAATCCTCAGGCACCTCACCATGAGTCATACATACATTAAATAACCTTACCAACCAGTCAATAATACAGTCACCCCCTTTTTTAATAAATTCCACTGCAATACCATCCAAACCTGCTGCCTTGCCGGCTTTCATCTTCCGCAAAGCTTTTACTACCTCTTCTCTGTTTAACAAATCATTTTCCCTTACCCTCTCACTTTGCACACCACCTCGACCAAAACACCCTATATCTGCCACTCTATCATCAAACACATTCAACAAACCTTCAAAATACTCACTCCATCTCTTTCTCACATCACCACTACTTGTTATCACCTCCCCATTTGCGCCCTTCACTGAAGTTCCCATTTGCTCCCTTGTCTTCCGCACTTTATTTACCTCCTTCCAGAACATCTTTTTATTCTCACAAAAATTTAATGATACTCTCTCACCCCAACTCTCATTTGCCCTCTTTTTCACCTCTTGCACCTTTCTCTTGACCTCCTGTCTCTTTCTTTTATACATCTCCCACTCAATTGCATTTTTTCCCTGCAAAAATCGTCCAAATGCCTCTCTCTTCTCTTTCACTAATAATCTTACTTCTTCATCCCACCACTCACTACCCTTTCTAATCAACCCACCTCCCACTCTTCTCATGCCACAAGCATCTTTTGCGCAATCCATCACTGATTCCCTAAATACATCCCATTCCTCCCCACTCCCCTTACTTCCATTGTTCTCACCTTTTTCCATTCTGTACTCAGTCTCTCCTGGTACTTCCTCACACAAGTCTCCTTCCCAAGCTCACTTACTCTCACCACCCTCTTCACCCCAACATTCACTCTTCTTTCTGAAACCCATACAAATCTTCACCTTAGCCTCACAAGATAATGATCAGACATCCCTCCAGTTGCACCTCTCAGCACATATATATATATATAATAATAACTATATATATAATATATATATATATGAATAATTAATAATAAAAATATATATATATATATATATATATATATATATATATATATATATATATATATATATATATATATATATATATATATATATATATATATATATATATATATATATATATATATATATGAAAAATGTAAGAAATAATTTAGAAAACTGAAACTTTTAGCTGGAAATGAAATGAAAAATGAATATCACATAATGGTTCAACATCTGGCCATGGAAAAGGGAAATGTATAATTAATTTACACAAACGTCAATAGGAGTTTTCATCAATTTAACCACTGTATCATACTGCCTGGTACACGCACACACACATATATCAAAAAGCCACATTGACATCACACAGATCTGCCTTACAACTGTATGTTCACTGAAACTTTTGCTCAACTCTCCATCTACTCTTATACATGCATTTGCTCCTCTATAGAAGGCATTCAAACCATCCAACTGTTGTTCCCCTACACCATATATCCTTAGAACATCCCATATAGCATTCCACTTGACTCTGTCATACACTTTCTCCAGATCCACAAAAGCTGCATGCAATTTCTAATCTTTCAGTGTATACCTTTCCATGGTCATCTTTACCACAAAAATCTGATCCACACATACCCCACCTTTCCTAGAACTCCTTTGCTTTTCACTTATTCTGCATTCAGTAACTTCCATCATTTCATCATTCAACATTCTTGCATATAATTTTCCTGATATATTTAAGACTTATTTCCCTATAACTGCTACATACATCCTTAGCACCTTTTCCTTTGAATATAGAGACAATATTAGCTTTCACCCAATACTCAGGCACAACCCTCTTATTTCCATGCTAACTTAAGTATCAGATGCATCCACTTTATCACATTTTCTTCTCCATACTTTAGCAGTAACAAGATCCACTCCAGGTGCCTTTCCTACCTTTAGCCTCACTATTGCCCCTTACATTTGTTTCCTTTTCCTGCCATCCTTCATACCCATGCATGTGACAGCTACTGCCTCCCCTTCTTCTGCATTCATCAAAATCCTCTTTCCATCTTCATTTCACTTCCTCCTTTTGATCAAGCAACTTCCCTTTCTTACTTCCCACATTAACATCACTCCTGTGTCCATGTCTTTCTGTTTTCACCTTCCAGTATATTCTGTTATCCCAAACCATTTCACTTAACTTTCTTCCAAAATCTTCAACTACTCTTTTTTTTTTTTGCTTTCCTCTACCAGCTTCTTTATATTGTTTACATACCCTGTAGTCTTCCGTCTTTTGCTGAACTTCCACTGGCACATTCCTATTGAGCATTCTACCATATGCCTTTTTCTTCTCTTCAACAGCATTTCTAATCATCCATCCACCATGCATTGCCCTTTTTATTCCTATATCTCACAACCTTGTATCCAGCTACTAATTTTAAACCTTTAATAGTATTATTCTAAACATTTTAAACATCTGTTTCACAAATGAATTGCATCCCTATTCACTGCACTTCCATCTAAGCTTTCAGTTACCTTCCTTTCATATTCCTACCTGGGTTTTTTCTGATTCATCATCTTGCTTGCCAACACTTTTGCCTTTCCAGTCTTCCGTACACCATACCTCCACTTCTCCCTGATCATCATCCCCTAAAGAACTGCAAAATGGTAAAAATCTCCAAAGAACCCTCTTACAACTCTAGCATCTAGCACAGCCTTTCTCAGTCTTTCATCCTCTGCCACATAGTTAATTGAAGCTTTTTGCTCATCTCTTCCAACATTCCTGATCCATGTACTTCTATGGATCAAATTGTGCTGAAGAAAGGTGTTTGCAAAGAATAAACCCCCTCTCACCACAAATATCCACAAGATAACCTCTGTTCTCATTTACTCCAGGCACGCCTCAGTTTCTATCTCAGCAATTTCATCACATCCCACTTTCGCATTCATATCACCCAATACGATCAAATTTTCTTTAATTTTCAAGACCATTTTTACAGTCATTCATATTTCTCCAGAAAAGCTTCATTTCATCATTATCTTGTTCAGGCTTCATATTCACAGGAGCAAATACACATAACCATGCATACTTCACAATCCCAGTCTTTCCTTTCACCCACACTATTCTTGAATCCTTCCATCCGTGCTCTGTAACACCCTCCCACACTCTTGGTGATAGCAAGACTGCACATTCTTCTTTCCCTCACCCACACTATTCTTGTATACTTGATTCCCTCCATCAGTGCTCTGTAACACCTTCCCACACTCTTGGTGATAGCGAAATTGCACATCCTTCTTTCCCTCTTCCCTGATAATTTTCACTCATTCCCGTCCATACTACTCCTTCCATGCCCTCCCATAACTTGCATTTATCATTTCCATTTTCACTTCACACATACTGACCAAGGATATGGGTTTCCCCAGTCCCCAGCACATTCAAGCTACACATTTAAACTTCTCCACAAGCTCCCTCCTTTTACTTTCACCAGACATCCCATTTACATTCAGTGCCATCACCCTCATTTGCTCATTTCTTTCATCCTTAGCATAACTGGTAAACTCTAGTGCCACTTTTTAGCCATTTGTTCTTCACCCTTGATAGGTCACTGGCAGAGGACAACTCCAGCGAAGTGTTTCCAGAGGCAGTGAGGCTCCATAATTGTCCAAAAACTAAAAAGTCACAGCACAACTCAGGTGTTTGTCTAAATTTAAAAGAATTGCCCTGATGGAGTTGGACAATGCCTTCCCCCTTTAGTTCCATCCCTAAAGAGTACATTAATGATGTCACCCTAAGAAGGTGAGGAGACTTGGATACTCTAGAAAAACTAGAGTATCCCTTTCAGGTACTGAAACTTCAAAACTTTCCCCAAATTCTTATTAATCTATAAATTGATGTTTGTTTCATGTAAAACTGGAAACACTAAATAATGAAAATCAACACACATTTACAAGGTTTCATACAGGTGCCACACTGGGTCTCCTTGGGTGGCACTTTTCCAAGAATTCATGTACATAAGGGAGGTTCCACCCCCTTCCCCCTACCTCTCTGATTTCAAAACCTGCTTAGCCCTAACCATGAGAATCACCAATTCAAAATTTTAACATTTAATGATAATAGTTTCTGAGGAAAGGAAAGCAAAGACTATTATTAGTCAAACACCAATATCAATATATAATTTTTCTTAGGTAAAGGAACTAAAAAGATTTGGTATGTTTACCAACATGTCTAGGGGTTCCTTAAGGGCAATCCTATTGAACTAAATTACATTCACGTTAATGAAATCAAAAAATGAACAACACATTTATCACCAGGGTTTTTAGGTCTACCAAAACTCATTAACCTACAAATTACTTCCAGGGAACATTGTTGCACATCCAATTCATTCTAAGAGCCTCAGGACAAATACATCATTGGGGATGAAATCAAAGACAGGTGACAGTGCTGACAAATGGACCTCTGTGTTGTGCCTCTGCTAGAGCAAATGCACTGAAAATGATATGAATTACCTTAATTTAAGAATGCATGAATCAAAATATGCTTAAAAATTAGAGGATAATCATAAACAATTTAAAGGCACTTATCATTTATATAAAGGTTTTGTACATTTTGAAATAACCTAAAATTGTCTCCAATTAAGTGAATTTCTTTTTTTACAAGCACTAAGAATGCACTGAGCACTTGAGTACTTTTTTTTTAAAGTTCTTATTCTCTGTATCTGGAATTGGTATAAGGTGACAGGAATCAAATGGAAATGTCATTTTGGTGAAACATCAAACTACAAAATTCTCCCATTTGACAGGGGATGGCAGAAGGTTGGATATATTTGATTACTACTAATTGAGCATTCCTTCATCACAAAAGGAATAGTTCACTCAACATTTCATTACTTGGACTGACATATTTTCTTAATACAACTACAGTACTTGTTAACCTATATCCGAGCCTAAGTGTCCCTGAGTTAATCTTTCTCCTCCTCATGGTGTAGTTTTCTCCAGTATACTATACCAGTTTAAATAAGACCAAGATTACCAAAGATATCTGTGTACTGTGGAACCAAATCTATTTTTGCTTTAGAATTTACACAGGATATTGCATTACCTCACTCTCCTGAGATCATTCTTTCAGTTGCAGCTCATTCTGTCAAATACTTGGAACTTTGTAAATATATCAGCTGATATACACAATGTAAGTTAATTTAAAACTGGCATTAAAAATCCATGGAAATACAATATCCATTGAATTGAAAGCAAATGATGCATTATAATTTCAAATAAAGATAAAAAGTAAGGGAAGCAATTTGCTCACAATAATTTCATAATAGATTTTTTTAAATATTAGAACAAAGTTTACAAATAAATACTAATATGCACTGTGTACTACATAAAAGCTTCCAAGTAGTCAGAAAAACTACAGACATCAAATTTTATCTAAAAAGAATGATAATATTGCACAGAAAATGTCAATAAATTCTTAAGACATTCAATATAATACACTTTTGAAGTTACTGTTCACTTCACTACTGATGCATATATTCTTATGCTCATATCAAACAAACTACAAAACATAATATATTACTCAGAGAATCTGTACACTGTTCTACAGCTAAAAATGATAAGACTATATTATCCTATAAGAAATCATTTTTACAAAATATTAGCCCTCTGATAATAAATATACATATTTATTAATCTTGATTGCTGTTTCCCACATCAGTGAGGCAGCGCCAAGACACAGACGAATAATGGCCCATTCACTCATATATATATCTTTTTCTTTTTCTTTCAAACTATTCGCCATTTCCCGCATTAGCAAGGTAGCATTAAGAACAGAGGACTGGGCCTCTGAGGGAATATCCTCACCTGGCCCCCTTCTCTGTTCCTTCTTTTGAAAAAAAAAAAAAGAGGGGAGGATTTCCAGCCCCCCGCTCCCTCCCCTTTTAGTCGCCTTCTACAACATGCAGGGAATACGTGGGAAGTATTCTTTCTCCCCTATCCCCAGGGATATTTTTTTTTTTGCTTTGTCGCTGTCTCCCGCGTTTGCGAGGTAGCGCAAGGAAACAGACGAAAGAAATGGCCCAACCCACCCCCATACACATGCCTTGATTCAATCCACTGACAGCACGTCAACCCCGGTATACCACATCGCTCCAATTCACTCTATTCTTTGCCCTCCTTTCACCCTCCTGCATGTTCAGGCCCCGATCACACAAAATCTTTTTCACTCCATCTTTCCACCTCCAATTTGGTCTCCCTCTTCTCCTCGTTCCCTCCACCTCTGACACATATATCCTCTTGGTCAATCTTTCCTCACTCATTCTCTCCATGTGACCAAACCATTTCAAAACACCCTCTTCTGCTCTCTCAACCACGCTCTTTTTATTTCCATACATCTCTCTTACCCTTACGTTACTTACTCGATCAAACCACCTCACACCACACATTGTCCTCAAACATCTCATTTCCAGCACATCCATCCTCCTGCGCACAACTCTATCCATAGTCCACGCCTCGCAACCATACAACATTGTTGGAACCACTATTCCTTCAAACATACCCATTTTTGCTCTCCGAGATAATGTTCACGACTTCCACACATTCTTCAAGGCTCCCAGGATTTTTGCCCCCTCCCCCACCCTATGATTCACTTCCGCTTCCATGGTTCCATCCGCTGCCAGATCCACTCCCAGATATCTAAAACACTTCACTTCCTCCAGTTTTTCTCCATTCAAACTCACCTCCCAATTGAATTGACCCTCAACCCTACTGTACCTAATAACCTTGCTCTTATTCACATTTACTCTTAACTTTCTTCTTTCACACAGTTTACCAAACTCAGTCACCAGCTTCTGCAGTTTCTCACATGAATCAGCCACCAGTGCCGTATCATCAGCGAACAACAACTGACTCACTTCCCAAGCTCTCTCATCCACAACAGACTTCATACTTGCCCCTCTTTCCAAAACTCTTGCATTCACCTCCCTAACAACCCCATCCATAAACAAATTAAACAACCATGGAGACATCACACACCCCTGCCGCAAACCTACATTCACTGAGAACCAATCACTTTCCTCTCTTCCTACACGTACACATGCCTTACATCCTCGATAAAAACTTTTCACTGCTTCTAACAACTTGCCTCCCACACCATATATTCTTAATACCTTCCACAGAGCATCTCTATCAACTCTATCATATGCCTTCTCCAGATCCATAAATGCTACAGACAAATCCATTTGCTTTTCTAAGTATTTCTCACATACATTCTTCAAAGCAAACACCTGATCCACACATCCTCTACCACTTCTGAAACCACACTGCTCTTCCCCAATCTGATGCTCTGTACATGCCTTCACCCTCTCAATCAATACCCTCCCATATAATTTACCAGGAATACTCAACAAACTTATACCTCTGTAATTTGAGCACTCACTCTTATCCCCTTTGCCTTTGTACAATGGCTATGCAAGCATTCCGCCAATCCTCAGGCACCTCACCATGAGTCATACATACAATAAATAACCTTACCAACCAGTCAACAATACAGTCACCCTGCTTTTTTAATAGATTCCACTGCAATACCATCCAAAACTGCGGCCTTGCCTGCTTTCATCTTCCGCAAAGCTTTTACTACCTCTTCTCTGTTTACCAAATCATTTTCCCTAACCCTCTCATTTTGCACACCACCTCGACCAAAACACCCTATATCTGCCACTCTATCATCAAACACATTCAACAAACCTTCAAAATACTCCATCTCCTTCTCACATCACCACTACTTGTTATCACCTCCCCATTAGTGCCCTTCACTGAAGTTCCCATTTGGAAGGTATTAAGAATATATGGTGTGGGAGGCAAGTTGTTAGAAGCAGTGAAAAGTTTTTATCGAGGATGTAAGGCATGTGTACATGTAGGAAGAGTGGAAAGTAATTGGTTCTCAGTGAATGTAGGTTTGCGACAGGGGTGTGCGATGTCTCCATGGTTGTTTAATTTGTTTATGGATGGGGTTGTTAGGGAGGTGAATGCAAGAGTTTTGGAAAGAAGGGCAAGTATGAAGTCTGCTGGGGATGAGAGAGCTTGGGAAGTGAGTCAGTTGTTGTTCGCTGATGATACAGTGCTGGTGGCTGATTCATGTGAGAAACTGCAGAAGCTGATGACTGAGTTTGGTAAAGTGTGTGAAAGAAGAAAGTTAAGAGTAAATGTGAATAAGAGCAAGGTTATTAGGTACAGTAGGGTTGAGGGTCAAGTCAATTGGGAGGTAAGTTTGAATGGTTGCATCTTTTCTCTTTTTCTGAGTGTTTTCTTTATTTATCTCTAACCATTCTTTTGATTTATCACATCTGATAACTGAATTCTACCTTGTCATGAAGTCTCCCAGCTTGATTTAGTACCTCCTTGCTAGATGTCTCCAGGTCAGATGTAACCATACTTTGTTGCACCCTTAGGTTTTATCATCATGTTTTTCTTTCTTTTATAACTAAAACTGCATCTGGAAATTCTATAGCCTCTGGTAATATTTTAAGTAGCATTTCTTCTTTTATTTCCTTCTCTTATCTGGTGTATTATTTTCCATACCAAAAATGGTCAGCAATTCATGTCTATCAACCACCTGTTTTGCTAATCTTTCCAATTCTGGCACCACCCACATTTCAGCCAGATCCTTCAGTATTGCACTGTCAACCTTTGTATCTCTGACTTTCTCAATAACCTCTCTTTTAGCTAAAAAGCACAAGTCCTGTACATGCTTTACTTTTAAGACATAAAAATAAACATCAGCATTACTGGATTCAACCTGCTTGTAGTAACACCAAGTAAAAATTCACCCTTAGCAGTTTTGTATCATCAGAGTATAATTTCTTCAAGTTCTTCCTCCAAAGAAGTCCATCCTTTCCTTGCTTCTGATCGTACCAGAAACATAAAACTGGAGGAATCTCTGGAGAAGAGGTTCTTGGGGTTATACAACAACAACAATACTAATAACAATAATAATAGTGTAATAATAATAATAATAATAATAATAATAATAATAATAATAATAATAATGATTATGTAGGGGTGAAGAGTGGTGAGAGTAAGTGAGCTTAAAAAGACGACTTGTGTGAGGAAGTATCAGAAGAGATTGAGTGCACAATGGCAAAAGGTGAGAGCAAACAATGTGAGGGGAGTGGGGGAGGAATGGGATGTATTTAGGGAAGCAGTGATGGCTTGCGCAAAAGTTGCTTGTAGCATGAGAAAGGTAGGAGGTGGGCAGATATGAAAGGGTAGTGAGTGGTGGGATGAGGAAGTAATATTGTTAGTGAAAGAGAAGAGAGAGGCATTTAGAAAATTTTTTCAGGGAAGTAGTGCAAATGAGGGTGAGATGTATAAAAGAAAGTGGCAAGAGGTCAAAAGAAAGGTGCAAGAGGTGAAAAAGAGCGCAAATGAGAGTTGGGGTGAGAGAGTATCATTAAATTTCAGGGAGAATAAAAAGATGTTTTGGATGGAGGTAAATAAAGTAAGACAAGAGAACAAATGTAAACATCAGTGAAGGGGGTGTAGTGGTCAAGTGAGAAGGAGATGGAGTGAGTATTTTGAAGGTTTGTTGAATGTGTTTGATGATAGAGTGGCAGATATAAGGTGTTTTGCTCGAGGTGGTGTGTGAAGTGATAGGGTCAGGGAGAATGGTTTGGTAAACAGAGAAGAGGCAGTGAAAGCTTTGCGGAAGATGAAAGCCAGCAAGGTGGCAGGTTTGGATGGTACTGTAGTGGAATTTATTAAAAAAGGGGGTGGCTTATTGATTGGTTGGTAAGGATATTCAGTGTATGTATGGTTCATAGTGAAGTGCCTGAGGATTGGCAGAAAGCATGCATAGTGCCATTGTACAAATGCAAAGGGGATAGAGGTGAGTGTTCAAATTACAGAGGGATAAGTTTGTGTAGTATTCCTGGAAAATCATATGGGAGGGTGCTGATTGAGAGGGTAAAGGCATGTACAGAGCATCAGACTGGGGAAGAGCAGTGTGATTTCAGAAGTGGTAGAGGATGTGTGGATCAGGTGTTTGCTTTGAAGTATGTATGTGAGAAATACTTAGAAAAACAGATGGATTTGTATGTAGCATTTATGGACTTGGAGAAGGCATATGATAAGGTTGACAAAGATGCTTTGTGGAAGGTATTAAGAGTATATGGTGTGGGAGGTAAGTTGCTAGAAGCAGTGAAAAGTTTTTACCAAGGATGTAAGGCACGTGTATGAGTAGGAAGAGAAGAAAGTGATTAGTTCTCAGTGAAAGTCAGTTTGCAGCAGGGGTGCATGATGTCTCCATGGTTGTTTAATCTGTTTATGGATAGGGGTGGTTAGGGAGGTGAATGCAAGAGTCTTGGATAGAGGGGCAAGTATGCAGTCTGTTGGGGATATGAGGGCTTGGGAAGTGAGTCAGTTGTTGTTCGCTGATGATACAGCGCCGATGGCTGATTCAGGTGAGAAACTGCATAAGCTGGTGACTGAGTTTGGAAAAGAGTGTGAAAGAAGAAAGCTGAGAGTAAATGTGAATAAGAGCAAGGGTATTAGGTTCAGTAGGGTTGAGGGACAAATTAACCGGGAGGTAAGTCTGAATGGAGAAAAACTGGAGGAAGTGAAGTGTTTTAGATATCTGGGAGAGCATTTAACAGAGGATGGAACCATGGAAGCAGAAGTGAGTCACAGGGTGAAGGAAGGGGCGAAGGTTCTCGAAGCGTTGAAGAATGTGTGAAAGGTTAGAACGTTACCTCAGAGAGCAAAAATGGATATGTTCTAAGGAATAGTGGTTCCAACAATGTTATATGGTTGCAAGGCATGGGCTATAGATAGGGTTGTGCAGAGAAGGGTGGATGTGTTGGAAATGAAACGTTTTAGGACAATATGTGGTGTGAGGTGGCTTGATTAAGTAATGAAATAGTAAGAGAGATGTGTGGTTATAAAAAGAGTGTGGTTGATAGATCAGAAGAGGGTGTGTTGAAATGGTTTGGTTACATGGAGAGAATGAGTGAAAAATGATTGACAAAGAGCACATATGCGTCAGAGGTAAAGGGAACGAGAAGTGGGAGACCAAATTGGAGGTGGAAGGATGGAGTGAAAAAGATTTTGAGTGATTGGGGCCTGAACATACAGGAGGGTGAAAGGGGTGCAAGGAATAGAGTGAATTGGAATGATGTGGTATACCAGGGTCGATGTGCTGTCGATGGATGGAACCAGGGCATGTGAAGTGTCTGGGATAAACCATGGAAAGTTTTGTGATGCCTGGATGTGGAAAGGGAGCTGTGGTTTCGGTGCATTACACAGGACAGCTAGAGACTGAGTGTGAACGGATGTGGCATTTTTTGTCTTTTTCTAGCCTTACCATGCGGCGGCAGGTGATATGCGTGTGTCTTTGCTGGTGCTATTTCATGTGTGGTGGGGTGGCAACAGGAATGGATGAAGGCTTCAAGTATGAATATGTACATGTGTACATATGTGTATTTATATGTTTGTACACGTTGAAATGCATTGGTATGTGTATGTGCGTATGTGGGCGTTTATGTCTATACATGTGTATGTGGGTGGGTTGGGCCATTCTTTCATCTGTTTCCTTGCACTACCTTGCTAACGTGGGAGACAGCAATTAAGCATAATAAAAAAAAATATAATAATAATTATCATTAGTATCATTACCATTTACTCTTTTTTTTGGTATCACAGTTTTCAGTCTTTGACTCAAAAGGATGTTAGCATGTGGATTTCATGGAGGATGATGGGTTGGGTGATAATGTAGTGGCAGGTGAGGAGGCTACCTTAAAATCATATTTTTCACCATCTCAAGGCCAACTATTTTAAGCATACTCCCTTACTTGCATCTATCTCATGTAGTATCACCACACTAATATCCAGGAGAGGAGGATCTACTCACTAAGGAATTCATCTTTCGTTACCAAGGGAAGAATCAATACCTCCCCCGTCAATTGTCTTTGGGAGAACCATCTATGAAAGTACTCTTACTGAGGTCCTAGCACAGCTCAAGCTTCCAAAGACTATAAATATTTGCGAGGAGATATATAGCTTTTGCAATGCAATTATTCACAGACCAAACTTCTGTTGGACCTCAAAATAACTTTATGGTTTGGTCATTTTGCAAAACATGAAACAGGTGCCTTGCCTGGTGGGCCATAGTCCTATCACTTGCCCTAGAAGGAGACTCTTAGGATAACTTGAATTAAGATGCAGCAGTTAGCTGCCATTTATTTACTAGTCAGAACAAAACTGAACTTCATGGAGGTCTACATACCCTCTGCCAGTGCAGGGAATCAAACCCCGAAAAATGAATTACTATTTAGTAATGCAGGTGATCACACCACCAAGGGATGTTCAAATGAGCTGAAACTTTCAAAATATTATCGTAATGTAGGAAGAGAGGAAAGTGATTGGTTCTCAGTGAATGTAGGTTTGCAGCAGGGGTGTGTGATGTCTCCATGGTTGTTTAATTTGCTTATGGATGGGGTTGTTAGGGATGTGAATGCAAGAGTTTTGGAAAGAGGGGCAAGTATGAAGTCTGTTGTGGATGAGAGAGCTTGGGAAGTGAGTCAGTTGTTGTTCGCTGATGATACAGCGCTGGTGGCTGATTCATGTGAGAAACTGCAGAAGCTGGTGACTGAGTTTGGTAAAGTGTGTGAAAGAAGAAAGTTAAGAGTAAATGTGAATAAGAGCAAGGTTATTAGGTACAGTAGGGTTGAGGGTCAAGTCAATTGGGAGGTGAGTTTGAATGGAGAAAAACTGGAGGAAGTGAAGTGTTTTAGATATCTGGGAGTGGATCTGGCAGCGGATGGAACCATGGAAGCGGAAGTGGATCATAGGGTGGGGGAGGGGGCGAAAATTCTGGGAGCCTTGAAGAATGTGTGGAAGTCGAGAACATTATCTCGGAAAGCAAAAATGGGTATGTTTGAAGGAATAGTGGTTCCAACAATGTTGTATGGTAGCGAGGCGTGGGCTATGGATAGAGTTGTGTGCAGGAGGATGGATGTGCTGGAAATGAGATGTTTGAGGACAATGTGTGGTGTGAGGTGGTTTGATCGAGTAAGTAACGTAAGGGTAAGAGAGATGTGTGGAAATAAAAAGAGCGTGGTTGAGAGAGCAGAAGAGGGTATATTGAAATGGTTTGGGCACATGGAGAGAATGAGTGAGGAAAGATTGACCAAGAGGATATATGTGTCGGAGGTGGAGGGAACGAGGAGAAGAGGGAGACCAAATTGGAGGTGGAAAGATGGAGTGAAAAAGATTTTGTGTGATCGGGGCCTGAACATGCAGGAGGGTGAAAGGAGGGCAAGGAATAGAGTGAATTGGAGCGATGTGGTATACCGGGGTTGACGTGCTGTCAGTGGATTGAATCAAGGCATGTGAAGCATCTGGGGTAAACCATGGAAAGATGTGTAGGTATGTATATTTGCGAGTGTGGACGTATGTATATACATGTGTATGGGGGTGGGTTGGGCCATTTCTTTCGTCTGTTTCCTTGCGCTACCTCGCAAACGCGGGAGACAGCGACAAAAAAAAAAAAAAAAAATAAATAAATAAAAAAATAAACTGAACAAAGTATAAGATGTGTCCCTAAGAAAAATCTGGTGAAATGGTAAAAACTGTCCCTGTATTAAGGTGGAATTCTAAATAAGCTGCAGAAAACAAGAAGAATCAGATTTCTTTAAGAACAATGATTTGAACTGACATCTAAATCCTAAAATATTACTATCAATATCTCAAGAGACCTGATCCAAAATGACATCTAAATCCCAAAATATTACAATCAATTTCTCAAGAGACCTGATCCAAAATGACATCTATATCCCAAAATAATAGTATTCGTTGTTGCAGTGCTGATCAGACATAACCGTAGCAGTTTATTATTCTGCCTCACCCACATTTGGACTGCTGGCATTCTGTCCACAAACGTATCATCTCTCTGTCATACATAATACATGAGAATACTTAACTCACACAACACATTCTTCATAACTCTAGATTTTCCTTTGGAGAGTGCTACGTGCTAGTGCCCTGCCTTTTGGCAAAATAGTAAGAGAAACAGATAACAGTAGTAGGTAGGAACATTAGACAAGAGCATCACGCAGACATAGTTGGTAAAAACATTTAGGTGGTAGCATTAGGTAGAAGCAGGAAGTTGGAACATTAAGCTGAAGTAATTAGTATGAACATTAGGTAGGAGCCTCTGGAAACTGCACAGAGTTGCCCTCTGCCAGTGGCCTGTTAAGGGTGAGGCACTTAAAGGCCAAGAAGTGGTACTGCAGTTTACCAGTATTGAAACTTTTGCTGAGGCCAACCCCTTGAGGGAATTGGCATCAAAGAAATAATTAAATGGATAAATAATAATGACAATGACAATAACAACACATCATACGGGCGTAAGTTGAAGTGTGTCAAAGTTGTGGGAGAGGTCAGATTTCAAGTCACTTCCTTAAGAATGGGGTGAGTGTTGTTGGTTAATCTATCTATCTATATATAAACAGATAGTGGTACAGCCTAAAGTGATATGCCTAAGGACATGTATAATGCATGCATAACATCCATATGAAAAGGTAAGGAGAGCAAATTGAATCTTATGTCACAAGAGTACAAATCTGTTGTACCTGCTAAGGTACTTGGAGGTGAGAACAAAAATGAATCCTTATATCACAAGGATACAAGTCTGTGGTACAGGTACACCACCTATTTTCCTGCAACAACTGATGGTGCAGTAGCTCCTTTAGTCCAGACAAAATTACATGAGGGAACTTGAAATTACCGCGGCCACTAGACTAGTTTACTGGGCAGCCACAGATGGCGTTGTGTGTAGGGCATGCTTATTTACATTCTTTACACTGCACTTGTTGGTGGTGATAACGCAATTCTGTGAGATTCTTATCTTATTTTGCTTAAATCTAACCCTAGCTATGGCTTCTAAGACATATGATAGTGTCAGTCGTGGTGTCAAACGTAGACACTATTCCATATCGATCCAAGATAAAGTAGAACTGTTGAAAAACTGGATAGTGGTTTTGGTGTGTAAGCTGTGTGACATCTACAGTATTGGTTCATAAACTGTTTATGATATAAAGAAGCACAGGGAGAAAATACTGAAATTTTATGCAGACAGCGATTCCAAGAAGCAAATGATGATTAGAAAAACTATGAAAGATGGTAAAAGTACTGAGCACAAACAATCGAGTGATGATGGAATGGTTTCGACAGCATCAGAGTGATGGAGTGGACTTGTCAGGTAGCATGATAATGGACCAGGCTAAGTTGTTCCATAAAGAACTTAAATTACAACATGAGCGTGACTATAGTGAAGGATGGCTTCGAAGATTCAAGAAGCGTCATGGAATTTCCATGAACAAAGTGTGGAGAAAAACAGTTTGCAAACCACAAAGGAGTTGCCGAGTATTTGGGTGAATTTGCAAAATTCGCAGCTGATGAGCACCTCAGTTCTGAGCAGGTGTATAATGCAGACGAAACTGCATTATTGTAGCGATGCACACTTAGGAAAAAAATAACAGAAGATGAAGAAGACCCCACAGGATTCAAACGGGTGTATCTAGGGGAAATAGTACCTATGGCAAGCACTGAAACTGCGCCCCTATCCAAACATATGACACCAATATCTTTTTTATTTTTATCACCTCCGCCAAGATTGTTTTTACCAGAGTTTGTTTGTTTGTCTGTGAGTCACTTTCAACAAAAGTTATGAAAAAAGTTTGATGAAATTTTCAGGGAAAGTCAGAAATGACACGGACTAACTGATTAGATTTTGGGAGTGATCCGAATCATTGTCTGGATCCAGGACACCATTACGGAAATATCAATTTTTGTGAATAACTATTGAACTAATAATATCAATGTGATTCCAAATGCCAAAGATATGTTTTCATGGTCAAAAAAATCTAAATCTTTAAGATCCGAACCAGTGTCTGGATCCAGGATGCCATTACACTACTGGTGCCCCCTGTCCAGGGTACCTGTCCTACCTGCCATACCCTACATATGCCACTGGATTCAAACAACCTAAGGACAGACATTTAATATTTCTTTTAATTTAAATTTCTAACAGTCCATGGTATACTTTAGATACATGGGAGATGTATAATTAGTGGGTTAGAGGTGTGTTGATGAATTATTATTACATAACCATGGTTGGTCCGGCAAAATGGTTAATCCAACAAGGCTTTGGAACCAATAGTGCTGGAAAACCAGTGGTGTACCTGTACCTGTTAAAGCACTTGGGAATATAGGACACATGAGTCTTGTCCATGAAGATGTTATCTGCTAACACTAAGCTTAAAAAAATACTCAAGAGAAACAGGATAGTAAAGCAGAAGGCACCTCCACACCCACCTCTCCCTTCAGCTCGACTGCCTGCAGGAAAAAGATGAGAAAAAACATCATGTAGTATGGAGAGGAGGCATATGGGCACATACTACCATGGAAGTCTTACAGAAAAAAGTGAAAGGGAAAAAGAGTATCCTACCAGTTTGACGATCATGGCACATGTGCTGGATTCTGAAAAAGAAAGACAGGATTAAGATAAAGAAAATAAAAAATATTAAGGATAATTGATACATAAATTATTTACTGATTACAGACATCAATGAAGTGTTTGTCTTGCCTTGACATGAAGGAATTAAGGTTTTTCATTTACAAGACCTGATGTTAATTTCCATGTTCAACCAATCTGCAAATGAAAACACTTATACCCACAATGCCATTACATCTCTACCCTTTTATCATTATACTGTTATTTCTGGTCATTGAATCTATCAAAAGAGAAGAAACATCTGTAATGTCAAAATTGTATAGCATTTTGAAAATTTCTTGATCACCTTGTAGTCTGCACTTTTTGAAAGATAGCATCAGACTGAGATGGAGCAGTGTGGCTTCAGACAGAGAAGATCTGTGCATCAGGTGTTTGCTTTGATAAGTACTCGGAGATAAAGTGATCTGTAGGTGACATGTATGGATCTGAAAAAGTATATGATAGGATAGACAGAAAGGCCTTTCAGAAAGTGTTCAGAATATATGGGGTAAATAGTATGTAATCAAATGCAGTGAGGAGTTCCTAAGACAGAACATGTGTGGGAAAGGGGAAGGAGAGAGAATGACTCTTGGTGATGATGGGTCTGCAAAGACATACTGTAGGATAGGAGAGAGAATGACTCTTGGTGATGATGGGTCTGCAAAGACATACTGTAAGATATGGCTAAGTTCAAAAGTGTCCTGTGGAAAAATGAGTCCAAATTTTCTGTGAAAGGGAGCTGAGCTAGCATGTGTACAGCAAACCAGGCTGTGATTCACTTGATGCTAGATACATTCCAAGCAATGTTTAGTTCCCTGCTTATGGTATGTAGAAGTTTTAATTATGGTGTTGGGGACCTCGCAGATTAGAAAGGATAGTGAATGGTGGGATGAAGAGGTAAAGATGTTAGTGAAAGAGAAAAGAGACATTTGGACGATACTTGCAAGGAAGGAGTGCAACTGACTAGATGTATAAAAGAAAGCGGCAGGAGGTCAAGAGGAAGGCGCAAGGGTGGAAAAAGGGGGCAAATGAGAGTTGGGGTGAGACAGCATCATTAAACTTTATGAAGAATAATAAGATGTTTTGGAAGGAGCAAATAACGAGCAAAAGACGAGAACAAAAGGGAGCTCCAGTGAAGGGGAAAAGAGGGGAAGTGATAACAGGTAGTGATAAAATGAGGAGAAAATGGAGTGAGTATTTTGAAGGTTTGCTGAATGTGTTTGATGACAGAATGAGGCAGATGTAGAGTGTTTTGGTCGGGGTGGTGTGCGAAGTGAAAGGGTCAGGGAGAATAGTTTGGTTAAGAGAGAAGAGGTGGTGAAAGCCTTGCAGAAGATGAAACCTGGCAAGGCGGCAGGTTTGGGTGGTTCTGCAGTTGAATTTATTAAGAAAGGGGGTGACTGTGTTGTTTATTGGGTGGTAAGGATATTCAACTGTGTGTATTGATCATAGTGAAGAGCCAGAGGATTGGCAGAATGCATGTATAGTGCCAATGTACAAAGGCAAGGAGGTTAAAGGTGAGTGTTCAAACTCCAGAGGCATACGTTTGTTGAGTATTCCTGGAAAATTGTATGGGAGGGTATTGATTGAGAGGGTGAAAGCTTATACAGAGCATCAGATTGAGGAGGAGCAGTGTGGTTTTAGAGAAGGTAGAGGATGTGTGGATCAGGTGTTTGCTTTGAAGAATGTGTGAGAAATATTTAGAAAAACAGATGGATTTGTATGTGGCATTTATGGATCTGGAAAAGGCATATGATACGGTGATAGAGATGTTTTGTGGATGGTATTAAGATAATATGGTGCGGGAGGTAAGCTGCTAGAAGCAGCGATAAGTTTTTATCATGGATGTAAGACATGTGTGCAAGTAGGAAGAGAGGAGAGTGACTTGTTCCTAGTGAATGTTGGTCTGTGGCAAGGATGTGTGATGTCTCCATGGTTGTTTAATTTGTTTATGGATGGGGTGATTTGGGAAGTAAATGCAGGAGTTTTGGAGAGAGGGACAAGTATGCAATCTGTTGGGGATGAGAGGGCCTGGGAAGCGAGTCAGTCGTTGTTCGCCGATGACAGAGCACGGGTGGCTGATTCAAGTGAGAAACTGCAGATGTTGGTGACTGAGTTTGGAAAAGTGTGTGAAAGGTAGAAGCTGAGAGTAAATGTGAATAAGTGAGGTCATTAGGTTCAGTAGGGTTGAGGGGCAAGTTAACTGGGATGTAATACGTTTGAATGGAGAAAAATTGGAGGAAGTGAAGCATTTTAGATATTTGGAAGTGGACATAGCACCGAATGGAACCATGGAAGCAGAAGTGAGTAACAGGGTGGGGAAGGGGGTGAAGGTTCTGGGAGCGATGAAGGTGTGGAAAGAGAGAACGTTATCTCAGGGAGTGAAAATGGGTATCTTTGAAGGAATAGTAGTTCCAACAGTATTATATGGGTGCGAGGCATGGGCTATTGATAGGATTGTATGGAGGAGGGTGGTGTTGGAAATGAAATGTTTGAGGACAAAATGTGGTGTGAGGTGGTTTGAACGAGTAATATATGGGTAAGATGTGTGGTAATGAAAAGAGTGTGGCTGAGAGAGCAGAAGAGGGTGTGTTGAAATGGTTTGGACAAATGGAGAGGATGAGTGAGGAAAGGTTGACAAAGAAGACATATGGGTCAGAGGTGGAGCGAACAAGGAGAGGCAGGAGACCAAATTGAAGGTGGAGGGATGGAGTGAAAAGGTTTTGAGTGAGTTGGATCTAAACTTACATGAGAGTGACTTGGAACGATGTGGTATACCAGGGTCGATGCGCCGTCCATGGACTGAACTTGGGCATGTGAAAAGTCTGTAGTAGACCATGGAAAGGTCTGTGGGTCCTGGATGGGCCATTCTTCGCCTGTTTCCTGGTGCTACTTCGCTGATGCGGGAAACAGCGATTAAGTATAATATATATGTTAGAGCAAGGTGTGTGGACGTGTGTATGTACATGTGTATGGGGGGGGGGTTGGGCCATTTCTTTCGTCTGTTTCCTTGCGCTACCTCGCAAACGCGGGAGACAGCGACAAAGTATAAAAAAAAAAAAAAAAAAAAAAAAAAAAAAAAAAATATATATGTTAGAGGATGAGTGGCTCAGATGTTTTCTTTGAAGTATTTATGTGAGAAATAATTAGAAAAACAGATGGATTTGTATGTAGCATTCATGGATCTGGACAAAGCATATGATAGGGTTGATAGACATGCTTTGTGGAAGGTATTAAGAATATATGTGTGTGGGAAGTAAGCTGCTGGAGGCAGTGAAAAGTTTTTACTAAGGATGTAAGGCAAGTGTACTAGTAGGAAGAGAGGAAAGTGATTGGTTCCCAGTGAAAGTCGGTTTGCAGCAAGAGTGCGTGATGTCTCCATGGTTGTTTAACTTGTTTTAGGATAGGGTGGTTAAGGAGGTGAATGCAAGAGTTTTGGAGAGAGAGAGGTAAGTATGCAGTCTGTTGTGGATGAGAGGGCTTGGGAAGTGAGTCATTTGTTGTTCGCAGATGATACAGTGCTGGTGGTTGATTCGGGAGAGAAACTGCAGAAGTTGGTTACTGAGCTTGGTAAAGCGTCTGAAAGAAGAAAGCTGAGAGTAAATGTGAATAAGAGCAAGGTTATTAGGTTCACCAGGGTTGAGGGACAAGTTTATTGGGAGGTAAGTTTGACTGGAGAAAAACTGGAGGAAGCGAAGTGCTTTAGATATCTGGGAGTGGACTTAGCAGCAGATGGAACCATGGAAGCGGAAGTGAGTCACAGTGTGGGGGAGGGGGCGAAAGTTCTGGGAGCGTTGAAGAATGTGCGGAAAGCAAGAACTTCATCGCAGGGTGCAAAAATGGGTATGTTTGAAGGAATAGAGGTTCCAGCAATGTTATATAGGGTGCTACGCATGGGCTATAGATAGAGTTGTGTGGAGGAGGGTGGATGTGTTGGAAATGAATTGTTTGAGGACAATATGTGGTGTGAGGTGGTCTGATCGAGTAAGTAATGAAAGGGTAAGGGAGATGTGTGGTAATAAAAAGAGTGTGGTTGAGAGAGCATAAGGGGGTGTAATGAAATGGTTTGGTCACATGGAGAGAAATGAGTGAGGAAAGACTGACAAAGAGGATATATGTGTCAAAGGTGGAGGGAAGAAGAGAAGCAGGAGACCAAATTGGAGGTGGAAGGATGGAGTGAAAAGTATTTTGAGCGATTGGGGCCTGAACATACAGGAGGGTGAAAGGCATGCAAGGAATAGAGTGAATTGGAATGATGTGGTATACCGGGGTCGATATGCTGTCAATGGATTGAACCAGGGCATGTGAAGGGTCTGGGGTAATTCATGGAAAGTTTTGTGGGGCCTGGATGTGGAAAGGGAGCTGTGGTTTCGATGCATTACACATGACAGCTAGAGACTGAGGGTGAACGAATGTGGCTACCTCTAGAGAGAGAGAGAGAGAGAGAGAGAGAGAGAGAGAGAGAGAGAGAGAGAGAGAGAGAGAGAGAGAGGAGAGAGAGAGAGAGAGAGAGAATGATGCCATGTCATGTGCGGCAGGGTGGTGACGGAAATGGATGAAGGCAGCACGTGTGGGCATGTACATGTGTATATATATGTCTGTGTGTGTGCTGGACTGTTCCTCATCTGTTTCCCTGCACTACCTTGCTGATGCGGGAGATGGCAATTAAGTATTATAATAATAATAACAATAATAATAATAATAATAATAATAATAATAATAATAATAATAATAATTTTTTTTTTTTTTTTGCTTTGTCGCTGTCTCCCGCATTTGCGAGGTAGCGCAAGGAAACAGACGAAAGAAATGGCCCAACCCACCCCCATACACATGTATATACATACGTCCACACACGCAAATATACATACCTGCACAGCTTTCCATGGTTTACCCCAGACGCTTCACATGCCTTGATTCAATCCACTGACAGCACGTCAACCCCAGTATACCACATCGCTCCAATTCACTCTATTCCTTGCCCTCCTTTCACCCTCCTGCATGTTCAGGCCCCGATCACACAAAATCTTTTTCACTCCATCTTTCCACCTCCAATTTGGTCTCCCTCTTCTCCTCGTTCCCTCCACCTCCGACACATATATCCTCTTGGTCAATCTTTCCTCACTCATTCTCTCCATGTGACCAAACCATTTCAAAACACCCTCTTCTGCTCTCTCAACCACGCTCTTTTTATTTCCACACATCTCTCTTACCCTTACGTTACTTACTCGATCAAACCACCTCACACCACACACTGTCCTCAAACATCTCATTTCCAGCACATCCATCCTCCTGCGCACAACTCTATCCATAGTCCACGCCTCGCAACCATACAACATTGTTGGAACCACTATTCCTTCAAACATACCCATTTTTGCTTTCCGAGATAATGTTCTCGACTTCCACACATTCTTCAAGGCTCCCAGAATTTTCGCCCCCTCCCCCACCCTATGATCCACTTCCGCTTCCATGTTTCCATCCGCTGCCAGATCCACTCCCAGATATCTAAAACACTTCACTTCCTCCAGTTTTTCTCCATTCAAACTCACCTCCCATCCCAATTGACTTGACCCTCAACCCTACTGTACCTAATAACCTTGCTCTTATTCACATTTACTCTTAACTTTCTTCTTTCACACACTTTACCAAACTCAGTCACCAGCTTCTGCAGTTTCTCACATGAATCAGCCACCAGCGCTGTATCATCAGCGAACAACAACTGACTCACTTCCCAAGCTCTCTCATCCCCAACAGACTTCATCCTTGCCCCTCTTTCCAAAACTCTTGCATTCACCTCCCTAACAACCCCATCCATAAACAAATTAAACAACCATGGAGACATCACACACCCCTGCCGCAAACCTACATTCACTGAGAACCAATCACTTTCCTCTCTTCCTAATAATAAAATTACATCTGTTTCTAAGTATTTTTCACACATGTTCTAAAGCAAACACCTGATCCACACATCCTCTAGCACTTGTGTTCCTCCCCAATATGATGCTCTGTGCATGCCTTCACCCTTTCAATCACTACTCTGCTATACAACTTACCAGATACACTTCACAAAGTTCTAACTATGAAGTCTGAAGACTCACCTTTATCCCCCTTGCCTTTAAGCAATGGCAATTATTTGTCCTCCGCCAATCATCTGGCACCTCACCGATCCATACATATGGTGAACATCATAATTAACTGGTCAACAACACAGTCACTCCCTTTTAAGAAATTTAACTGCAATACCATCCACCTTGGGGCTGGGGTCTTGTAAGTGAGTCAGTTGTCATTTGCTAATGAAAAAGCACTCGTGGCAGATTTGAGTTAGAAAATGCAGAAGACTGTATTTGAGCTTGGAAGTGCATGTGAAAGGAGACAGTTGAGAGTTTAGGTGAATAAAAGATTTTTAGGTTTAGAAGGGCAGAGATAGGATAGCTCATTGCTGATAAAATCTATAAACAGTTCCCTTTCTTGTCCACATAATAAGTTTAAGATACGCTTGATAATAGACTCGAACACACTCGACCATTCCCTGGGGATGGGGAAGGAATACTTCCATGCATTCCCTGCGTTTCGTAGAAGGCAACTAAAAGGGGTGGGAGCGGATGGGCTGGAAATCTTCCCTTCAGTTTTTACTTTTCCAAAAGAATGATCAGAGAAGGGGGCCAAGTGAGGGTTTTCCCTTTAATGCTCAATTCTCTGTTCTTTATGTTACCTCCCTTATCTGGGAAATGGCGAATAAGTATGAAAAAATCATTATTGTACTTGATTGTCATTTCCTGCATTAGCTAGGTAGCACAAGGAAACAGAGGAAGAAAGACACATTCACACACACACACACACATATATATATATATATATATATATATATATATATATATATATATATATATATATATATATATATATATATATATTTTATTTCTTATTCATTTTACTTTGTCGCTGTCTCCCGCGTTAGCGAGGTAGCGCAAGGAAACAGACAAAAGAATGGCCCAACCCACCCACATACACATGTATATACATACATGTCCACACACGCAAATATACATACCTATACATCTCAATGTATACATACATATACACACACAGACATATACATACATACACATGTACATAATTCATACTGTCTGCCTTTATTCATTCCCATTGCCACCCCGCCGCACATGAAATAACAACCCCCTCTCCCCGCATGTGCCTGAGGTAGCGCTAGGAAAAGACAAGGCCACATTCGTTCACACTCAGTCTCTAGCTGTCATGTAATAATGCACCAAAACCAAAGCTCCTTTTCCACATCCAGGCCCCACAGAACTTTCCATGGTTTACCCCAGACGCTTCACATGCCATGGCTCAATCCATATTCATATTATATTATCTTATCATACGTTGTCGCTGTCTCCCGCGTTTGCAAGGTAGCGCAAGGAAACAGAAGAAAGGCCCAACCCACTCACATACACATGCGTATACAAAAATGCCCACACACGCACATATGCATACCTGTACATATCAACGTATATATACATATAAACACACACACACATATATTTTTTTTCATACTATTCGCTATTTCCCACATTAGTGAGGTAGCGTTAAGAACAGAGGACTGAGCCTTTGAGAGAACATCCTCACTTGGCCCCCTTCTCTGTTCCTTCTTTTGGAAAATGAAAAACGAGGGGAGGATTTCCAGCTCCCTGCTCCCACACACACACACACACACACATATATATATATATATATATATATATTTTTTATATACTGTGTCGCTGTCTCCTGCATTGGCGAGGTAGTGCAAAGAAATAGACAGAAGAATGGCCCAACCCACCCACATACACATGTATATACATACAAGCCAACACATATACATATCTATACATTTCAATGTATACATATACATACACAGACATATACATATATACAAGTGTACACATTCATGCTTGCTGCCTTTATCCATTCCTGTCACCACCCCGCCACACATGAAATGGTAGTGAGGTAGCGCAAGGAAACAGACGGAAGAATGGCCCAACCCACCCATATACTCATGTATATAAATACACCCCCACACACACACATATACATACCTATACATTTCAATGTATACATACATATAAATAAACAGACATATACATGTATACACATGTACACATTCATACTTGCTACTTTTATCTATTCCCGTCACCACCCCACCACACATGAAATGATAGTGGGGTAGTGCAAGGAAACAGCTGGAAGAACGGACCAAACCACCCACATACACACGTATATACATTTTTTTTTTTTTTGCTTTGTCGCTGTCTCCCGCGTTTGCGAGGTAGCGCAAGGAAACAGACGAAAGAAATGGCCCAACCCACCCCCATACACATGTATATACATACGTCCACACACGCAAATATACATACCTACACAGCTTTCCATGGTTTATCCCAGACGCTTCACATGCCCTGATTCAATCCACTGACAGCACGTCAACCCCGGTATACCACATCGATCTAATTCACTCTATTCCTTGCCTTCCTTTCACCCTCCTGCAAGTTCAGACCCCGATCACACAAAATCTTTTTCACTCCATCTTTCCACCTCCAATTTGGTCTCCCACTTCTCCTCGTTCCCTCCACCTCCGACACATATATCCTCTTGGTCAATCTTTCCTCACTCATTCTCTCCATGTGCCCAAACCATTTCAAAACACCCTCTTCTGCTCTCTCAACCATGCTCTTTTTATTTCCACACATCTCTCTTACCCTTACGTTACTTACTCGATCAAACCACCTCACACCACTCATTGTCCTCAAACATCTCATTTCCAGCACATCCATCCTCCTGCGCACAACTCTATCCATTGCCCACGCCTCGCAACCATACAACATTGTTGGAACCACTATTCCTTCAAACATACCCATTTTTGCTTTCCGAGATAATGTTCTCGACTTCCACACATTCTTCAAGGCTCCCAGGATTTTCGCCCCCTCCCCCACCCTATGATCCACTTCCGCTTCCATGGTTCCATCCGCTGCCAGATCCACTCCCAAATATCTAAAACACTTTACTTCCTCCAGTTTTTCTCCATTCAAACTTACCTCCCAATATACGTACATGCCCAAATACGTACATACCAATACACTTCAATGTATACATACATATACATACACAGACATATACATATATACACGTGTACGCATTCATACTTGCTGCCTTTATCCATTCCCGTCGCCACCCTGCCCACTACCTCACTCGCACGCGTGCGCGAGTGAGGTACCGCGAGGAAAAGTCAACAAAGGCCACATTTGCTCACACTCAAAGTCTCTAGCTGGCATGTGTAATGCACCAAAACCACAGATCCCTTTCCACATTCAGGCCCCACAAAACTTTCCATCGTTTACCCGACGCTTCACATGCCCTGGCTCAATCCATTGACAGCATGTTGACCCCAGTATACCACATCATTCCAATTCACTCTATTCCTTGCATGCCTTTCACCCTACTGCATGTTCAGGCCCTGATGGCTCAAAATCTTTTTCACTTCATCCTTCCACCTCCAATCTGGTCTCCCACTTCTCGTTCCTTCCACCTCTGACAAATATATATCCTCTTTGTCACAGTCTTACCTCACTCATTCTCTCCATGTGACCATACCATTTCAATACACCCTCTTCTGCACTCTAAACCACACTCTTTTTATTACCATATATCTCTCTGGAGTGATAGTTTTCATACATGGTGCTTTGACAAGAAAATAGTGAAATTGAAAAAATGTAGCTTAGACATTGAAGCTTATTGATACAGTGGTTAAATTGATGAGAACTACTATTGACGTTTGTGTAAATCAATTAAACATTTCCTTTTTTCCATAGCCAGAGGTTGAACCATTATGTGACATTCATTTTTTCATTTCATTTCAAGCTAGAAGTTTCAGTTTTCTAAATTGTTTCTTACATTTTTCACAGGTATATATATGTATGTGTGTGTGTGTGTGTATGTGTGCATGTGTGTGTGTATGTGTGTGTATGTGTATATATATATGTATATTATCCCTGGGGATAGGGGTGAAAGAATACTTCCCACGCATTCCTCGCATGTCGTAGAAAGCGACTAGAGGGGACGGGAGCGGGGGGCCAGAAATCCTCCCCTCCTTGTATTTTTTTAACTTTCTAAAATGGGAAACAGAAGAAGGAGTCACGCAGGGAGTGCTCATCCTCCTCGAAGGCTCAGATTGGGGTGCCTAAATGTGTGTGGATGTAACCAAGATGTGAAAAAAGGAGAGATAGGTAGTATGTTTGAGGAAAGGAACCTGGATGTTTTGGCTCTGAGTGAAACGAAGCTCAAGGGTACAGGGGAAGAGTGGTTTGGGAATGTCTTGGGAGTAAAGTCAGGGGTTAGTGAGAGGACAAGAGCAAGGGAAGGAGTAGCAGTACTCCTGAAACAGGAGTTGTGGAAGTATGTGATAGAATGTAAGAAAGTAAATTCTCGATTAATATGGGTAAAACTGAGTGTTGATGGAGAGAGATGGGTGATTATTGGTGCATATGCACCTGGGCATGAGAAGAAAGATCATGAGAGGCAAGTGTTTTGGGAGCAGCTGAATGAGTGTGTTAGTGGTTTTGATGCACGAGACCGGGTTATAGTGTTGGGTGATTTGAATGCAAAGGTGAGTAATGTGGCAGTTGAGGGAATAATTGGTATACATGGGGTGTTCAGTGTTGTAAATGGAAATGGTGAAGAGCTTGTAGGTTTATGTGCTGAAAAAGGACTGATGATTGGGAATACCTGGTTTAAAAAGCGAGATATACATAAGTATACTTATGTAAGTAGGAGAGATGGCCAGAGAGCGTTATTGGATTACGTGTTAATTGACAGGCGCGCGAGAGAGACTTTTGGATGTTAATGTGCTGAGAGGTGCAACTGGAGGGATGTCTGATCATTATCTTGTGGAGGCTAAGGTGAAGATTTGTATGGGTTTCCAGAAAAGAAGAGTGAATGTTGGGGTGAAGAGGGTGGTGAGAGTAAGTGAGCTTGGGAAGGAGACTTGTGTGAGGAAGTACCAGGAGAGACTGAGTACAGAATGGAAAAAGGTGAGAACAATGGAAGTAAGGGGAGTGGGGGAGGAATGGGATGTATTTAGGGAATCAGTGATGGATTGCGCAAAAGATGCTTGTGGCATGAGAAGAGTGGGAGGTGGGTTGATTAGAAAGGGTAGTGAGTGGTGGGATGAAGAAGTAAGAGTATTAGTGAAAGAGAAGAGAGAGGCATTTGGACGATTTTTGCAGGGAAAAAATGAAATTGAGTGGGAGACGTATAAAAGAAAGAGACAGGAGGTCAAGAGAAAGGTGCAAGAGGTGAAAAAAAGGGCAAATGAGAGTTGGGGTGAGAGAGTATCATTAAATTTTAGGGAGAATAAAAAGATGTTCTGGAAGGAAGTAAATAAAGTGCGTAAGACAAGGGAGCAAATGGGAACTTCAGTGAAGGGCGCAAATGGGGAGGTGATAACAAGTAGTGGTGATGTGAGAAGGAGATGGAGTGAGTATTTTGAAGGTTTGTTGAATGTGTTTGATGATAGAGTGGCAGATATAGGGTGTTTTGGTCGAGGTGGTGTGCAAAGTGCGAGGGTTAGGGAAAATGATTCGGTAAACAGAGAAGAGGTAGTAAAAGCTTTGCGGAAGATGAAAGCCGGCAAGGCAGCAGGTTTGGATGGTATTGCAGTGGAATTCATTAAAAAAGGGGGTGACTGTATTGTTGACTGGTTGGTAAGGTTATTTAATGTATGTATGATTCATGGTGAGGTGCCTGAGGATTGGCAGAATGCGTGCATAGTGCATTGTACAAAGGCAAAGGGGATAAGAGTGAGTGCTCAAATTACAGAGGTATAAGTTTGTTGAGTATTCCTGGCAAATTGTATGGGAGAGTATTGATTGAGAGGGTGAAGGCATGTACAGAGCATCAGATTGGGGAAGAGCAGTGTGGTTTCAGAAGTGGTAGAGGATGTGTGGATCAGGTGTTTGCTTTGAAGAACGTATGTGAGAAATACTTAGAAAAGCAAATGGATTTGTATGTAGCTTTTATGGATCTGGAGAAGGCATATGATAGAGTTGATAGAGATGCTCTGTGGAAGGTATTAAGAATATATGGTGTGGGAGGCAAGTTGTTAGAAGCAGTGAAAAGTTTTTATCGAGGATGTAAGGCATATGTACGTGTAGGAAGAGAGGAAAGTGATTGGTTCTCAGTGAATGTAGGTTTGCGGCAGGGGTGTGTGATGTCTCCATGGTTGTTTAATTTGTTTATGGATGGGGTTGTTAGGGAGGTGAATGCAAGAGTTTTGGAAAGAGGGGCAAGGATGAAGTCTGTTGGGGATGAGAGAGCTTGGGAAGTGAGTCAGTTGTTGTTCGCTGATGATACAGCGCTGGTGGCTGATTCATGTGAGAAACTGCAGAAGCTGGTGACTGAGTTTGGTAAAGTGTGTGAAAGAAGAAAGTTAAGAGTAAATGTGAATAAGAGCAAGGTTATTAGGTACAGTAGGGTTGAGGGTCAAGTCAATTGGGAGGTGAGTTTGAATGGAGAAAAACTGGAGGAAGTACAGTGTTTTAGATATCTGGGAGTGGATCTGGCAGCGGATGGAACCATGGAAGCGGAAGTGGATCATAGGATGGGGGAGGGGGCGAAAATTCTGGGAGCCTTGAAGAATGTGTGGAAGTCGAGAACATTATCTCGGAAAGCAAAAATGGGTATGTTTGAAGGAATAGTGGTTCCAACAATGTTGTATGGTTGCGAGGCGTGGGCTATGGATAGAGTGGTGCACAGGAGGATGGATGTGCTGGAAATGAGATGTTTGAGGACAATGTGTGGTGTGAGGTGGTTTGATCGAGTAAGTAACGTAAGGGTAAGAGAGATGTGTGGAAATAAAAAGAGCGTGGTTGAGAGAGCAGAAGAGGGTGTTTTGAAATGGTTTGGGCACATGGAGAGAATGAGTGAGGAAAGATTGACCAAGAGGATATATGTGTCGGAGGTGGAGGGAACGAGGAGAAGAGGGAGACCAAATTGGAGGTGGAAAGATGGAGTGAAAAAGATTTTGTGTGATCGGGGCCTGAACATGCAGGAGGGTGAAAGGAGGGCAAGGAATAGAGTGAATTGGAGCGATGTGGTATACCGGGGTTGACGTGCTGTCAGTGGATTGAATCAGGGCATGTGAAGCGTCTGGGGTAAACCATGGAAAGCTGTGTAGGTATGTATATTTGCGTGTGTGGACGTATGTATATACATGTGTATGGGGGTGGGTTGGGCCATTTCTTTCGTCTGTTTCCTTGCGCTACCTCGCAAACGCGGGAGACTGACAAAAAAAAAAAAAAAAAAAAAAAAAAAAAAAAAAAAAAAAAATCTCTCTCTTATCCATTCATTACTTACTCGATCAGACCACCTCACGCCAAATATTGTCCCCAAACATCTCATTCCCAACACATCCACCCTCCTCTGCACAACCCTATCTATAGCCCATGCCTTGCAACCATATAACATTGTTGGAACCACTATTCCTTCAAACTTACCTATTTTTGCTCTCTAAGATAATGTTCTCGCCTTTCACACATTCTTTAATGCTCCCAGAACCTTCGCCCACTCCCCCACCCTGTGACTCACTTCTGCCTCCATGGTTCCATCTGCTGCTAAAGCCACACCCAGATATTTAAGACACCACTTCCTCCAGTTTTTCTCCATTCAAACTTACCTCCCAATTTACTGTCCCTCAACCCTACTGAGCCTAAAAACCTTACTCTTATTCACATTTACCCTCAGCTTCCTTCTTTCACACACTTTACCAAACTCAGTCACCAGCTTCAGCAGTTTCTCACCCAAATCAGCCACCAGCGCTGTATCATCAGCAAACAACAACTGACTCACTTCCCAAGCCCTCTCATCCATAACATACTGCATACTTGCCCCTCTCTCCAAAATTCTTGCATTCACCTCCCTAACAACCCCATCCATAAACAAATTAAACAACCATGGAGACATCACAAACCCCTGCTGCAAACCGACATTCACTGGGAACCAATCACTTTCCTCTCTTCCTACTTGTACACATGCCTCACATCCTCGATAAAAACTTCTCACTGCTTCTAGCAACTTACCTTCCACACCATATACTCTTAATACCTTCCACAGAGTACCTCTATCAACTCTTATCATATGCCTTCTCCAGATCCATAAGTGCTAAATACAAATCCATTTGTTTTCTTAAGTATTTCTCACATACATTCTTCAAAGCAAACACCTGATCCACACATCCTCTACCACTTCTGAAACCACACTGCTCTTCCCCAGTCTGATGCTCTGTACATGACTTTACCCTCTCAATCAATACCCTCCCATATAATTTCCCTGGAATACTCAACATACTTATACCTCTGTAACTTGAACACTCACCTTTATCCCCTTTGCCTTTATACAATGGCATTATGCATGCATTCTGCCAATCCTCAGGCATTTCACCATGAACCATACATACATTGAATATCCTCACCAACCAGTCAACAACACAGTCACCCGCTTTTTACATAAATTCCACTGCAATACCATCCAAACCCGCCACCTTGCCAGCTTTCACTACCTCTTCTCTGTTTACCAAACCATTCTCCCAGGCCCTCTCACTTCACAAACCACCTCGACCAAAATACCCTATATCTGCCACTCTATCATCAAACACATTCAGCAAACCTTCAAAATATTCACTCCATCTCCTTCTCACTTCACCACTACCTGTTATTACCTCCCCACTAGCCCACTTCCCCGATGTTCTCATTTGTTCACTTGTTTACACACTTTATATACCTCCTTCCAAAACATCTTTTCATTCTTAAAATTTAAAGATGCTGTATCACCTCAACTTTCATTTGACCTCTTTTTCACCTCTTCTCTTGATCTCCTGCCTCTTTCTTTTATACATCTCCCAGTTACTTGCACTATTTCCCTGCAAAAATTGTCCTAAATGCCTCACTCTTCTCTTTCACTAACATTTCCCTGCAAAAATCATCCAAATGCCTCTCTCTTCTCTTTCACTAACCATCTTACCTCTTCATCCCACCACTCACTACCGTTTCTAATCTGCCCACCTCCTACCTTTCTCATGCCACAGGCATCTTTTGTGCAAGCCATCACTGCTTCCCTGAATACATCCCATTCCTCTCCCATGCCTCTTAGTCATGCTAAATACAAATCCATTTGTTTTCTTAAGTATTTCTCACATACATTCTTCAAAGCAAACACCTGATCCACACATCCTTGCTCTCACCTTTTTCCATTCTGCACTCAATTTTCCTGGTACTTCCTCACACAAGTCTCCTTTCCAAGCTCACTTACTCTCACCACTCTCTTCACCCCAACATTACCTCTTCTTTTCTGAAAACCTCGACAAATCTTCACCTTCGCCTCCACAAGAAAATGATCAGACATCCCTCCAGTTGCACCTCTTAGCACATTAACATCCAAAAGACTCTCTTTCACATGCCTTTCAATCAACACGTAATCCAATAATACTCTCTGGCTATCTCTCCTACTTACATACGTATACTTACTTCTTTTTAAACCAGGTATTTCCAATCACCAGTCCTTTTTCAGCACACAAATCTATAAGCTCTTCACCATTTCCATTTACAACACTGAACACCCTATGTATACTAATTATCCCCTCAACTGCCACATCACTCACCTTTGCATTCAAATCATCCATCACTATAACCCAGTCTCATACATCAAAGCTGCTAACACACTCACTCAGTTTCTCCCAAAAACACTTGCCTTTCATGATCTTTTCTCATGACCAGGTGCATAAGCACCAATAATCACCCATCTCTCTCCATTCACTTTCAGTTTTACCCATATCAATCTAGAAGTTTACTTTCTTACACTCTAACCAATACTCCCACAATCCTGCTTAAGGAGTAGTGCTACTCCCTCCTTTGCTCTTGTCCTCTCACCAACCCCTGACTTCACTCCCAAGACATTCCCAAACCACTCTCCCTCTTTACCCTTGAGCTTCGTTTCACTCAGAGCCAAAATATCCCGGTTCCTTTCCTCAAACATACTACCTATCTCTCCTTTTTCTCATCTTGGTTACATCCACACGCATTTAGACACCCCATTCTGAGCCTTCAAGGAGGATGAGCACTCCCCACATGACTCTTTCTGTTTCCCCTTTCAGAAAGTTAAAATACAAAGAGGGGAGGGTTTCCAGTCCCCCGCTCCCCTTCCCTTTAGTCGTCTTCTATGACACGCGGGGAATGTGTATAAAGTATTCTTTCTCCCCTATCCCCAGGGATATATATATATATATATATATATATATATATATATTATTATTTTTTTTTTTTATTATACTTTGTCGCTGTCTCCCGCGTTTGCGAGGTAGCGCAAGGAAACGATACTATATATATATATATATATATATATATATATATATATATATAAATATTCATACTTGCTCGCCTTCTTCCACAGGATACAGCATATATATGTATATGTACATGCATGTTTGTATATGTATATATATGTGTATGTGAGAGGATGCATCTTTCTATGGTTGTTTCCTGGTGCTATCTCGCTAATGCTGGAAATGTTTTTTTTTTTTACTAGATTGTCGTTTCTTGCATCAGTAAGGTATTGCCAGAAAGATATGTAGAAAGGCCATATCTGCTCACATCCATTTACTAGCTGTCATGTGTAATGCACCGAAACCACAGTTCCCTATCTACAACCAGGATCCTGTAACCTTTTCATGGTTTACCCTGGATGCTTCACATGCCCTGCTTCAATCAACTGACAGAAAATCAACCCTAATGTGCCATATCATTCCAAGTTACTCTATCCTGTGCATGACTCTCACCCTCTTGCATGTTCATCCCAATCACTCAAAATCTTTTTCACTCTATCCTTCCATCTCCAATTTGGTCTCCCTGTTCCCTCCACTTCTGACAGTAATCCTCTTTGTCAATCTTTCCTCACTCATTTTCTCCATATGTCCAAACCATTTCAGCCTTCTCAACCATACTCTTTTTATTACCAAAATTCTTTCTCACCCTTTTATCACTTACTTGATCAAACCACCTCACATCACATATTGTCCACAAACACTTAATTTCCAAAACATTTACCCATGCTTCATATCCATATAACATTGTTGGGACTACTATTCCTTCGAGCATACCCATTTTTGCCTTCCCACTTAACATTCTCTTTTTTCACACATTCTTCAGCACTCCCAGAACCTTCGCCCCTTTCTCCATCCAATGACACTTCCGCTTCCATGGTTCCTTTTGCTACCATGTCTACTTCCAGATATCTAAAACACTTCATTTTCTCCTATTTTTCTCCAATAAAACACACCCCAATTTATCTGTCTGTCACCGCTGCTGAACCTACATAATCTTGCTTTTATTCACATTCACTCTCAAGTTTTTCCTTTCACAGAGTTTTCCAAACTCAGCCACCAACTTCATTTTCTCACTTGAATCTGCTACCAGTGCTGCATCATCAGCAAACAACTAAATCATTTCCCAGCCCACTCATCACCCACAGACTGCATATTTGCCTGTCTCCAAGACTCACATTTATCAACTGTCCATATACAAACTAAGCAACCACTGTGACATCACACACCCTTGCCACACACAACCCTTAACCTTCAACTGGAACCATCCATTCACTCTCCTCTCTTCATACTCATACACAAGCCTTACACCCTTAATAAACACTTCCCACTACCTCTAGCAGTTTTCCTCCCACCCTACCACATCCTATATTCTTAAGACCTTCCATAAAGCATCACTATCAATCCTATCATATGCAATCTTGCAGATCCATGAATACCACATACAATTGCTCCCCAACATACGATGGGGGTTATGTTCCAACAGACCCATCATAAGTTGAAAATACGTTTATCACTGTGCATCTAACCTACATCATAGCTTAGCCTAGCCCACCTTAAACCTTCTCAAAACACTTACATTTCTCATCCATAATAATCAAATGCAGCTCTTCCTTAAAGGCTTTGACATCTTCAGTATCAGCTTTTGCTGCCTCACCGCTAACCTTTACATTATGAAAATTATGACGCCTTTTGAAGCAGTGGAACCGCCCATGATTTGTTGTAAACAATTGAAAAGACTTCTTGCCTTAGCCTGGATCGTCAAGAGGCTAAGCAGTATGTACTTCTGTATCTGGTCTTCCATCAACGTGACAATTAGTTTTCCATATCATCACTTGGCCCAGCTCTTTTCTTTGTGATGACAGTAGATTTAACTGATACTGAAGATTTCACTGCATCACTCATCCGCTTCTTATCCTTTAAGATGGTTGAGATCGTTGATTGCAAAAATCCTAACTCACATGCGGTGGCCATTACTGGCTTCCTGCCTTCATGCTCAGTACTTATCTTCAATTTCATCTCAAGAGTAATTGCCTTTCTCTTCTCACCAGAAGCAAGAGACACAGATGGGGGTTTTGTAAAGATGATGGGATGCAAAAACACAAAACACAAAATCTCAAAACACTGACAACACATTACAGGTTGTTTACCCTCATGATTGCATGGCTGACTGGAAGCTGCGGCTTGCTGCCGCTGCACAGCATCACGAGAGAGTATCATACCACTAACCTGGGAAAAGAATCAAAATTCAAAATTTGATATACAGTTTCTACAGAATGTGTATCACTATCACACCATTGTAAAGTAAAAATATTACAAGTCGGGGAGCACCTGTACACATCCATCAGTTTTTTCTCATCAACACTATCATACACCATCTCCAGATCCATAAATGCCACATACACATATATCAGTTCTTTTGAGTATTTCTCATACATTCTTTCTGGCAAACACCTGATCCACACATCCTCTACCATTTCTGAATCCAGACTGCTCCTCCCCAATCTAATGCTTTGTACATTGCCTCCACCCTCTGATACAGCTTGCCATGTATACTCAACAAACTGTAGTCTGAACAGTCACCTTATTCCCCTTGCCTTTATTCAATGGCACTATTCATGCATTTTGCCAATCCAAAGGCTCCTCAGCATGATCCATAAATAAAACAAAAATCCTTACCCACCAATCAACAAGAAGTCAACCCATTTCTTGATAAATTCAACTGCATCACCATCCACTCCAGCCATCTTGCCAGATTTCATCTAGTGCAAGGCTTTCTTTCATCACCTCTCCTCTCTTCATCAAACTACTCTCCAAGACACTCACTTCATGTACCACCTTGACCAAACACCCTATATCTGCCACTCTTATCATCAAACACATTTAGCAATCCTTCAAAATACTCATTCTGTCTCCTCACTCTGTTACTGCTTTCCCTTTTGCCTCTTCACCAATTTTCCCATTTGTTCTCATCTTTTGCACATTATTTGCCAATATTCCAAAACATCGTATTTCTCCTAAAGTTTACCAATATTCACTCTCAATTGCCCTCTTTTTCAACCCCTGCCCCTTTCTCTTGACTTCCTGTCACTTTCTCTTACACATACAACCCCTGATCATTATACTCCTTCCCTGCAAGAACCACCCAAACACCTCTTTTCTCTATCACTGGCAACTTCATATTTTCATTCCACCACTCACTACCCTTTTTAATTTGCCCACCTCATACCTTTTGCATGCCACATGCATCTCTTGCACATTCCTCATTTACTCCCTTTGCTTCATTTACTCTCATCTTTTGCCATTCCACTCTCTAGCTCTCTGGATATTTCATAGGTCTTTTCTCCAAGCTCACCACTCTCTTCTCCCAACATTGTTCCATCTTTTCGAAAACCTCTACAAATGTTCACCCCACTTCTACAAAATAGTGATCAGACCGCACCAGCTGCCCTTCTCAGCATATTTACTTCCAAAAGTCTTTCATTTAAATGCCTATCAATCATCTGAATAATGACTGCTCTCCCTCTCTCTATATATAATTTTCCTTCTTTCATACTTTATTGTCATTTCCCACATTAGTCAGGTAGTGTGAGGAACAGACAAAGAAACACTACATCCACTTACGTCCATTCTCTAGCTGTCATGTGTAATGCACCAAAACCACAGCTCCCTATCCACACTCAGGCCCCATAGACCTTTCCATGGTTTACCCTGGACGTTTCACATGCCCTGATTTAATCAACTGACATCAAATTGACCCCTGTATACCACATCACTCCAATTCACTCCTTTCACCCATCTGCTTGTTCAGGCCCCGATTGCTCAAAATCTTTTTCATTGCATCCTTCCATCTCCAATTTGGTCTCCCTGTTCTTGTTCCCTCCACTTCTGACACATACATTCTCTTCATATGTCCAAACTATTTCAGCACATCCTCTTCAGCTCTCTCACCCACACTCCTTTTACTACCATAACTCTCTTACATCACTTTCTCGATAAAACCACCTCACACACATTGTCCAAAAAAAACATTTCATTTCCAACACATACACCCTTATCTATAGCTCATGCCTTGCATCCATATATCAAGACCACTATTCCTTGAAATACACCCATTTTTGCCTTCCCATGTAACATTCTCTATTTACACACATCCTTCAGTGCTCACAGAACCCTAGCCCCCTCCCCAACCATATGACTCACTTCAGCTTCCATGGTTCCATTTGCTGCCATGTCCCCTCCCAGATATCCTACACACTTCACTTCCTCTGATTTTTCTCCATTCAAACTCACACCCTGACTAACTTGTCCCTAAACCCTGCTGAACCTAATAACATGTTGTCTCATTCAGTATTCCTTTAAAATGACACAAGTTTACCTTTTCTCCACTCACGACACATAAAGTTAACCAAAAAATAAGTGACCATGTGGAAATCAACCATTTTCATAAAGTCAGCAACAATTTACATATATGGCAATTTGATTTTCTAGTAAAAGAGCATCTGGACTTAGCCCCAAGGTCCCTTTCTAAGAAAGAATTCTGATGTTACAACAGAACTCTTTCCAGTAACCCCTGCAGTTTCAAGGCTGTGCTACTTCAAGAAGTAGGGAAATGATGGTTTTCTTTGGAGTGAGAAGTTCTTGTTGAGACTGTTCCCAAAGATACAGCATTGCCAAAGGTGACTTTTTGTTTGTGGTGTGACCTTGGGCATGCAGAGTACAGTAGCATTTATTTATTTTTATTTATTTATTTTGCTTTGTTGCTGTGTCCCGCATTAGCGAGGTAGCACAAGGAAACAGAGGAAAGAATGGCCCAACCCACCCACATACACATGTATATACATACACGTCCACACACGCAAATATACATACCTATACATCTCAATGTACATATATATATATATATATATATATATATATATATATATATATACACACAGACATATACATATATACACATGTACATAATTCATAGTCTGCCTTTATTTGTTCCCACTGCCACCTCGCCACACATGGAATAACAACCCCCTCCCCCCTCATGTGTGCGAGGTAGCGCTAGGAAAAGACAACAAAGGCCCCATTCGTTCACACTCAGTCTCTAGCTGTCATGTAATAATGCACCAAAACCACAGCTCCCCTTCCACATCTAGGCCCCACAGAACTTTCCATGGTTTACCCCAGACGCTTCACATGCCCTGAGTCAATCCATTGACAGCATGTCAACCCCGGTATACCACATCATTCCAATTCACTCTATTCCTTGCATGCCTTTCACCCTCCTGCATGTTCAGGCCACGATCACTCAAAATCTTTTTCACTCCATCTTTCCACCTCCAATTTGGTCTCCCACTTCTCCTCGTTCCCTCCACCTCTGACACATATATCCTCTTGGTCAATCTTTCCTCACTCATTCTCTCCATGTGACCAAACCATTTCAAAACACCCTCTTCTGCTCTCTCAACCACACTCTTTTTATTTCCACACATCTCTCTTACCCTTACATTACTTAACTCGATCAAACCACCTCACACCACATATTGTCCTCAAACATCTCATTTCCAGCACATCCACCCTCCTGCGCACAACTCTATCCATAGCCCACGCCTCGCAACCATACAACATTGTTGGAACCACTATTCCTTCAAACATACTCATTTTTGCTTTCCGAGATAATGTTCTCGACTTCCAAACATTCTTCAAGGCTCCCAGAATTTTCGCCCCCTCCCCCACCCTATGATTCACTTCCGCTTCCATGGTTCCATCCACTGCCAGATATCTAAAAACTTTACTTCCTCCAGTTTTTCTCCATTCAAACTTACCTCCCAATTGACTTGACCCTCAACCCTACTGTACCTAATAACCTTGCTCTTATTCACATTTACTCTTAACTTTCTTCTTTCACACACTTTACCAAACTCAGTCACCAGCTTCTGCAGTTTCTTACATGAATCAGCCACCAGCGCTGTATCATCAGCGAACAACAACTGACTCACTTCCCAAGCTCTCTCATCCACAACAGACTGCATACTTGCCCCTCTTTCCAAAACTCTTGCATTCACCTCCCTAACAACCCCATCCATAAACAAATTAAACAATCATGGAGACATCACACACCCCTGCCGCAAACCCACATTCACTGAGAACCAATCACTTTCCTCTCTTCCTACATGTACACATGCCTTACATCCTCGATAAAAACTTTTCACTGCTTCTAACAACTTGCCTCCCACACCATATATTCTTAAAACCTTCCACAGAGCATCTCTATCAACTCTATCATATGCCTTCTCCAGATCCATAAATGCTACATACAAATCCATTTGTTTTTCTAAGTATTTCTCACATACATTCTTCAAAGCAAACACATGATCCACACATCCTCTACCACTTCTGAAACCACACTGCTCTTCCCCAATCTGATGCTCTGTACATGCCTTCACCCTCTCAATCAATACCCTCCCATATAATTTACCAGGAATACTCAACAAACTTATACCTCTGTAATTTGAGCACTCACTCTTATCCCCTTTGCCTTTGTACAATGGCACTATGCAAGCATTCCGCCAATCCTCAGGCACCTCACCATGAATCATACATACATTAAATAACCCTACCAACCAGTCAACAATACAGTCACCCCCTTTTTTCATAAATTCCACTGCAATACCATCCAAACCTGCTGCCTTGCCGGCTTTCATCTTCCGCAAAGCTTTTACTACCTCTTCTCTGTTTACCAAATCATTTTTCCTAACCCTCTCACTTTGCACACCACCTCGACCAAAACACCCTATATCTGCCACTCTATCATCAAACACATTCAACAAACCTTCAAAATACTCACTCCATCTCCTTCTCCTTCTCACATCACCACTACTTGTTATCACCTCCCCATTAGCCCCCTTCACTGAAGTTCCCATTTGCTCCCTTGTCTTATGCACTTTATTTTCCTCCTTCCAAAACATCTTTTTATTCTCCCTAAAATTTAACGATACTCTCTCACCCCAACTCTCACTTGCCCTCTTTTTCACCTCTTGCACCTTTCTCGTGACCTCCTGCCTCTTTCTTTTATACCTCTCCCACTCATTTGCCTTTTCTACCAGCAAAAAATCGTCCAAATGCCTCTCTCTTCTCTTTCACTAATACTCTTACTTCTTCATCCCACCACTCACTACCTTTTCTAATCAACCCACCTCCCACGCTTCTCATGCCACAAGCATCTTTTGCGCAAGCCATCACTGCTTCCCTAAATACATCCCATTCCTCCCCCACTCCCCTTACCTCCTTTGTTCTCACCTTTTTCCATTCTGTACTCAGTCTCTCCTGGTACTTCCTCACACAAGTCTCCTTCCCAAGCTCACTTACTCTCACCACTCTCTTCACCCCAACATTCTCTCTTCTTTTCTGAAAACCCCCACAAATCTTCACCTTCGCCTCCACAAGATAATGATCAGACATCCCTCCAGTTGCACCTCGCAGCACATTAACATCCAAAAGTCTCTCTCGTGCGTCTATCAATTAACACGTAATCCAATAACGCTCTCTGGCCATCTCTCCTACTTATACACGTTTACTTATGTATATCTCGATTTTTAAACCAGGTATTCCCAATCACCAGTCCTTTTTCAGTACATAAATCTACAAGCTCTTCACCATTTCCATTTACAACACTGAACACTCCATGTATACCAATTATTCCCTCAACTGCCATATTACTCACCTTTGCATTCAAATCACCCATCACTATAACCCAATCTTGTGTAGCATTTATCTGTTCATATATTCATTTAGAAGTTATGTCCAGGTACTTAAAATACTGTGTTGTATGTATACTTTGGTGCACATAGGATAAAGTAATGCCTTAGAAGTAAATATAATAATTGTGTATTGAATTTAACTATTTTTACTGTACAGGGAAGAGGTTCAATACTCATGGAGCCCCATCTCTTGAACATCCTCTACCTTCATACATCTTATGTAAGCAGTCCGCATTAACCATGTTCTCAGTCATTCTATTCCATCACTTTTACAATTAAAGCACTTTCTTACATCTCATTTAAGATGATCATTGCTTAATTTCACATTATGTCCTGGTTGCTCTCTTATCTATTATTACATCTCTCAAAAACTGTTCACTGTCCTGACATCAATCTGTTTTCAAAACTTAATGGTCACCCTGACTCTTCTCTCTTCCAAGTTGGGCAAATTTATATCCCTAGCCTTTTCTTGTAAATCAGCTCTCTATATTTTGGTACTATCTTTGTTGCCCTACTCTTTTAGCTTCTTCAGAAGTGGTGAACAAACTTGAAAGCTAATGTTACATATGCCAACAAATTATTGTCCTTATATGGGGCTCTGGTGACAGGATGAGATCTCAACTCCAAAGGCCTTCTCACGAACAAAATCCTGAAGCTTATTCTTCATTACTATGCACAACTGCTCATGTTTTATTTTGGTAACTATGTATCTGACCAACTTGGTATCATGATGTGCTCCTCCTCATTTTTCCTTCTGCAAACACATATGCCTCAAGTCATTTATACATATCAAGAAGAGGTATGGTCAAAGAACAGAATCCTCTGGCACTCCATTAGTCACCTCAACCCACTTATAAAGGCTCCTCTGACATGCATCCTCCTTTTTCCTTGCATCAATATAACCTGTGTCTGGGGATCCTGCTTTTCATTCAGCCTCACTTGAACAAAAACATCAAATGCTTTCTAGGAATCCAGATACAAACAATGCACCCTACCTGTCCTTTTGTCTACAATGGCTCGTTTTCTCATACGAATCCAAGAGGTGCGTTATACATGATCTTTCCCTAAATCTGTGGTTTCTCACCATGGTAATTTCTCCTCTGTAGAAAGTCATGTTTGTTTTTATCTTTACCTTTGAGGACAACACTCAACAGTGAGACCAATCTGTAGTTCAAAGCCTATTCCTGGTCTCCTTTCGTAATAGATAGGAAGGATTTTTGTTAACCTTTTTCTTTCCCTCGGAACTCTGCTGTTCTCTAATGATGTTTATGGAGTATGTTTAAACACACAGTGAATTTTCAGAAAAAACATAAGCCTTGTATGTTCTTACACCTTCACTGAAAATTTTACAGAACCTCACACAAAGCCCTTGTTCCTGGCTACTATATTTCCCAATGTAAGTTTCGTGAACGAATGTGGCCTTTGTTGTCTTTTCTTAGTGCTACCTCGTGCACATGCAGGGGAGGGGGTTGTTATTTCATGTGTGGCGGGGTGGTGACGGGAATGAATAAGGGCAGACAGTATGAATTATGTACATGTGTATATATGTATATGTCTGTGTGTGTATATATATGTATACGTTGAGACGTATAGGTATGTATGTGTGCATGTGTGGACATGTATGTATAGACATGTGTATGTGGGTGGGTTGGGTCATTCTTTTGTCTGTTTCCTTGCGATAACTCACTAACGCGGGAGACAGCGACAAAGTTTAATAAATAAAAATAAAAGTTTCCATAGATATTGTTGAGGTTTGCATAGTTTCCATGACTATATCTCTTAAGGTCTTGTCACATCCCTACTGCTCCAATATCCTTTTACCACGTATGTGAGCTTGAGCATTACATGATAACTTTTTCCAGTTCATTATATATAATATTCTCAATATCCATGCTAACATTTGAGAAGATAATGTCTAGCAATGATGATGTATAAGTCCCTCTCATCCTACTGTGCTTATCAACATCTTGGTATACAGAATTTTCCTGCACACATTAAAAACTAGCCTCTGTAATTTCCTACCATTATGAGAATCCAAATTTCGCAAGACTATCTCTTTAAAACAGAAATCCCTAATTATCAGTACTGTGCCATGCCTATAAAGTAATAGTCTCACTGATTCATGTACCACCATAATTGTTCCTTCATTATTTATTCATCTTTTAATTGTTACCTGTGACAGCATGGGCAACTGAGGCCCTAATCAAGGCTATCTCCCTAATGCTACACATACATACATACAACCATTTAATCGACCAACCCTAAGGGTGGATGAATAGCCGAGTTGCCTGAGGACCAACTGTGGCAAACAGGATTTGAACCTACATGCTTGAAAATGGGCAGTTTGTGAATGTGTCACTGTCGGGAATGCTAACCCCTATACCACAGAGGACCATAATTAAAGAGTATTTTTATTTAGGGTCATTAAAATTCTTTGTTGAATTAAACACCAGCACCACTATGGACCTCTTTCAACAGTTACTCTTTCCATGGGTCATCTTTCACTACTTTAAATTTAAGGATATTTCATGTGGGCCAATCCTTCCCCTCCTTTTCCTTCTCACTATCATGTACCCCTCTGCACAGAACAGGTGAGGGTTTACCTTTTTCCTTCTATCATGTATCCCTCTCCAAAGAACAGGTGACGGTTTACCTTTTTCCTTCTCACTATCATGTTACCCCTCTGCACAGAACAGGTGAGGATTTACCTTTTTACTAAGATTTGTTTTTACCACTCCAGGACTCTCCCATGACTACTATTCCATCAACATACATGTACATTACTTTCAGTTTAATGTTGCCATACAACACTCCTTACTCCTCTGCAGTGCTGGCTGGGCTGTTCTGTCTTCTTGCCTCACTTGGCATCTGAAGGTTTTTGACTTCTGACAGTATTCTTTATTTTACTCCTACTCTTCCTTAGATTGAAAAAGCTTGACAAATACCTTGCTGTATTCCAATCTACATTACATTTCCTGGCATGTCTAAGTACCTCCTGGGTAAGTCAAATGTAACTATAATTGCTCACCCTCTTCTGTCTTGATTATAAACAGCAATCTTCCTGTCACCATAATTGCATCTAAAAAATCTACCGATTCCAGTAGTCTTTTAATAAGCATTTCTTCTTTTTATCCTATCAGAAAAATAATCTTCCAAACATTATTAGTGATTTGCATCTATTAACCTCCTGCTTTATCATCATTTCCCGTTTTCAAATCACCCATTTTCCAACAAACATCCTTTAGTGCTACACTTTGTCAAAATATGTCTCTAACTTCCATTTTGCTAAATCCTTCATCAACTAAGCCATAAACTTCCTTGATTACTACATCTCTTACAGTGCCTATGCCTCTTCCTACAACTTCATTTAACTCTCTGTACACCTCTTTTATAAGGCCACAAGACTTATGCTTAATCACATTGTTCTACATGCTCTGCATCTGTTGATCAGCTGCCAAAACTGAACTGCGTTCCTACTATCAAGATTCTAAGTGCAATTTAGTCCTTTCCTCTACCTGAACAGCCTTTAGGACTTCTCGAAAAGACCCACCAGATCTCAATTGCTTTTCAATTAATTCATCGTTTGTTCCTCTGATTATGTACCTCGTCTTCCTTCTATTAACCTAAATTTTTGTTTATATTCAAAGACCATATTTTTGAGATCTTATGTTCCTTTCTCTTGACATTTTTCATGGTCTTATAAGTATCAAATAACTTATGATAAAATTCAAGGATGTTTGTAAGGTGTGATCTGTGTATTAATGATCAGACTATACTATTCCACGTAAACTATGATCTTATCTCTAAAAATAAGTAAAAGCTTACATATAACTGATGTAAGGCTAATAGAAGAGTAATTACCAGGCAATTTGCAGCTTCCCTTTTTGTATACAGAAGTGATGTCTGTGGAACTATTACATCCAACAGATATTTCTTGAATATATAGGTTTTTTAAAAGTCCAGCAATTTCACGTTTGTCTTTAATTACTTGTGGTTAGAAATTATCAGGATCTGGGCTTTTATCAGTCTTCAACTTATCTGCATTGACACTTCTTTGACTATGATGGTAAACATCAACACACCTGCTGTACAACTCAAGGACCTTGAGTCTCAAAACTTTGTGTGGCTCAAGGTCTGTCTCCCAATTACCACACTTTCCATGTTTCCCTTATTGCTCTCCTAATTCTACAAATTTTATATCTTTCTTCGACGATCTAAACTCTTGCCATGAGGCTGTGAAATTCTCTCACCCACAAGTCGAGATCCTCTACTTCTGGGATTTCTGATTTCACCATTGGGAATGGTTGAACTCCTCCCATATGAATGGTGGAGGGGTTAAAACTCTCTTGTTCTCCATTCCCTATGATTTAGAGCTAATCATCTCCCACCCTACCCATATCCTGACTGCTGTCACCACTCTCCTAATATTCTGGGTTTGTTTTTCACCTAAAGTCCATCCTGCTGTAAGTACACAATCTTGCCCCCAATTGATTCATCTGATTTTAATCTTATAACTGTATATATTCTAATGGCATCTCCAGCAGCCCCTTCTCAGCGTAAATACAGGCACCTCAATAAAGCAAGTGGAATAGCTTATGTAACTTCTTTTCAGACTTTCCTCGGGTAACTCACTGTCTCTTAAGTGGTGATGCCTCTGTTTCCACCAAATGCATAGTGGAGTTTATTCTTGTGGGAATGGGAGCATTTATCCCCTCTTCCTTCAAAACAACCACTTCATCCAATCCAAGGTTCAACCATTCCTGTTCAGAAGCCTTTCAGGCAAGGGATCAGGCTGGGAAAAGCTCTCCTTCCTCTGTCTCCCATTCAGCTTTTATCACTACCTGTAATTACTGCAAACATATTATCTGTGAAGCACAGTATTCCTTTATTCAAAGGAAGTGAGATAACCTCTCCTTGTCATCCACTGATGGGTCTCTCTGGTCTTTAGCTTAGGCCATCTCAAACAACTTCTGTTGCTCTATCTTTCCTTCACTTCTTTTGTCCTGAGAGTATTACAGGTGCTTCTGCTGTAGACAAAGCAACTCCCTTTGGTTCCCATTTCTCCTCTCACTCCACCATGGATGACTCTAACATTCCTTCACCCCCTGATCTCCTCTTACTAATCCTATGCCCCTCCCTGTAATCTCTTTTCAGACTCAAAAAAAAAAAACTTGTATTGTTGTGGTGATGGTTGAAGTCCAGAGTACAATTAGGATATTTGGATGCATGATTACCCTTTGTTTGGGGAGTGTGGTTTCTGATGGGTGTTACTGGACTGTGCCAGCTTGAGGTCACACCAAGTGGGAAAAGTCACCTTTGGCAAGGCTGTATCATTGACAGTACTGTTCTGTCAAGAAACTTCTTACTCCAAAGGAGTCTACATTTTCTGCAACTGGAAACAGTGCAGTCTTGGGTTGCATGAGCCTTTACCATGGTCTAAGGTAACACCAGGACTCTGACAGAGATTGGTCTTGTTGAGAGAGAGAGAGAGAGAGAGAGAGAGAGAGAGAGAGAGAGAGAGAGAGAGAGAGAGAGAGAGAGAGAGAGAGAGAGAGAGAGAGAGAGAGAGAGAGAGAGAGAGAGACAGAGAGACAGAGAGAGAGAGAGAGAGAGAGAGAGACAGAGAGAGACAGAGAGAGAGAGAGAGAGAGACAGAGAATGGATGCAAGGAAGAGGAGTTAGTTCCTGGCACTAACTCCCCAACTCATGAAACAATAAACAAGAACAAAAAATATAAGAAATAAAAGTATGAAAATGTATACAGAGTAAGGTACTAAAAAAAAGGTTGCACAGTATCATGTTGTACCATGACATGCATTTTCATATAAATAGAGGTTTAGGGACTGTTGAAAAAAGTGAACAATGGGAATTATGTACCTATATCACTCAGAACATTCAAACAATGAAAACAATATATAATGCAAAGAAAACAATAACATAGGTCTCTGCATATTTGTCACATCCGCATTTATTCAGGACAGTGGGATAGGCTGGGTAAGGCTTTATGTTCTAATCTTTTTTTTTTCATATCTGATCCCCATTTCCTGCTTTAGCAAGCTTGCACCAGGAACAGAAAAAGAAAGGCTACATTCACTCAGATCCATTTCCTAGCTGTCATGTGTAATGCACAGAAACCAGCATCAATTCAAAGCCAAACCCTAAAGACCTTTCCATGGTTTACCTTGTCCACTTCACATGCCCTGGTTCAGTCCATTGACAACACATTAACCCATGTATAACAGATTGTTCCAATTCACTCTACTATGTGCTTACCTTTCACCTGCCTCAATCAATCAAAATCTTTTCCAAGCCATCCTTCTATTTCCAATTTGGTCTCCTCTTTACCTTGTTCCCTCCACTTTGTTAACCTTTCCTCACATTGTTTCCATATGTTTAAACTATTTCAGCACAACCTCTTCAGCTCTATCAACCATACTCTAATAAAAAGAATGTTCTGAATGTGAAGATATTAGAATATGCATTACGAATAAAACTACTGAACAGAACTACAGAGAAAAAATACCTTTGGAGTAAAAATACCATACAATTTACCTTGTCATTCACTGAAACACCTATGAACGCTTTTAATTTAAGTATGATCATGACTAGCCTTGCCTTCCTGAATTACTAACATTCTAGTGTACTACATATATTCCCATTATTTTCCTTAATATATCAATATATTCATACTTAATCGGTTTCTCACTTTAGTGGGGTGGCACCAAGAACAGACAACCGAGCCCATGAAGAACCCTCACTTGACCCCCTTCTCTGTTACTTCTTTTGGAAAAGTAAAAACTGGAGGGGAGGATTTCCAGCCTCCCACCCCTTTTAGTCGCCTTCTACAACTCGCAGGGAATATGAGGGAAGCATTCTTTCTCCCCTATCCCCAGGAATAATACATACTCTTCACTTTTCAAAAATGTTTGTCATTTCCTATGCAAGATGTGCCAGTAACAGATGAAGAAATGGCTTCATTCATTAACATCCACCCTCTAGCTGTCATAAATAATGCACCAAAACCAGAGTCCCCTATCCATAATGATGCCCCACACATCTTTTCGTGATTTCCCTCAACCATTTCATATGCCTTGGTTCAGTTCATGTACAATTTTGCTGAAGAGCTTGCTATTCAAAGAAGTCTACAGTTCCCTGATACTGGAAGAAGAGCAGCCTTTAGAAAAGTCTTGGGTAACACTAGGGCTCTTACACAAAAAGTAGGTTTGGAAAAAAACAACATTGATCTATAATTCCCCAGAGCCCTTTCTTGAGGTCTTGGTTTTCCTCTAGCAACCTTTTTCCAGGAGCTCCAATGCTGAACAACTTACAGTTGTAGAGATATGATGGACTCCTTTGGTGTAAGAAGTTCTTCGATGAGACTATACTTCCTTTCATCAACAGACAATGATACAGCCTTACCAAAGGTACATGCATGACCTTAAGTGCATGAATTAGTCATAAACCTACTTCATAGAAATGTGTAGAAAAAACATTTAAAACACAATTAATGTCACACAAGAAGTACATCTTGAACCATGAAACGACCACTCTGCACTTCCTTCTCTGAATTCATATCATTTTAAATTAGTACATAGTTCACCATAGCTGAACTCTGACACTGCACTTAAACGTTGCTGGCCTTCATAGTCTCCAGCAGATCATTCTTTATGCAATAAACCGTTGTTACAACAAAGGACATGGTGCACTGGCTCTTTCTTTTTATCCTCTCAATTCTATAAACTACTTTTTAAATGGCATAGAAAGCTAAGCCACGTGACTAACCGGGAAGGTAAAGAGCATATACAATATACAGGTGGGGGATGTGAGAAGCCTTGTTCCTTAGCTAAGGTACTGATGAGGGAGGAAAGGGGCCTAGTTCCTCAAGTTCTAGTGGGGGAGACCGGGAAGGTAAAGAGCATATACAGGTGGGGATGTGAGAAGCCTTGTTCCTAAGGTACTGATGAGGGAGGTAAGGGGCCTAGTTCCTCAAGTTCTAGTGGGGGAGAACTCTTTCATAAAAACTGGTCCTGGATTTTTTTTTTTTTTTTTTTTTTGTTGCTGTCTCCCGCGTTTGCGAGGTAGCGCAAGGAAACAGACGAAAGAAATGGCCCAACCCCCTCCCATACACATGTATATACATACGTCCACACACGCAAATATACATACCTACACAGCTTTCCATGGTTTACCCCAGACGCTTCACATGCCCTGCTTCAATCCACTGACAGCACGTCAACCCCGGTATACCACATCGCTCCAATTCACTCTATTCCTTGCCCTCCTTTCACCCTCCTGCATGTTCAGGCCCCGATCACACAAAATCTTTTTCACTCCATCTTTCCACCTCCAATTTGGTCTCCCTCTTCTCCTTGTTCCCTCCACCTCCAACACATATATCCTCTTGGTCAATCTTTCCTCACTCATCCTCTCCATGTGCCCAAACCACTTCAAAACACCCTCTTCTGCTCTCTCAACCACGCTCTTTTTATTTCCACACATCTCTCTTACCCTTACGTTACTCACTCGATCAAACCACCTCACACCACACATTGTCCTCAAACATCTCATTTCCAGCACATCCATCCTCCTGCGCACCACTCTATCCATAGCCCACGCCTCGCAACCATACAACATTGTTGGAACCACTATTCCTTCAAACATACCCATTTTTGCTTTCCGAGATAATGTTCTCGACTTCCACACATTCTTCAAGGCTCCCAGGATTTTCGCCCCCTCCCCCACCCTATGATCCACTTCCGCTTCCATGGTTCCATCCGCTGCCAGATCCACTCCCAGATATCTAAAACACTTCACTTCCTCCAGTTTTTCTCCATTCAAACTCACCTCCCAATTGACTTGACCCTCAACCCTACTGTACCTAATAACCTTGCTCTTATTCACATTTACTCTTAACTTTCTTCTTCCACACACTTTTCCAAACTCAGTCACCAGCTTCCTGGATTAAATAAAATAAATATATACCATGACAATGAGTGTAGAATGGCAAACGATGAAAGTTAAAGAAGCAGTGGGAGTGCAGAAGGCAGGAGGTGAGAAAGGGTATTGAGTGGTGGAAGGACAATGTAAAGATGCAAGTGAAAAAATAAATAGAGGTGCATGGGTAGTACTTAAGGAAAGGAATTGCAAATGATTGGGAGATGTACGTGAAAACAGCAATAGATAAAGAGGAGGGTGAAGGGGTTGAAAAAGGGTGCAAAAGAGAGTAGTGATGAGTGAGTGTCTGTAAACTTCAGGAAGAAAAAGATGTTCTGGTATAAGGTTAATGGCATGAGAAAAACAAAAGAACAAATGGAAACTGCTAAAGGGGGTAAATGGTGAAGTGGTAACAGGAATAGGAAAGGGAATAGGGAAGTATGCAAAGTGAGAGTCAAAGAAAGGGGATGACTATGTTGTTGATGGGTTAGTCAGGATTTTAAAGGTATGTTGAGTGGCAGAATGCAAGTATTGAGCCACTGTATAAGGGCAAAACGGATGAAGCGAGTGTCTGAACTACTGAGGTATAAGTATGTGAAGTGTACTTGGCAAGTTATATAGTAGAGTGGTGATTGACAGGTTGAAAGCATGTACAAAGCATCAGACTGGAGAGAAACAATATAGTTTCTCCCATTAATGCCACATACAACTATTTGAGCTGTGGTTTCGGTGCATTATACATGACAGCTAGATACTGAGTGTGAATGAATGTGGCCTTTGTTACCTTTTCCTAGCGCTACCTTGCATGCATGCTGGGGGAAGGGGTTGTCATTTCATGTGTGGCGGGGTGGCAATGGGAATGAATAAAGGCAGCAAGTATGAATTATGTACATATGTATATGTCTGCATATTTATATATAGGGACTGGAGGAAGTAAAGTGTTTTAGATATCTGGGAGTGGATCTGGCAGCAGATGGAACCATGGAAGCGGAAGTGGATCGTGGGGTGGGGGAGGGGGCAAAAATCCTAGGAGCCTTGAAGAATGTGTGGAGGTCGAGAACATTATCTCGGAGAGCAAAAATGGGTATGTTTGAAGGAATGGTGGTTCCAGCAATGCTGTGTGGTTGCGAGGCGTGGGCTATGGATGGAGTTGTGTGCAGGAGGGTGGATGTGCTGGAAATGAGGTGTTTGAGGACAGTGTGTGGTGTGGGGTGGTTTGATCGAGTAAGTAACGTAAGGGTGAGAGAGATGTGTGGAAATAAAAAGAGCATGGTTGAGAGAGCGGAGGAGGGTGTTTTGAAATGGTTTGGGCACATGGAGAGAATGACTGAGGAAAGATTGACCAAGAGGATATATGTGTCGGAGGTGGAGGGAACGAGGAGAAGTGGGAGACCAAATTGGAGGTGGAAAGATGGAGTGAAAAAGATTTTGTGTGATCGGGGCCTGAACATGCAGGAGGGTGAAAGGAGGGCAAGGAATAGAGTGAATTGGAGCGATGTGGTATACCGGGGTTGACGTGCTGTCAGTGGATTGAATCAGGGCATGTGAAGCGTCTGGGGTAAACCATGGAAAGCTGTGTAGGTATGTATATTTGTGTGTGTGGGCGTGTATGTATGTACATGTGTAAGGGGGTGGGTTGAGCCATTTCTTTCATCTGTTTCCTTGCGCTACCTCGCAAACGCGGGAGACAGCGGAAAAAAAAAAAAATTATATATATGTATACATTGAAATGCATATGTGCGTGTGTGGATGTGCATGTACATACATGTGTATGTGGGTGGGTTGGGCCATTCTTTCGTCTGTTTCCTTGCGCTACCTTGCTAACGCGGGAGACAGCGACAAAGTATAATAATAATAACAACTACTTAGAGAAACAGGAGTTGTATGTTGCATTAATGGATCTGGAGAAAGCACAAGATAGGGTTAAGAGAGATGCCTTGTGGAATGGCTCACCTTGATCCATTAACACAATGAATATCCTACCAAACCATCAGACAACAATGTCAACCCGTTTCATAAGAAATTCAACGACAATTCTATAAACTCCAGCTGCTTTGTCACTTTCATCTTACATAAGGAATCTATCACCTCTTACTTGCCCATCTCTATGTTATAAATACCTCACAGCTGCCAACGTATCATCTAAAACATTCAACAACTGTTCAAAATATCTACTCCATCACCTCTTCTTTGCCTAGTAGCACGTCACCATCTGCATCATTTACTGATGATGCTTCCGTTCATTCTTTCGTTTTCCTCATACTGCTCATCCCCTTCCAAACCACTTTTTCACTCATCCTGATGTATACTCTATCTCCCTAATTCTCATTTACCCTATTTTTCATCTTTTGCACGTTCTCTCTTGATCACCTACTGTTTCCTCTCATACTTGTATTTCCTCTTGAACTTCTCTGCAGGTAACTGCCATAAAACTATATTTTTCGAAATGTTACATGTATACAGTCTCTTGCTTAAGTAATTCTGCAATTAGTCCACATGAAACAAAAGCAGCCTTCATCTAGAATTTCCATTTCTGAGTATGCAACCTATTACTTTCTTGAAAGTGGACTGATTTGAGGTCATTTCATATAGCCTCTGTCTCTGAACTACCTCTGGTTGTAAGCAGAGCAAAAATCACACCAACATAACTAATGAATTTTATTATATAAATATAGCTATGCATATCATACATTCTTATTCTAACTGATACTGCATACATATCATATCAGTTTTAGTTTATATCATATCTTTTCTACATTTCTCCATAGTAAATCTCTATGACTTCTCAACATTATAATGTATGAAAGGAACTTATGACACCCAATTTTTTTTGGATTAAAAGTTGAGTTTCTTCTAACACCACAAAAATGCTTAAGATGGCCAATTACCACAGATAATGCACATTATGTATAATTTCAGCCATTCAAACCTTGAATACTTTTTCCCTTATCAAATTTCATTACAGTTTATCATAAGAGCCTACATCAGGATATCTTAATAAAACAAATCATTGGGATGCTTATGCAACACAAACACATGCATATCCATGCATGCACTCACACAGCACATATTGGGGAAAAAAAAAAAAAAAAAGCACAATAGAGCTTTATGTATAAAACACAATCAGAAAAATCAAACTTTTATGTCTGATACAGGGAAAAAAGAATTTCATGGTCAGCATCCCTTTACTACCATTATGAAAAAAGAAAAGCATATGTGCTACCTTTGTTCATGTAATAAGGAAATATCCTGACGTGTTCGGCCATCTTCAAAAGTTAAAAAACAAGACCCTGTGGTGATTCTGGAAGCAATACCTTTAAACTCAATCACTGTCTCTTGTTTTTGAATATCAAAAGCATTTCACATATTACCCAAATTATTGCAAGTGGAGTTTGATGTAGTTAGAACTTTTTTTAGGACACTGATCACAGAATAATCACACTTACATAAATGACGAAAAATTGTATTGTACTTACCTGAAGGTTCTGAAAGGCTTCTTAAGATCAAAGACTTATTCAAAATATATCACCTGTTGGTATAAACACAGTGACAAGGTAACTATAATCTGTTCATACTGAAACCTAATTTTTTTTTCTTTTTTGTTAGGCTTTTAATTCAGAAAATAAACATCTCTGCCTAAAAATACAAAATAACCCAGGCAATCCTTTGCCAAGGGGAACTCAAAACTCATGATCTATTAATGCTCTAGAATAGCATAAATCAAGTGTCCTCATGATAAAGCATTTTTCTAATACGCAAGATCAACTGATTGATTGCTTAATCTGATGAATGCCAGGTTTCATACTCATTGTTTTCTGAACAAAAACTACTTTACCCTTACTACAATTCAATTGCTAAACATATCCAATAACACTAAAAAAAATTCTCACATTAAATTACCAATCTTTACTAATACACAATTTGAACATTCATGCCTAAATCATTATTAATCTAATCACCTCATGATAACAGAAAACTGTATAAATTTTCTATTTGAAAATCAATCTAACTTATCGTTATATTTCAATACTGGAGTTAATTCTACACCACTTAGCTTGTAATTTCTATCACTGACTCAATTACCTTCTGGCACATATACAAGAAAATAAGGATTTCCTAGAACAAAAATGTGTTGCAATTCATTTATAGTGATGTTTATATTTCGACTACTTAGCTGAACTTGTCCTTCCAACAAAAAAGTTGAACTTTCATTACAAACTTAATTTTCTTTATAAAAAAAATATATGGAGAAATCAGAAAAAACAACTTAAAAGGGTTTGATTTACTGGCAATTTGCAATAAGAAATAACTTCAGTGTATCTTCATCTGCATCACTTTATTGACCCCACACTGGATCACAAGAAATTTGTATGTACATAATTTCTAAAGAAACTGGCTGAACCCTGGTCTATACTTCACACATATGCTGAATTTAGTCTTTTATGAAAATAATTGCTAAAACAAGGTGCTATGAAATCACAATATGCATATGCTCCTCCATGGAGATCCATCCTTCACAGTATACATCTGTATGATCCCTAGGTAACCATTAGGCCATTTCCCACACTTAATGCAGGGGGGTGGCTTGTAGAGAAGTCTCCCCTAATACTATATTTACTGCACATTCATCCAAACTCTCACCTTTCATCTACAACAATCAATAAATAACCTAAAAAAAGGCATTATATATTAAAATAATTTGTCTATGAATAACATTTCCACCATCCTTCAAAGCACTAAGTCCCATTTTCTATTCCCACAGGTGAATGTAGTTGCTCAGGCAAACATCAATACCCATCAAATGTGGGAAAACTAATAGGATGTCACTGACTTCATATCCCTCTCATAAAGTGGGCCTGGTTAGTTGGTAAAAATCAGTTCATGTTCTCATCTTTGCCCCTTCAGCTGTATTAAAAATTAAAGCAGTCTGCAGTTTGTGCCTACATTTCAATGCCTCTGGCTGACTTCCTCTTTTCATCCCCTTCTGATTGTCCTATTCTGACATCATTAGAATACTAAGAAAATGATTAGTTCTGTGATTCACTGTTTTACCGGTACCAACTTTAGACATATTTGGGTGAGTCCATAATTAATCCCATCCAGAAAATCATTTTGATATCAATCTTATACATCACCATGCTGTCTCTATTTTCAATAAATCCTAATACTCCTTAGTTTCCAGGTATCATCAATGACAGCTGACTACTTAGTCATCTCTAAAAATCTGTGCTAGCAATGACAATTAATTGGGGATTTCCTTAAAAAAAAAAAAAAAAAAAAAATCACCTTTCATCACATGCCACTTCTGAACTCCCCATTGTAAGTAATTTTCAATTTAAGTTCCATATCTTTTTTTTTTTAGATTACATAAATTCTGAAAGGTACTTACACTATATCATTATTTTCCAATTATGTATTCTCAGATATTGTTAACTTTTGAATTTGTTCCACACCCTCTTTAACCACTGTAATACTATGTTTCATTCCATGAGCTTTCATATCACTGTCATCCGTTACATCATCTTCGTATGTATGGTCTTCCTCCTCTTCTAAACAGTTTCCAGCACTCACCCCCCTAACAAGGAGGTAACTAGATACTACTGCAGGCTTCAGTGGGTGTGCTAATGTTCTTAGCTTCTTGGATTTCTTTGTCAGAGATAATTTTTTCTTCCCCTTCAGGGGCTGAGGCAGTGAGCTGAGATGAGGTTGCTGGGGGGATTGACACTGTGGAACTGACTTCCCCAGTTGGGGGGAGGATGGCCGTCTGAAAGAAAAACAATGCTGCTATTCAAAACTGAGCATTAATGATTACTACTGCCTAATGATCTAAGTTTATGTTTCTGTTAACTAAATAACATTTTCATTCAAAACTAATCAAAAGTTCACACAGCATATATATATCATATTACTCTAAAAAATAAGGTAAGAAATGCTACATATAAATACACTAAAACTAACATGATATAAATCTCACTCACATTCATTTCCAGGTGAAAATACTTCACAAGACTATTTACATCTGCACATAAAATAATGTCCTATATAACTACATGATGACATGAACCTGCATCTCATGAGCTGAGCATATATAAAGTTAGCCCTCAGCCTGCCATCCTGATATAAAATAAATAATATCTATTTCTATTTATTCCACTTTGTCGCTGTCTCCCGCGTTAGCAAGATAGCGCAAGGAAACAGATGAAAGAATGGCCCAACCCACCCACATACATATGTATGTATATAACTACACATCCACACATGCAAATATACATACCTATACATCTCAACGTATACATATATATATATATATATATATATATATATATATATATATATATATATATATATATATATATATATTCTTAATACCTTCCACAGAGCATCTCTATCAACTCTATCATATGCCTTCTCCAGATCCATAGATGCTACATACAAATCCATTTGCTTTTCTAAGTATTTCTCACATACATTCTTCAAAGCAAACACCTGATCCACACATCCTCTACCACTTCTGAAACCACACTGCTCTTCCCCAATCTGATGTGGTGTGGGAGGCAAGTTGTTAGAAGCAGTGAAAAGTTTTTATCGAGGATGTAAGGCATGTGTACGTGTAGGAAGAGAGGAAAGTGATTGGTTCTCAGTGAATGTAGGTTTGCGGCAGGGGTGTGTGATGTCTCCATGGTTGTTTAATTTGTTTATGGATGGGGTTGTTAGGGAGGTGAATGCAAGAGTTTTGGAAAGAGGGGCAAGTATGAAGTCTGTTGGGGATGAAAGAGCTTGGGAAGTGAGTCAGTTGTTGTTCGCTGATGATACAGCGCTGGTGGCTGATTCATGTGAGAAACTGCAGAAGCTGGTGACTGAGTTTGGTAAAGTGTGTGAAAGAAGAAAGTTAAGAGTAAATGTGAATAAGAGCAAGGTTATTAGGCACAGTAGGGTTGAGGGTCAAGTCAATTGGGAGGTGAGTTTGAATGGAGAAAAACTGGAGGAAGTGAAGTGTTTTAGATATCTGGGAGTGGATCTGGCAGCGGATGGAACCGTGGAAGCGGAAGTGGATCATAGGGTGGGGGAGGGGGCGAAAATTCTGGAAGCCTTGAAGAATGTGTGGAAGTCGAGAACATTATCTCGGAAAGCAAAAATGGGTATGTTTGAAGGAATAGTGGTTCCAACAATGTTGTATGGTTGCGAGACGTGGGCTATGGATAGAGTTGTGCGCAGGAGGATGGATGTGCTGGAAATGAGATGTTTGAGGACAATATGTGGTGTGAGGTGGTTTGATCGAGTAAGTAACGTAAGGGTAAGAGAGATGTGTGGAAATAAAAAGAGCGTGGTTGAGAGAGCAGAAGAGGGTGTTTTGAAGTGGTTTGGGCACATGGAGAGAATGAGTGAGGAAAGATTGACCAAGAGGATATATGTGTCGGAGGTGGAGGGAACGAGGAGAAGAGGGAGACCAAATTGGAGGTGGAAAGATGGAGTGAAAAAGATTTTGTGTGATCAGGGCCTGTACATGCAGGAGGGTGAAAGGAGGGCAAGAAATAGAGTGAATTGGAGCGATGCGGTATACCGGGGTTGACGTGCTGTCAGTGGATTGAATCAAGGCATGTGAAGCGTCTGGGGTAAACCATGGAAAGCTGTGTAGGTATGTATATTTGCGTGTGTGGACGTATGTATATACATGTGTATGGGGAGGGGTTGGGCCATTTCTTTCGTCTGTTTCCTTGCGCTACCTCACAAACGCGGGAGACAGCGACAAAGTATAATAAAAAAAAAAAAAAAAATATAACATGTACATAGTTCATACTGTCTGCCTTTATTCATTCCCATATCCATCCCGCCACACATGAAAAAACAACCCCCTCCACCTGCATGTGCACGAGGTAGCGCTAGGAAAAGACAAGGGCCACATTCGTTCACACTCAGTCTCTAGTTGTCATGTATAATGCACCAAAACCACAGCTCCCTTTCCACATCCAGGCCCCACAGAACTTTCCATGGTTTACCCAAGACACTTCACATGCCCTGGTTCAATCCATTGACAGCACATTCACCCCGGTATACCACATCGTTCCAATTCACTCTATTCCTTGCACACCTTTCACCCTCCTGCATGTTCAGGCCCTGGTCACTCAAAATCTTGTTCACTCCATCTTTCCACCTCCAATTTGGTCTCTCACTTCTCCTCGTTCCCTCTAACTCTGACACATACATCCTCTTGGTCAATCTTTCCTCACTCATTCTCTACATGTGACCAAACCATTTCAAAACACCCTCTTCTGCTCTCTCAACCACACTCTTTTTACTACCAAACACCTCTCTTATCCTATTATTACTTACTCGATAAAACCACCTCACACCACATATTATCCTCAAACATCTCATTTCCAGCACATCCACCCTCCTCTGCACAACTCTATCAATAGTCCACACCTCGCAGCCACATAACATTGTTGGAACCACTATTCCTTCAAACATACCCATTTTTGCCCTCCAAGATAATGTTCTCGCCTTCCACACATTCTTCAACGCTCCCAGAACTTTCGCCCCCTCCCCCACCCTACGATTCATTACCTGCTTCCATCTGCTGCCAAATCCACTCCCAGATATCTAGTACACTTCACTTCCTCCAGTTTTTCTTCATTCAAACTTACCTCCTAATTGACTTGTCCCTCAACCCAACTGTACCTAATAACCTTGCTCTTATTCACATTTACTCTCAGCTTTCTTCTTTCACACACTTTACCAAACTCTGTCACCAGCTTCTGCAGTTTCTCACATGAATCAGCCACCAGCGCTGTATCATCAGCGAACAACAACTGACTCACTTCCCAAGCTCTCTCATCCACAACAGACTCCATACATGCCTCTCTTTCCTAAACTCTTGCATTCACCTCCCTAACAACCCAATCCATAAACAAATTAAACAACCATGGAGACACCACACACCCCTGCCGCAAACCAACATTCACTGAGAACCAATCACTTTCCTCTCTTCCTATACATACACATGCCTTACATCCTCAATAAAAACTTTTCACTGCTTCTAACAACTTGCCTCCCACGCCATATATTCTTAATACCTTCCACAGAGCATCTCTATCAACTTTATCATATGCCTTCTCCAGATCCATAAATGCTACATACAAATCCATTTGCTTTTCTAAGTATTTCTCACATACATTCTTCAAAGCAAACACCTGATCCACACATCCTCTACCACTTTTGAAACCACACTGCTCTTCCCCAATCTCATGCTCTGTACATGCCTTCACCCTCTCAATCAATATCCTCCCATATAATTTCCCAGGAATACTAAAAAAACTTATACCTCTGTAATATATAATAGGGTGAGAACAAAGGATGTAAGGGGTGTGAGAGAGGAATGGAATGTATTTAGGGAAGCAGTGATGGCTTGCACACAAGATGCTTGTGGCATGAGAAGCGTGGGAGGTGGGCAGGTTAGAAATAGTGAGTGGTGGGATGAAGAAGTAAGATTATTAGTGAAAGAGAAGAGAGAGGCATTTGGACAATTTTTGCGGGGAAATAATGCAAAATGACTGGAAGATGTATAAAAGAAAGAAGCAGGAGGTCAAGAGAAAGGTACAAGAGGTGAAAAAGATAGCAAATGAGAGGTGGGGTGAGAGAGTATCATTAAATTTTAGGGAGAATAAAAAGATGTTTTGAAAGGAGGTAAATAAAGTGCGTAAGACAAGGGAACAAATGGGAACATCAATGAAGGGGGCTAATGAGGAGGTGATAACAAGCAGTGGCGATGTGAGAAGATGGAGTGAGTATTTTGAAGGTTCATTGAATGTGCTTGATGATACAGTGGCAGATATCGGGTGTTTTAGTCAACGTGGTGTGCAAAGTGAGAGGGTTAAGGAGAATGATTTGGTAAACAGAGAGGAGATAGTAAAAGCTTTGCGGAAGATGAAAGCCGGCAAGGCAGCGGGTTTGGATGGTATTGCAGTGGAATTTATTAAAAAAAGGGGGTGAATGTACTGTTGACTAGTTGGTAAGATTATTCAATGTATGTATGACTCATGGTGAGGTGTCTGAGGATTGGCAGAATGCTTGCATAGTGCCACTGTACAAAGGCAAAGGGGATAAAGGTGAGTGCTCAAATTACAGAGGTACAAGTTTGTTAAATGTATTCCTGGGAAATTATGTGGGAGGATATTAAGAGGGTGAAGGCATGTACAGAGCATCAGATTAGGGAAGAGCAGTGTGGCTTCAGAAGTGGAAGAGGATGTGTGAATCAGGTGTTTGCTCTGAAGAATGTATGTGAGAAATACTTAGAAAACCAAATGGATTTGTATGTAGCATTTATGGATCTGGAGAAGGCATATGATAAGAGTTGATGGAGATGCTCTGTGGAAGGTATTAAGAATATATGGTGTGGGAGGCAAGTTGTTAGGAGCAGTGAAAAGTTTTTAACAAAGATGTAAGGCATGTGTATGTGTAGGAAGAGAGGAAAGTGATTAGTTCTCAGTGAATGTCGGTTTGTGGCAGGGGTGTGTGATGTCACTATGGTTGTTCAATTTGTTTATGGATTTAATTTGTTAGGGAGGTGAATGCAAGAAATTGGAAAGAGGGGCAAGTATGCAGTCTGTTGTGGATGAGAGAGCTTAGGAAGTGAGTCAGTTGCTGTTCGCTGATGATACAGCACTGGTGGCTGATTTGGGTGAAAAACTGCAGAAGCTGGTGACTGAGTTTGGTAAGGTGTGTGAAAGAAGAAAGCTGAGAGTAAATGTGAATAAGAGCAAGGTTGTTAGGAACAGTAGGGTTGAGGGACAAGTCAATTGGGAGGTAAGTTTGAATGGAGAAAAACTGGAGGAAGTGAAGTGTTTTAGACATCTGGGAGTGGATTTGGCACCGGATGGTACCACAGAAGCTGAAGTGAGTAATAAGGGTGGGGGAGGGGGTAAAAGTTCTGGGATCATTGAAAAATGTGTGGAAGGTGAGAACATTATCTTGGAGGGCAAAAATGGGTATGTTTGAAGGAATAGTGGTTCCGACAATGTTAAATGATTAAGAGGCGTGGGCTACAGATAGAGTTGTGTGGAGGAGGGTGGATGTGCTGGAAATGAGATGTTTGAGGACAATATGTGGAGAGTGGTGGTTTGACTAAGTAATGAAAGGGTAAGAGAGATGTGTGGTAATAAAAAGAGTGTGGTTGAGAGAGCAGAAGAGGGTGTTTTGAAATGGTTTGGTCATATGGCGAGAATGAGTGAGGAAAGATTGACAAAGAGGATATATGTGTCAGAGGTGGAGAGAAAAAGGAGAAGTGGCACACCAAATTGGAGGTGGAAAGATGGAGAGAAAAAGATCTTGAGTGACTGGGGCCTGAACATGCTGGAGGGTAAAAGGTGCGCAAGGAATAGAGTGCATTGGAACGATGGGGTATACTGGGGTGGACGTGCTGTCAGTGGATTGAACCAGGGCATGTGAAGCATCTGGGGTAAACCATTGAAAGTTTTGTGGGGCCTGGATGTGGAAAGGGAGCTGTGGTTTCGGTGCAGTATATATGACAGCTACAGACTGAGTGTGAACGAGTGGCCTTCGTTGTCTTTTATATAGTGCTACCTTGTGCACATGCAGGGGGAGGGGGTTGTCATTTCATGTGTGGCGGGGTGGCGACGGGAATGAATAAGGGAGACAGCATGAATTATGTACATGTGTAAATATATGTATATGTCTGTATGTGTATATATATGTGTACATTGAGATGTATAGGCATGTATATTTGCGTGTGTGGACGTGTATGTATATACATGTGTATGTGGGTGGGTTGGGCCATTCTTTCGTCTGTTTCCTTGTGCTACCTCGCTAACGCAGGAGACAGCGACAAAGCAAATAAATAATATATACATACGCACACAAACATATACATATATACATGTGTACATAATTCATAGTCTGCCCTATTCATTCCCATCGCCACCCCGCCACACATGAAATGACAACCCCCTCTCCCCATCATGTGCGCGAGGTTGCATTAGGAAAAGACAATAAAGGCCACATTCGTTCACACTCAGTCTCTAGCTGTCATGTATAATGCAATGAAACTACAGCTCCCTTTCCACATCCAGGCCTCACACAACTTTCCATGGTTTACCCCAGACACTTCACATGCCCTGGTTCAATCCACTGACAGCACGCCAACCCTTGTATACCACATCGTTCCAATTCACTCTATTCCTTGCACGCCTTTCACCCTCCTGCATGTTCAGGCCCCAATCACTCAAAATCTTTTTCATTCCATCTTTCCACCTCCAATTTGGTCTCCCACTTCTTCTCATTCCCTCCACCTCTGACACATATATCCTCTTGGTCAATCTTTCCTCACTCATTCTCTCCATGTGACCAAACCATTTCAATACACCCTTTTCTGCTCTCTCAACCACACTCTTTTTATTACCACACATCTGTCTTACCCTTTCATTACTTAATCAAACCACCTCATACCACATATTGTTCTCAAACATCTCATTTCCAACACATCCACCCTCCTCTGCGCAACCGTATCTATAGCCCATGCCTCACAACAATATTTGTTGGAACCACTATTCCTTCAAACATACCCATTTTTGCTTTCCGAGATAAGGTTCTCGCCTTCCACACATTCTTTCACGATCCCAGAACTTTCGCTCCCTTCCCCAACCTATGACTTACTTCCGCTTCCATGGTTCCTTCCGCTGCCAAATCCAATCCCAGGTATCTAAAACACTTCACTTCCTCCAGTTTTTTCTCCATTCAAATGTATCTCCCAATTGACTTGTCCCTCAACCCTACTGTACCTAATAACCTTGCTCTTATTCACGTTTACTCTCAACTTTCTTGTTTCACACACTATCAAACTCAAGTCACCAGCTTTTGCAGTTTCTCATCCGAATCAGCCACTAGCGCTGTATCATCAGCGAACAACAACTGACTCACTTCCCAAGCCCCCTCCACAACAGACTGCATACTTGGCCCTTTCTCCAAACCTCTTGCATTCACCTCCCTAACAACCCCATGGTTAAACAACCATGGAGACATCATGCACCCCTTCCGCAAACCGTCATTCACTGAGAACCAATCACGTTTTGGCTCGGAGTGAAATGAAGCTCAAGGGTAAAGGGGAAGAGTGGTTTGGGAATGTTTTGGGAGTAAAGTCAGGGGTTGGTGAGAGGACAAGAGCAAGGCAAGGAGTAGCACTACTCCTGAAACAGGAGTTGTGGGAATATGTGATAGAGTGTAAGAAAGTAAACTCTAGATTGATATGGGTAAAACTGAAAGTGGATGGAGAGAGATGGGTGATTATTGGTGTATATGCACCTGGACATGAGAAGAGAGATCATGAGAGGCAAGTGTTTTGGGAGCAGCTGAGAGATTGTGTTAGTAGTTTTGATGCACGAGACCGGATTATAGTGATGGGTGATTTGAATGCAAAGGTGAGTAATGTGGCAGTTGAGGGAATAATTGGTGTACATGGGGTGTTCAGTGTTGTAAATGGAAATGGTGAAGAGCTTGTAGATTTATGTGCTGAAAAAGGACTGGTGATTGGGAATACCTGGTTTAAAAAGAGATATGTACATATAAGTATACGTATGTAAGAAAGAGAGATGGCCAGAGAGTGTTAATGGATTACGTGTTAATTGATAGGCGCGTGAAAGAGAGACTTTTGTATGTTAATGTGCTGAGAGGGGCAACTGGAGAGATGTCTGATCATTATCTTGGGGAGACAAAGGTGAAGATTTGTAGAGATTTTCCGAAAAGAAGAGAGAATGTTGAGGTGAAGTGAGTGGTGAGAATAAGTAAGCCTGGGAAGGAGACTTGTGTGAGGAAGTACCAGGATAGACTGAGTGCAGAATGGAAAAAGGTGAGAACAAAGGACGTAAGGGAGGTGGGGGAGGAATGGGATGTATTTAGGGAAGCAGTGATGGCTAGTGCAAAAGATGCTTGTGACATGAGAAGCGTGGGAGGTGGGTAGATTAGAAAGGGTAGCGAGTGGTGGGATGAAGTAAGATAATTAGTGAAAGTGAAGAGAGAGGCATTTGGACGAGTTTTGCGAGGAAATAGTGCAAATGACAGGGAGACGTATAAAAGAAAGAGGCAAGAGGTCAAGAGAAATGTGCAAAAGGTGAAAAAGAGGGGAAACGATTTGGAGTGAGAGAGTATCATTAAATTTTAGGGAGAATAAAAATATGTTTTGGAAGGAAGTAAATAAAGTGCGTAAGACATGAGAACAAATGAGAACATCGGTGAGGAGGGCTAATGGGGAAGTGATAACAAGTAGTGATGAGAAGATGGAGTGATATTTTGAAGGTTTGCTGAATGAGTTAAATGGTAGAGTGGCAGATATAGGGTGTATTGGTTGAGGTGGTGTACAAAGTGAGAGGGTTAGGGAGGGTATGGGAGGGTATTGATTGAGAGGGTGAAGGCATGCACAGAGCATCAGATTGGGGAAGAGCAGTGTGGTTTTAGAAGTAGTAGAGGATGTTTGGATCAGGTGTTTGCTTTGAAAAATGTATGCGAGAAATACTTAGGAAAACAAATGGATTTTTATGTATCATTTATAGACCTGGAGAAGGCATATGATAAGAGTTGATAGGGACGCTCTATGGAAGGTATTAAGAGTATATGGTGTCGTAGGTAAGTTGCTAGAAGCAGTGAAAATTTTTTATCGAGGATGTAAGGCATGAGTACGAGTAGGAAGAGAGGAACGTGATTGGTTCCCAGTGAATGTCAGTTTGCGACAGGGGTGCGGAATGTCTCTATGGCTGTTTAATTTGTTTAAGGATGGGGTTCTTAGGGAGGTGAATGCAAGAGTTTTGTTGAGGGGCAAGTATGCAGTGTGTTGTGGATGAGAGAGCTCGGGAAGTGAGTCAGTTTTTGTTCGCTGATGATACTGCGCTGGTGGCTGGTTCGGTAAGAAACTGCAGAAGCTGGTGACTGAGTTTGGTAAAATGTGTGAAAGAAGAATGCTGAGAGTAAATGTGAATAAGAGCAAAGTTATTGGGTACAGCAGGGTTGAGGGACAAGGCAACTGGTAAGTTTGAATGGAAAAAACTGGAGGAAATGAAGTGTTTTAGATATCTAGGAGTGGATTTGGCAGCGGATGGAACCATGGAAGCAGAAGTGAGTCACAGGGTGGGGAAGGGGGTGAAGGTTCTTCTGGGAGCATTGAAAAATGTATGGAAGGTGAGAACATTATCTGGGAAAGCAAAAATGGGCATGTTTGAAGGAATAGTGGTTCCAATGATGTTATACGGTTACGAGGCGTGGGCTATAGACAGGGTTGTGCGAATGAGGGTGGATGTGTTGGAAATGAGATGTTTTGAGGACAATATGTGGTGTGAGGTGGTTTGATTGAGTTAGCAATGAAAGGGTAAGAGAGATGTGTGGTAATAAAAAGAGTGTGGTTGAGAGAGCAGAAGAGGGTGTATTGAAATGGTCACAGTTCACACCCCAGCTCCATGGTGAGGTGGTAGCTCAGGCCACATCCAGCTCAAAGTCGCGCCCGGGTATCCAAGTAGCTGTCACGATGCACAAGAATTCTTCTACCCTTCCCACGGAGGACCTTCCTGTCTCACTTTAAGCCAAAACACAAAGAGGATATATGTGTCAAAGGTGGAGGGAACGAGAAGAAGTGGGAGACCAAAGTGGAGGTGGAAGGATTGATTGAAAAGATTTTGAGTGATCGGGGCCTGAACATGCAGGAGGGTGAAAGGGGTGCAAGGAGTAGAGTGAAGTTGAATGATGTGGTATACATTAAATAACCTTACCAACCAGGTAACAATACAGTCACCCCCTTTTTTAATAAATTCCACTGCAATACCATCCAAACCCACTGCCTTGCCAGCTTTCATCTTCTGAAAACCTCTACAAATCTTCACCTTCGCCTCCACAAGATAATGATCAAACATCCCTCCAGTTGCACCTCTCACCACATTAACATCCAAAAGTCTCTCTTTTGCGCGCCTATCAATTAACACGTAATCCAATAACGCTCTCTGAACATCTCTCCTACTTACATACGTATACTTATGTATATCTCTCTTTTTAAAGCAGGTATTCCCAATCACCAGTCCTTTTTCAGCCCATAAATCTACAAGCTCTTCACCATTTCCATTTACAACACTGAACACTCCATGTACACCAATTATTCCCTCAACTGCCACATTACTCACCTTTGCATTCAAATCACCCATCACTATAACCCGGTGTCGTGCATCAAAACTACTAACACACTCATGCAGCTGTTCCCAAAACACTTGTCTCTCACGATCTTTCTTCTCATGCCCAGGTGCATATGCACCAATAATCACCCATGTCTCTCAATCAACTTTCAGTTTTACCCATATCAATCTACAGTTTATTTTCTTACACTCTATCACATACTCCCACCACTCCTGTTTCAGGAGTAGTGCTACTCCTTGCCTTGCTCTTGTCCTCTCACTAACCCCTGACTTTGCTCCCAAGACATTCCCAAACCACTCTTCCCCTTTACCCTTGAGCTTTGTTTCACTCAAAGAGCCAAAACATGCAGGTTCCTTTCCTCAAACATACTACCTATCTCTCCTTTTTTCTCATCTTAGTTACATCCACACACATTTAGACACCCCAATCTGAGCCTTTGAGGAGGATGAGCACTCCCTGCGTGACTCCTTCTTCTGTTTCCCATTCTAGAAAGTTAAAATACAAGGAAGGAAGGGTTTTCAGACACCCGCTCTTGCCCCCTTTAGTTGCCTTCTACGACACGTGAGAAATGCGTGGGAAGTATTCTTTCTCACCTATCACTAGGGATAGGGGAGAAAGAATATATATACATATATATGTGTGGATCAGGTGTTTGCTTTGAAGAATGTATGTGAGAAATACTTAGAAAAGCAAATGGATTTGTATGTAGCATTTATGGATCTGGAGAAGGCATATGATAGAGCTGATAGAGATGCTCTGTGGAAGGTATTAAGAATATATGGTGTGGGAGGTAAGTTGTTAGAAGCAGTGAAAAGTTTTTATCGAGGATGTAAGGCATGTGTACGTGTAGGAAGAGAGGAAAGTGATTGGCTCTCAGTGAATGTAGGTTTGCGGCAGGGGTGTGTGATGTCTCCATGGTTGTTTGTTTATGGATGGGGTTGTTAGGGAGGTGAATGCAAGAGTTTTGGAAAGAGGGGCAAGTATGAAGTCTGTTGGGGATGAGAGAGCTTGAGAAGTGAGTCAGTTGTTGTTCGCTGATGATACAGCGCTGGTGGCTGATTCATGTGAGAAACTGCAGAAGCTGGTGACTGAGTTTGGTAAAGTGTGTGAAAGAAGAAAGTTAAGAGTAAATGTGAATAAGAGCAAGGTTATTAGGTACAGTAGGGTTGAGGGTCAATTCAATTGGGAGGTGAGTTTGAATGGAGAAAAACTGGAGGCAGTGAAGTGTTTTAGATATCTGGGAGTGGATCTGGCAGCGGATGGAACCATGGAAGCGGAAGTGGATCATAGGGTGGGGGAGGGGGCGAAAATTCTGGGAGCCTTGAAGAATGTGTGGAAGTCAAGAACATTATCTCGGAAAGCAAAAATGGGTATGTTTGAAGGAATAGTGGTTCCAACAATGTTGTATGGTTGCGAGGCGTGGACTATGGATAGAGTTGTGCGCAGGAGGATGGATGTGCTGGAAATGAGATGTTTGAGGACAATGTGTGGTGTGAGGTGGTTTGATCGAGTAAGTAACGTAAGGGTAAGAGAGATGTGTGGAAATAAAAAGAGCGTGGTTGAGAGAGCAGAAGAGGGTGTTTTGAAATGGTTTGGTCACATGGAGAGAATGAGTGAGGAAAGATTGACCAAGAGGATATATGTGTCGGAGGTGGAGGGAACGAGGAGAAGAGGGAGACCAAATTGGAGGTGGAAAGATGGAGTGAAAAGGATTTTGTGTGATCGGGGCCTGAACCTGCAGGAGGGTGAAAGGAGGGCAAAGAATAGAGTGAATTGGAGCGATGTGATATACCAGGGTTGACGTGCTGTCAGTGGATTGAATCAAGGCATGTGTATGGGGGTGGGTTGGGCCATTTCTTTTGTCTGTTTCCTTGCGCTACCTCGCAAACGCGGGAGACAGCGAAAAAAAAAAAAAAAAAAAAAAAAAAAAAAAAAAAAATATATATATATATATATATATATATATATATATATATATATATATATATATATATATATATATGAGTGTGTGTTAATGTGCTGAGAGGTGCAACTGGAGGGATGTCTGATCATTATCTTGTGGAGGATAAGGTGAAGATTTGTATGGGTTTTCAGAAAAGAAGAGTGAATGTTGGGGTGAAGAGGGTGGTGAGAGTAAATGAGCTTGGGAAGGAGACTTGTGTGAGGAAGTACCAGGAGAGACTGAGTACAGAATGGAAAAAGGTGAGAACAATGGAAGTAAGGGGAGTGGGGGAGGAATGGGATGTATTTAGGGAATCAGTGATGGATTGCGCAAAAGATGCTTGTGGCATGAGAAGAGTGGGAGGTGGGTTGATTAGAAAGGGTAGTGAGTGGTGGGATGAAGAAGTAAGAGTATTAGTGAAAGAGAAGAGAGAGGCATTTGGACGATTTTTGCAGGGAAAAAATGCAATTGAGTGGGAGATGTACAAAAGAAAGAGACAGGAGGTCAAGAGAAAGGTGTAAGAGGTGAAAAAAAGGGCAAATGAGAGTTGGGGTGAGAGAGTATCATTACATTTTAGGGAGAATAAAAAGATGTTCTGGAAGGAGGTAAATAAAGTGCGTAAGACAAGGGAGCAAATGGGAACTTCAGTGAAGGGCGCAAATGGGGAGGTGATAACAAGTAGTGGTGATGTGAGAAGGAGATGGAGTGAGTATTTTGAAGGTTTGTTGAATGTGTTTGATGATAGAGTGGCAGATATAGGGTGTTTTGGTCGAGGTGTTGTGCAAAGTGAGAGGGTTAGGGAAAATGATTTGGTAAACAGAGAAGAGGTAGTAAAAGCTTTGCGGAAGATGAAAGCCGGCAAGGCAGCAGGTTTGGATGGTATTGCAGTGGAATTTACTAAAAAAGGGGGTGACTGTATTGTTGACTGGTTGGTAAGGTTATTTAATGTATGTATGACTCATGGTGAGGTGCCTGAGGATTGGCGGAATGCGTGCATAGTGCCATTGTACAAAGGCAAAGGGGATAAGAGTGAGTGCTCAAATTACAGAGGTATAAGTTTGTTGAGTATTCCTGGTAAATTATATGGGAGGATATTGATTGAGAGGGTGAAGGCATGTACAGAGCATCAGATTGGGGAAGAGCAGTGTGGTTTCAGAAGGGGTAGAGGATGTGTGGATCAAGTGTTTGCTTTGAAGAATGTATGTGAGAAATACTTAGAAAAGCAAATGGATTTGTATGTAGCATTTATGGATCTGGAGAAGGCATATGATAGAGTTGATAGAGATGCTCTGTGGAAGGTATTAAGAATATATGGTGTGGGAGGAAAGTTGTCAGAAGCAGTGAAAAGTTTTTATCGAGGATGTAAGGCATGTGTTCGTGTAGGAAGAGAGGAAAGTGATTGGTTCTCAGTGAATGTAGGTTTGCGGCAGGGGTGTGTGATGTCTCCATGGTTGTTTAATTTGTTTATGGATGGGGTTGTTAGGGAGGTGAATGCAAGAGTTTTGGAAAGAGGGGCAAGTATGAAGTCTGTTGGGGATGAGAGAGCTTGGGAAGTGAGTCAGTTGTTGTTCGCTGATGATACAGCACTGGTGGCTGATTCATGTGAGAAACTGCAGAAGCTGGTGACTGAGTTTGGTAAAGTGTGTGAAAGAAGAAAGTTAAGAGTAAATGTGAATAAGAGCAAGGTTATTAGGTACAGTAGGGTTGAGGGTCAAGTCAATTGGGAGGTAAGTTTGAATGGAGAAAAACTGGAGGAAGTAAAGTGTTTTAGATATCTGGGAGTGGATCTGGCAGCGGATGGAACCATGAAGCGGAAGTGGATCATAGGGTGGGGGAGGGGGCGAAAATCCTGGGAGCCTTGAAGAATGTGTGGAAGTCGAGAACATTATCTCGGAAAGCAAAAATGGCATAGCCATATTTGATGGAATAGTGGTTCCAACAATGTTGTATGGTTGCGAGGCGTGGGCTATGGATAGAGTTGTGCGCAGGAGGGTGGATGTGCTGGAAATGAGATGTTTGAGGACAATGTGTGGTGTGAGGTGGTTTGATCAAGTAAGTAATGTAAGGGTAAGAGAGATGTGTGGAAATAAAAAGAGCGTGGTTGAGAGAGCAGAAGAGGGTGTTTTGAAATGGTTTGGGCACATGGAGAGAATGAGTGAGGAAAGACTGACCAAGAGGATATATGTGTCAGAGGTGGAGGGAACGAGGAGAAGTGGGAGACCAAATTGGAGGTGGAAAGATGGAGTGAAAAAGATTTTGAGTGATCGAGGCCTGAACATGCAGGAGGGTGAACAGCGGGCAAGGAATAGAGTGAATTGGATCGATGTGGTATATGGGGTAGACGTGCTGTCAGTTGATTGAATCAGGGCATGTGAAGCATCTGGGGTAAACCATGGAAAGTTGTGTGGGGCCTGGATGTGGAAAGGGAGCTGTGGATTCGGGCATTATTGCATGACAGCTAGAGACTGAGTGTGAACGAATGGGGCCTTTGTTGTCTTTTCCTAGCGCTACCTCGCACACATGAGGGGGGAGGGGGATGGTATTCCATGTGTGGCGAGGTGGTGATGGGAATGAATGAAGACAGACAGTGTGAATTGTGTGCATGGGTATATATGTATGTGTCTGTGTGTTTATATATATGTGTACATTGAGATGTATAGGTATGTATATTTGCGTGTGTGGACGTGTATGTATATACATGTGTATGGGGGTGGGTTGGGCCATTTCTTTCGTCTGTTTCCTTGTGCTACCTCGCAAACGCGGGAGACAGCGACAAAGCAAAATAAATAAATAAATATAAAATATATCCCTGGGTATAGGGGAGAAAGAATACTTCCCATGTATTCCCCGCGTGTCGTAGGGGGAGACTAAAAGGGGAGGGAGCAGGGGGCTGGAAATCCTCCCCTCTCGTTTTTTTTAATTTTCCATAAGAAGGAACAGAGAAGGGGGCCAGGTGAGGGTATTCCCTCAAAGGCCCAGTCCTCTGTTCTTATCGCTACCTCGCTAATGCCGGAAATGGCGAATAGTTTGAAATATAAAGAAAAGAAATATATATATTATACTAAACCGCCGTCTCCCGTGTTAGCGAGGTAGTGCAAGGAAACAGACAAGGATTGGCCTAACCCACCCACATACACGTTTATACATAAATGCCTCCACACACACATATACATACATATACATCTCAATGTATACATACATAGACATATATATATACACATATGTACATATCCATACTTGCTGCCTTCATCCATTCCTGTCGCCACTTTGTCACACAGAAAACAGCATTCCCCCTCTCCAGCCAGGCAGCGCCAGGGACAAACAAAAAAGGCCTGCATTCGTTTACACTCAGTCTCTAGCTTTCATGTGTAATGCATCGAAACCACAGCTCCCTTTGCATGGTTTACCCCAGACGCTTCAGATGCCTTGGTTCAATTCACTGACAGCACGTCTACCACGGTATACCATGTCGTTCCAATTCACTCTATTCCTTGCACACCTTTCACCCTCTAGTATGTTCAGGCTCAAAATCTTTCTCACAACAACCTCCACCTCCAATTTGGTCTCCCACTCCTCCTTGATCCCTCCTCCTCTATGACATATATATCCTCTTAGTCAATCTTTCCTCGCTCGTTCTCTCCATGTATCTAAACCATTTCAACACACCCTCTTTTGCTCTCTCTCTAAAAACACTCATTCTATCACAACACATCTCTCTTATCCTTTCATTACTTACTCAATCAAATCACCTCACACCAGATAATGTCTTCAAACATTTCATTTCCAACAAATCCATTGTTGGAACCACTATTCCTTCAAACGTACCCATTTTGCTCTCCGAGATAATGTTCTTGACTTTCATACATTCTTCAATGCTCCCAGAACCTTCACCCCTACCCACCGTGACTCACTTCCACTTCCATGGTTCCATTTGCTGCTAAATCCACTACCAGATATCTAAAACACTTCACTTCCTCCAGTTTTCTCCGTTCAAACTTATCCCCAAATGAACTTGCCCCTCAACCCTACTGAGCCTAATAATCTTGTTCTTATTCACATTTACTCTCAAATTTCTCCTTTCACATACTTTACTAAAGCCAGTCACCAACTTCTGCAGTTTCTCACCTGAATCAGCCACCAGCACTGTATCATCAGCAAATAACAACTAACTCACTTCCCAAGCCCTCTTATCCACACCAGACTGCATACTTGGCCCTCTCTCCAAAACTCGTGCATTCACATCCTTGGCAAATACTTTTCACTGCTTCTAGAAACGTATCTCCCACACCATATACTCTTAAAACCTTCCACAAAGCATCTCTGTCAACCCTATCCTATGCCTTCTCCAGATCCATAAATGATACCTATAAATCCACCTGTTTTTCTAAGTATTTCTCACACATTCTTCAAAGTAAACACCTGATTCACACATCCTCTACCACTTCTGAAACCACACTGCTCTTTCCTAATCTGATGCTCTGTACATGACTTTACCCTCTCAATGAATACCCTCCCATAAAGTTTCCTGGGAATACTCAACAAACTTATGCCTCTGTAATCTGAACACTCACCTTCATCCCCTTTGCCTTTGTACAATGGCAGTATGCAAGCATTCTGGCAATCCACAGGCACTTCACCATGATCCATACATACACTGAATATCCTTACCAACCAATCAACAACATAGTCACCCCCTTTTTAAATAAATTCCACTGCAATACCATCCAAACCCGCTGCCTTGCCAGCTTTCATCTTCCGCAAAGCTTTCACTACCTCTTCTCTGTTTGTCAAACTATTCTCCCTGACCCTCTCACTTCGCACACGACTCTGACCAAAACACCCTGTATCTCCCACTCTATCTTCAAACACATCCAACAAACCTTCAAAATACTCACTCCATCTCCTCACTTCATCACTACTTGTTATTACCTCCCCATTCGCCCCCTTCACCGATGTTCCCATTTGTTTTCTTGTCTTACGCACATTATTTACTTCTTCCAAAAATCTTTTTATTATCCCTGAAATTTATTGATACTATCACCCCAACTCTCATTTGCCCTCTTTTTCACCTCTTGCACCTTTCTCTTGACCTCCTGCAGCTTTCTTTCATACATCTCCAATCATTTGCACTACTTCCCTGCAAAAACTGTCCAAATGCCTCTCTCTTCTCTTTCACTAACAACCTTACTTTTCATCCCACCACTCACTACCCTTTCTAATCTACCCACCTCCCACCTTTCTCATGCCACATGCATCTTTTGCACAAGCCATCAATGCTTCCCTAAATATATCCCATTCCTTTCCCACTCCCTTCACATTATTTTCTCCCACCTTTTGCCATTCTACACTCAATCTCTCCTGGTACTTCCTCAAACAAGTCTCCCTTCTAAGCTCACTTACTCTTACCACTGTCTTCTCCCCAACACTGTCTCTTGTTTTCTGAAAAAACCTCTACAAATCTTCACCTTCACCTCCACAAGAGAGTGATCAGACATCCTTCCAGCTGCCCCTCTCAGAATATTTACATCCAAAAGTATCTCTTTTACATGCCTATCAATTAACACATAATCCAAGAACACCCTTTGCCATCTCTCCTACTCACATATGTAAACTTATGTACATATCTCTTTTTAAACCAGGTATTCCCAATCACCAGTCCTTTTTCAGCACACAAATCCACAAGCTCTTCACCATTTCCATTTACAATGCTGAACACCCTATGTACACCAATTATACCCTTAACTGCCACATTACTCACCTTCGCATTCAAATCCCCCATCATTATAACCCGGTCTTGTGCATCAAAGCAGCTAACACACTCATTCAGCTACTCCCAAAACACTTGCTGTTCATGATCTTTCTTCTCTTGACCAGGGGAATAGGCACCAATTATCACCCACCTCTCTCTATCCACTTTCAGTTTTACCCACATCAATCTAGAATTTACTTTCTTGCACTCTATCACATACTCCCACAACTCTTGTTTCAGGAAAAGTGCTACTCCTTCCTTTGCTTTGTCATCTCACCAACCCCAGACTTTACTCCCAAGACATTCCAAAACCACTCTTCCCTTTTACCCTTGAGCTTCGTTTCGCTCAGAGCCAAATTATCCAGGTTCCTTTCCTCAAACATACTACCTATCTCTCATTCTTCTCATCTTGGTTACATCCACACATGTTCAGACACCCCAATCTAAGTCTCCTAGGAGGATGAGCACTTCTGCTTGACTCTTTCTTCTGTAGGTAAATACTTATTTATTTATTCATTTATTTTGCTTTGTCGCTGTCTCCCGAGTTTGCGAGGTAGCACAAGGAAACAGACGAAAGAAATGGCCCAACCCACCTCCATACACAATGTATATACATACACGTCCACACACGCAAATATACATACCTATACATCTCAATGTACACATATATATACACACACAGACACATACATATATACCCATGCACACAATTAACACTGTCTGCCTTTATTCATTCCCATCGCCACCTCGCCACAAATGGAATACCATCCCCCTCCCCCCTCATGTGTGCGAGGTAGCGCTAGGAAAAGACAACAAAGGCCCCATTCGTTCACACTCTGTCTCTAGCTGTCATGCAAGAATGCCCGAAACCACAGCTCCCTTTCCACATCCAGGCCCCACACAACTTTCCATGGTTTACCCCAGACGCTTCACATGACCTGATTCAATCCACTGACAGCATGTCAACCCCGGTATACCACATCAATCCAATTCACTCTATTCCTTGCCCGCCTTTCACCCACCTGCATGTTCAGGCCCCAATCACACAAAATCTTTTTCACTCCATCTTTCCACCTCCAATTTGGTCTCCCACTTCTCCTCGTTCCCTCCACCTCCGACACATATATCCTCTTGGTCAATCTTTCCTCACTCATTCTCTCCATGTGCCCAAACCGATTCAAAACGCCCTCTTCTGCTCTCTCAACCACGCTCTTTTTATTTCCACACATCTCTCTTACCCTCTCATTACTTACTTGATCAAACCACCTCACACCACACATTGTCCTCAAACATCTCATTTCCAGCACATCCACCCTGCTGCGCACAACTCTATCCATAGCCCACGCCTCGCAACCATACAATATTGTTGGAACCACTATTCCTTCAAACATACCCATTTTTGCTTTCCAAGATAATGTTCTCGACTTCCACACATTCTTCAAGGCTCCCAGGATTTTCGCCCCCTCCCCCACCCTATGATTTACTTCCGCTTCCATGGTTCCATCCGCTGCCAGATCCACTCCCAGATATCTAAAACACTTCACTTCCTCCAGTTTTTCTCCATTCAAACTTACCTCCAAATTGACTTGACCCTCAACCCTACTGTACCTAATAACCTTGCTCTTATTCACATTTACTCTTAACTTTCTTCTTTCACACACTTTACCAAACTCAGTCACCAGCTTCTGTAGTTTCTCACATGAATCAGCCACCAGCACTGTATCATCAGCAAACAACAACTGACTCACTTCCCAAGCTCTCTCATCCCCAACAGACTGCATACTTGCCCCTCTTTCCAAAACTCTTGCACTCACCTCCCTAACAACCCCATCCATAAACAAATTAAACAACCATGGAGACATCACACACCCCTGCCACAAACCTACATTCACTGAGAACCAATCACTTTCCTCTCTTCCTACACGTACACATGCCTTACATCCTCGATAAAAACTTTTCACTGCTTCTAACAACTTGCCTCCCACACCATATATTCATAGTACCTTCCACAGAGCATCTCTATCAACCCTATCATATGCCGTCTCCAGATCCATAAATGCTACATACAAATCCATTTGCTTTTCTAAGTATTTCTCACATTCTTCAAAGCAAATATCTGATCCACACATCCTCTACCACTTCTGAAACCACACTGCTCTTCCCCAATCTGATGCTCTGTACATGCCTTCACCCTCTCAATCAATACCTTCCCATATAATTTACCAGGAATACTCAACAAACTTATACCTCTGTAATTTGAGCACTCACTCTTATCCCCTTTGCCTTTGTACAATGGCACTATGCAAGCATTATGCCAATCCTCAGGCACCTCACCATGAGTCACACAGACATTAAATAACCTTATCAACCAGTCAACAATACAGTCACCCCCTTTTTTAAAAAATTCCACTGCAATACCATCCAAACCTGCTGCCTTGCCGGCTTTCATCTTCCACAAAGCTTTTACTACCTCTTCTCTGTTTACCAAATCATTTTCCCTAACCCTCTCACTTTGCTCACCACCTCGACCAAAACACCCTATATCTGCCACTCTATCATCAAACACATTCAACAAACCTTCAAAATACTCACTTCATCTCCTTCTCACATCACCACTACTTGTTATCACCTCCCCATTAGCCCCCTTCACTGAAGTTCCCATTTGCTCCCTTGTCTTACGCACTTTATTTCCCTCCTTCCAAAACATCTTTTTATTCTCCCTAAAATTTTAATGATACTCTCTCACCTCAACTCTCATTTGCCCTCTTTTTTCACCTCTTGCACCTTTCTCTTGACCTCCTGCCTCTTTCTTTTATACATCTCCGACTCATTTGCATTTTTTCCCTCCAAAAATCGTCCAAATGCCTCTCTCTTCTCTTTCACTAACATTCTTACTTCTTCATCCCACCACTCACTACCCTTTCTAATCAACCCACCTCCCACGCTTCTCATGCCACAAGCACCTTTTGTGCAAGCCATCACTGATTCCCTAAATACATCCTTTTCCTCCACCACTCCCCTTACCTCCTTTGTTCTCACCTTTTTCCATTCTGTACTCAGTCTCTCCTGGTACTTCCTCACACAAGTCTCCTTCCCAAGCTCACTTACTCTCACCACTCTCTTCACCCCAACATTCTCTCCTTTTCTGAAAACCCCTACAAATCTTCACCTTCGCCTCCACAAGATAATGATCAGACATCCTTCCAGTTGCACCTCTCAGCACATTAACATCCAAAAGTCTCTCTTTTGCACGCCTATCAATTAACACGTAATCCAATAACGCTCTCTGGCCATCTCTCCTACTTACATACGTATACTTATGTATATCTCGCTTTTTAAACCAGGTATTCCCAATCAGCAGTCCTTTTTCAGCACATAAATCTACAAGCTCTTCACCATTTCCACTTACAACACTGAACACCCCATGTATGCCAATTATTCCCTCAACTGCCACATTACTCACCTTTGCATTCAAATCACCCATCACTATAAGTATACATAGTGATATATTCATACTTGATCACTGATTCCTGTGTAAGCAAGGTAGAGCCAGGAATGGGTGAAGAAATGCCACATCCATTCTTTAGCTGTCATGTGTTATGCAACAAAACCACAGCTCCCTATCTACAACCAGACCCCACAAAACTTTCCATGGTTTACTCTAGCTACTTCATATGCCCTGGTTCAGTCCACTGACAGCATATCAACCCTAATAAACCACAATGCTCCAATTCACTCCCATCCCGTGCATGCCTTTCACCCTCCTGCATGTTCAAGCCTTGACCCTTGAGTTTTGTTTCACTTAAGAGACAGAACATCCAGGTTTCTTTCCTCAAACATAATACCTATCTCTCCTCTCTCCTCATCTTGATTACATCAACACATATTCAGACACCCAAATCAGAGCCTTTGAGGAGGATGAGCACTCCCTGCCTGGCTCCTGCATGCTCTTTTAGATACTGAAATATAAGAGTGAGTTCCTCATACAAGTCATCTTGTATGACCGTAAGTTATAAGATGCAAGCACTTCAATGATTTTAACTGGATCACTTGCAGCCTTGAAGAAAAATACTTATTTGCTGTTTCATGCATCAACCACAAACAAATGAGGAAAAGGCCTCATTTGCTTAAATCCATTCTCTAGCTGTCATGTGTAATGCACCAAACCACAGTCCCATATCCATAACCATGTCTCATAGACCTTTTAGTGGCTTCCCCAGCTGCTTCATATGTCCTCGTTCAGACCATTGACATTATGTCACCCCCTGCATACCACAAGGCTCTAATTCACTGTGTCTCATGCACACCTTTCACATTGCAGCATGCTCAGTCCTCGAGCCCTTAAAATTTTATTAACTCAGTTTTTCCATCTCCACTTTGGTCTCCCCTTTCCCCTGTACCACAAAACTCTAATCACTGGGATTAAGATGATTTCTTTACTATCAATAAAAAAAAGAAAAAAGAAATGTCTTCCCCTCTTATGCCAGCCACCTTCACCATGTTGAATTATAAGCTTTTGGCAAAAAATTAGCTTGGCAACAGCCATTATCTTTATTAGCTATCTAAATGTATACTAAAAAATGTGTTACCTAATATGACCTTGACTTCTCATTTACATTTTTTTTTTTTGACTACTTTTAAAATACCATACCAATAATACTGTTAGCAACTCTGTAATACATTATTCATATTCATTATACTTGACTGCCATTTCCCACGTCGGCGAGGTAGTGTCAGGAAACAGACTAACAATGGCTCATCCACTCATATACACATATGTAAATAAATGCCAATACATGCACATATACATACATATACACATGTACATATTCAAACTTGCTTGCTTTCATCCATTCCAGGCGCTACCCGCCCTGCAGGAAACAGCATCGCTACCCCCAGCTTCAGTGAGGTAGTGCCAGGCAAAACAGACAAAGGCCACATTTGTTCACACTCAGCCTCAAGCTGTTATGTGTAATGCACCGAAACCATAGCTCCCTATCCACATCCAGGCCCCCTAGACCTTTCCATGGTTTACCCCAGATATTTCACATGCTTTGGTTCAGTCCACTAACAACACATTGACCCCTGTATACCACGTCCTTCCAGTTCACTCTATTCCTTGCACACTTCTCACCCTCCTCTATGTTCAGGCCCTGATCACTCAAAATCTTTTTCATTCCATCTTTCCACCTCCAATTTGGTACTCCTACTTCTCCTTGTTCCCTTCACCTTTGACACATATATCCTCTTTGTCAATCTTTCCTTACTCATTCTCCCCATATGTCCAAACCATTTCATCACACCCTCTTCTGCTCTCTCAACCACACTCTTTTTATTTCTACACATCTCTCTTACCCTTTCATTACTTACTTGATCAAACCACCTCACACCATATATTGTCCTCAAACAATTCATTGCCAACACATTCACCCTCCTCAGTACAACCCTATCTATAGCCCATGTCTCACAATCATATAATATTGTTGTATCTACTATTCCTTTAAACATACCCATTTTTGCTCTCAAGGATAATGTTCTCTCCTTCCTCATTTTTCATTGCTCCCACACACACACACACACACACACACACACACACACACACACACAACTCACTTTCACGGTTGTATTTGTAGTTAAGTCCACTCCCAGATGTCGATAACACTTCACTACCTCTAATTTTTCTCCATTCAAACGTACATCCCAATTAACATGTCCCTACTGAACTTAATAACCTTGCTCTTATTCATATTTACTCTCAACTTTCTCCTTTCACACACTTTTCCAAGTTCAGTCACCAACTTCTGCAGTTTCTCACTTAAATCAGCCACCAGAGCTGTATCATCAAAGAACAACAACCGATTCACTATCAAGACCCTCTCATTCCCAACCAACTGCATACTCACCCCTCTCTCCAAAACTCTTGCATTTACCTCCCCAACCAGCCCATCCATAAACAAATCAAACAACCATGGGGATATCACACACCCCTGCCACAGACCAACCTTCACTGGGAACCAATCACTCTCCTCTCTTCCTACTCATACACATGCTTTACATCATTGGTAAAAACTTTTCACTGCTTCTAGCAGCTTAACCCCCACACCTTCCACAAGCATCTCTATCAACCTTATCATATGTCTTCTCTAGACCTATAAATGCAACATACAAATCCATGTTTTTCTCTCCAGACCCAAAAATGCTACATACCAATCCATATATCTTTTTAAGTATATCTCACATGCATTCTTCAACGCAAACATCTGATCCACACATCCTCTACTACTTCTGAAACTACACTGCTCTTCCCCAATCTGATGCTCTGTACATGCCTTCACCCTCTTAATCAATACCCTCCCATATAGTTTCCCAAGAATACTCAACAAACTTATGCCTCTCTAGTTTGAACACTCACCTTTATCCGCTTTACCTTTGTACAATGGCACTATGCATGCATTCTGCCAATCCTCAGGCACTTCAACATGATCCATAAATACATTGAACATCCTTACCAACCAATCAACAATGCAGTCACCCACCCTTCTTAATAAATTCCACTGTAATACCATCCAATCCCACTGCCTTGCCGGCTTTCATCTTCCGCAAAGCTTTCACTACCTCTTCTCTCTTAACAAAACCATTCTCCCTAGCCCTCTCACTTCGCACACCACCTCGACCAAAACACCCTACATCTGCCACTCTATCATCAACCACATTCAACAAATCTTCAAAATATTCACCCCATCTCCTTTTCACTTCATCACTACCTGCTATCATTTCCCACCTTAACCACTTCACTGATGTTCCCATTTGTTCTCGTCTTACACACGTTATTTACCTCCTTCCAAACATCTTTTTATTCTCCCCAAAGTGTAATGATACTCTCTCACCCCAACTCTCTCTGCCCTCTTTTTCACCTCTTGCACCTTCCTCTTGACCTCCTGCCACTTTATTTCATACGTCTCCCAGTCATTTGCACTCCTTCCTTATAAGTATTGTCCAAAAGCCTCTCATTTGTTTCACTAACAACTTTACTTCATCCCACCACTCACTACCCTTTCTAATCTGCCCACCTCCCACCTTTTTCATGCCACAGGCATCTTTTGCACGTGTCATCACCGTAATATACAATAATACATAATATATAATCATTATGAGGTTCCGACAGCTTCAAAGTTGCACTCTACAGATAGAATATAGTGGGCTTTTCTGAGGCAAGAGGGTCCTTGACACTGTTCTTTTCCATCTAATATTCATACAACCTTGCTAAAACTAACTTATGGCTCACGGTGTTGCCAACTGCAGGTGGAGTCCATTAACACCAAACATACTCAGCAATCATCTTAAATATAAAGTGAATAATACTGGTGAAATTAGTCATTAATAAAGATGTAAGACATTATGTAACCCATTAAATAAGATCTTTTGGTAAAGTAAGAATTCTTTCAAATATTACATAAAAAATTTTAAAGAAATTACCTCTAATTATACAATCACAAATATCATCAAATGCAGTTATCTATACACAAGTCTAACAGAGGTATAAGCCACACAGAAAAATGTGTAAAATTATACACAAATATCAGTTCATAAAAAGAACTTACTCACGGAATACAGCCTGTACACCAATCCACATCCCTAGCTACTGCTGACTTAAGTAATTCAGCTCCAGGATACACAAACCGACCCCTCTGTCCCTTCATGACCTACCTTGAAGTGACCCTGAAGCCGCCTGAGACAGTGACCTGAAACACAACAACCTTAAGGTCAGTTGTGTTGGTGAGTCTCTCTCTATGACCGACATACCTGCATTTGACATTAAAGTTTTGTCACTTAATTCTTTTAAAGTTTCAGGAATCCATTAACCCATAAAGCAATATTTGAAGAATAAGCTTATGTGACAAACCTTCATCCCCTATACAATATCTTTTGCAAATCGATATAACTAATGGTTACTCTCTCTCTCTATATATATATATATTTGTGTTACTGGACTCCAACTGCTTGTGGTTACATGAGTGATAAGTCTCCTTCGGTGAGGTTGTATTATTGGAGTACAATCTCATCGAAGAGCTTCTCGCTCTCTATGAAAAGGGTCCAACCTTTCCATGCTACTGATTGAAATGCAGCCTTGAAGCTGCAGAAACCCCAGGACAAGGGGTACTTTGGGTTATCTAATAGTTGTAGTAACATATATACTACTTATTTACTTTCTGCCTTAGGAGTCCCTTCTATCATTATGAGGCCCCTGCAGCAATCAGAGAGCTGTCTATATCCACCAGTCATGACCATAGGTCAAATGCAGTGATGTTGTGTGTGCATATATGCACAGAGAGTGGAGGAAAAACTTGAGTATAAAGAGCTTGAAATCTTTGTTATTGTAGATGTGCCATGGGAAAAAAGGGTCTTACGATATACTGAATAAGTGTGTAAAGTGTTGCATGGAGGGGTGATGTCCAGAGAACAGTGTGATTTATGTTTGTCTGGGGAGTGTGGCTTCTAATGGGTGTAAGTCAGGTGGAGTTTAAGGATGAGTTAAGAATGTGGCTGTTTAGTGCCTGTCAGGTTATTTCACTGTGTATATGTTTTGTTGGCATTATATTTTGTTGAAGAGGTTGGATGTACAATTAGAGGTAACTGGGGCATGAGGTAAGGATAAGCTTTTATTTCTGTTTGGGGGGGTTGGTGGTAAGTTATGGAGTGGTCTGAGTAGCAACATCAAACATACATTTCTGCATTAGACAACTGAGACAAATGATTTGTTTGCTGTTTTTCACAGAAAAAAAGCCTTATTTGCTCACATTCATTCTTTCGCTGTTAATGATTCACCCTGAACAGAATGTCTGCATCTACACAAAATTCTGCACTCACTCTTTTAACCCCACACAGATGTAAATCAAGCACACACCCTCCATTCATCTTGAATGGACAGTCTCTTCCATTAAGCAAAACACAAACCATTCTAATCATCATAAATAACACACAAGATATTTACTCTCACTACTCATAACATCAACACAAACTATGTGCACCAGATTTGGACAAGAAAAAGAATCCCTCAATATCCTACACAAAGTATTCATCCATCCCACTTTAAAATATGCCACTACTTTAAGAATACCAGGAAAGGGGTAGATCAGGGATGCAGATATCATTACAAAGGAATGAATAATGAATCAGATGATGAAAGAACAGCTCTAAAGCCTAATTAGTTTGCATGATGAACTCAGCCTTGAATAGGTAAATCACAGACCAAAAGGAGGGAACAACACAATAGAACTCAGCCTTGTGTAGGTAAGTCACAGACCAAAAGGAGGGAGCAACACAACAGATCTTCATGTCAAAAATGACAGGGAACTGCTTTCAGATACCGAGATAAATAATTCCAGTCTATCAGATTATAATATTATACAAATCACAAGTATATACAATGGAAATAAATGACTGTGAACATGATACAGCAACAGCTGTAAAAGAGAATGATTTGGGTGCTATATATTTTCATCACAACAAATCAGAGTGGGAAAAGATCACTGAGAACTAACCACAAGATTTTGTCCAATAAAGGAAGATGTGCAAATGATTGGGAGATGTAAAGAAGAAAGTGACAGGAGGTCAAGAGAAAGGTGGATGGGTTGAAAAGGAGGGCAAATGAGAGTTGCAGTAATAGAGTATCATTAAATTTTTGGGAGAATAAGATGTTTTGGAAGGAGGTAAATAACATGCAAAAGACAAGAGCAAATGAGAACAACGGTCAAAGGGGCAAGTGGGGAAGTAATAATTGGTAGTAATGAAGTGTGAACGAGATTATGTGGATATTTTGAAGGTTTATTGAATGTGTTTGATGATAGAGTGGAAGATACAGGGTGTTTTGGTCAGGGGTGGTGTGCAAAGTGAGATGGTCAGGGAGAATGGTGTGGTCAAGAGAGAAGAGGTAGAGAGAGCTTTGCAGAGGATGAAATCCGGCAAGGCAGCAGGTTTGAATGGTATTGCAGTGAAATTCATCAAAAAAGTAGGTGACTATGTTGGTGATTGGCAGAATGCATGCATAGTGCCACTACACAAAGGAAAAGAGGATAAAAGTGAATGTTCAAGCTACAGAGGCACAAGCTTGTTGAGTATTCGTGGGAAATTATATGGGAGGATATTGACTGAGAGGGTGACGGCACATACAGAGCATCAGACTGGGGGAGAGCAGGGTAGTTTCACAAGTGGTAGAGGATGTGTGGATCAAGTGTTTGCCTTGAAGAATATGTATGAAAAATACTTAAAAAAAAAGATGGATCTGCATGTAGCATTTATGGATCTGGAGAAGGCATATGATAAGGTAGATAGAGATGCTTTGTGGAAGGTCTTAAGAGTATAAGGTGTGGGAGGGGTTAGCTGCTAGAAGCAGTGAAAAGATTTTACCACGGACGTAAGGAATGTGTATGAGTAGGAAGAGAGAAGAGTGACTGGTTCACAGTGAAGGTCGGTCTGTGGTACGGGTGTGTGATGTCCCCCCAAGGTTGTTTAATTTGTTTATGGATGGGGTGGTTAGGGAGGTAAATGGAAGAGTTTTGAGAGGGGTGAGTATGCAGTCTGTTGGAATGAGTGGGCCTGGGAAGTGAGTCAGTTGTTCGCCAATGATACAGCTCTGGTGGCTGATTCAAGTGAGAAACAGCAAAAGTTGGTGACTAAGTTTGGAAAAGTGAGAGAAAGAAAGGCACAAGTAAATGTGAAGAAGAGCAAGGTTATTAAAGGTTCAGTAGGGTTGAGGGGGAAGCTAATTGGGATTTAAGTTTGAATGGAGAAAAACGGGAGGAAGTGAAGTGTTTTAGATATCTGGGAGTGGACTTAGCAGCGAATGGAACCATGGAAGCAGAAGTGAATCACATGGTGGGGGAGGGGGCAAAGATTCTGGGAGCAATGAAGAATGTGTGGAAGGAGAGAACATTATCTCAGAGAGCAAAAATGGGTATGTTTGAAGGAACAGTAGTCCCAACAATGTTATACAGGTTGCGAGGCATGGGCTGCAAATACGTTTGTATGGAAGAGGGTGGATGAGTTGGAAATTAAATGTTTGGGGACAATATGTGGTGCAAAGTGGTTTCATAAAGAGTCATGAATGGGTAAGAGAGATGTGTGGAAATAAAAAGAGTTTGGTTGAGAGAACAGAAGAGGGTGGGTTGAAATGATTTGGACATATGGAGAAAATGAGTGAAGAAAGACTGACAAAGAGGATATATGTGTCAGGGGTGGAGGGAACAAGAAGTGGGAAACCATACTGGAGGTGGAAGGAAAGAGTGAAAAAGATTTTGAGCAATTGGGGCCTGAACATAGAGGAGGGTGAGAGGCATGCAAAGAATAGAGTGAACTGGAACATTGTAGTATACCAGGGTTCATGTGCTGTCAATGGACTGAACCAGGGCATGTGAAGCGACGGGTAAACCATGGAAAGGTCTGTGGGGCCTGGATGTGGATAAGGAGCTATAGTTTCAGTGGACTACACATGAGAATTTGATCTCCCACTTCTCGTTCACTCCACCTCCGACACATATATCCTCTTGGTCAATCTTTCCTCACTCATTCTCTCCATGTGACCAAACCACTTCAAAACACCCTCTTCTGCTCTCTCAACCACACTCTTTTTATTACCACACATCTCTCTTACCCTCTCATTACTTACTCGATCAAACCAACTCACACCACATATTGTCCTCAAACATTTCATTTCCAGCACATCCACCCTCCTGCGCACAACTCTATCAATAGCCCACGCCTCAAAACCATATATCATTGTTGGAACCACTTTTCCTTCAAACATACCCATTTTTGCTTTCCAAAATAACGTTCTCAACTTCCACACATTCTTCAACGCTCCCAGAACTTTTGCCCCCTCCCCCACCCTATGATTCACTTCCACTTCCATAGTTCCATCCGCTGTCAAATCCACTCCCAGATATCTAAAACACTTCATTTCCTCCAGTTTTTCTCCATTCAAACTTACCTCCCAACTGAGTTGTCCCTCAACCCTACTGTACCTAATAACCTTGCTCTTATTCACATTTACTCTCAGCTTTCTTCTTTCACACACTTTACCAAACTCCGTCACCAGCTTCTGCAGTTTCTGACCCAAGTCAGCCACCAGCACTGTATCATAAGTGAACAACAACTGACTCACTTCCCAAGCTCTCTCATCCACAACAGATTGCATACTTGCCCCTCTGCAAAACTCTTGCATTCACCTCCCTAACAACCCCATCCATAAACACATCAAACAACCATGGAGACATCACACACCCCTGCCGCAAACCTACATTCACTGAGAACCAATCACTTTCCTCTCTTCCTACACGTACACATGCCTTACTTCCTCGATAAAAACTTTTCACTGCTTCTAACAACTATCCTCCCACACCATATATTCTTAATACCTTCCACAAAGCATCTCTATCAACTCTTATCGTATGCCTTCTCCAGATCCATAAATGCTACATACAAATCCATTTGCTTTTCCAAGTATTTCTCACATACATTTTTCAAAGCAAACACCTGATCCACACATCCTCTACCACTTCTGAAACCACACTGCTCCTCCCCAATCCGATGCTCTATACATGCCTTCCCCCTCTCAAACAATACCCTCCCATATAATTTCCCAGGAATACTCAACAAACTTATACCTCTGTAATTTGAGCACTCACTTTTATCTCCTTTGCCTTTGTACAATGGCACTATGCAAGCATTACGCCAATCCTCAGGCACCTTACCATGAGTCACACAGACATTAAATGATCTTACCAACCAGTCAACAATATAGTCACCCCCTTTTTTAAGAAATTTCACTGCAATACCTTCCAAACCCGCTGCCTTGCCGGCTTTCATCTTCCGCAAAGCTTTTACTACCTCTTCTCTGTTTATTAAATCATTCTCCCTAATCCTCTCACTTTGCACACCACCTTGACCAAAACACCCTATATCTGCCACTCTATCATCAAACACATTCAACAAACCTTCAAAATACTCACTCCATCTCCTTCTCATATCACCACTACTTGTTATCACCTCTCCATTAGCCCCCTTCACTGATGTTCCCATTTGTTCTCTTGTCTTATGCACTTTATTTACCTCCTTCCAAATCAGCTTTTTATTCTCCCTAAAATTTAATGATACTCTCTCACCCCAACTCTCATTTGCCCTCTTTTTCACCTCTTGCACCTTTCTCTTGACCTCCTGCCTCTTTCTTTTATACATCTCACAGTCATTTGCATTATTTCCCTGCAAAATTCGTCCAAATGCCTCCCTCTTCTCTTTCATAAATAATCTTACTTCTTCATCCCACCACTCACTACCCTTTCTAATCTGCCCACCTCCCACGCTTCTCATGCCACAAGCATCTGTTGCACAAGCCATCACTGCTTCCCTAAATACATCCCATTCCTCCCCCACTCCCCTTACCTCCTTTGTACTCACTTTTTCCATTCTGTATTCAGTCTCTCCTGGTACTTCCTCACACAAGTCTCCTTCCAAAGCTCACTAACTCTCACCACTCTCTTCACCCTAACATTCTCTCTTCTTTTCTGAAAACCTCTACAAATCTTCACCTTCGCCTCCACAAGATAATGATCAGACATCCCTCCAGTTGCACCTCTCACCACATTAACATTCAAAAGTCTCTCTTTCGCGCGCCTATCAATTAACACGCAATCCAATAATGCTCTCTCGCCATCTCTCCTACTTACATACGTATACTTATGTATATCTCGCTTTTTAAACCAGGTATTCCAAATCACCAGTCCTTTTTCAGCACAAGCTCTTTACCATTTCCAATTACAACACTGAACACCCCATGTACACCAATTATTCCCTCAACTGCCACATTACTCACCTTTGCATTCAAATCATCCATCACTATAGCCTGGTCTTGTGCATCAAAACTACTAACACACTCACTCAGCAGCTCCCAAAACACTTGCCTTTCATGATTTTTCTTCTCATGCCCAGGTGCATATGCACCAATAATCACCCATCTCTCTCCATCCACTTTCAATCTTACCCATATCAATTTAGAGTTTACTTTTTTGCACTCTATCACATACTCCCACCACTCCTGTTTCAGGAGTAGTGCTACTCATGAAACAGGAGTAGCACTTGTCCTCTCAGTAACCCTTGACTTTACTCCCAGGACATTCCCAAACCACTCTCACCCTTTACCCTTGAGCTTCAGTTTCACTCAGAGCCAAAACATCCAGGTTTCTTTCCTCAAACATACCACCTATCTCTCCTTTTTTCTCATCTTGGTTACATCCACACACATCTAGACACCCCAGTCTGCACCTTCAAGGAGGATGAGCACTCCCCGCGTGACTCCTTCTTCTGTTTCCCCGTTTAGAAAGTTAAAAGTTAAAATAGCAAAACAAAACATTAAGGGTAAGATAGCAAGACGGATTAAAGAGTTTCTAACCAACAAAAAGTTCAAGTGGTAGCAAAGGAGACCATGTCTATGGAGGATGTCCAATCTGAGGTACCACATAGAATGGCGTTGGCCTCAAAACTCTTTGATATAATGATATTATACACTGACAACAGAAAGGAAAGCATAATAAGGGGCTCTCCTGATGACACCACAGTAAGCAATATGATGGGATTAAAAAAAGGATCAGTGGGGATGCAGAAAGACTTGGTTACAATTTACACTTGGGCAGAAGCAAACCTAGTGGAATTTAATGAAAATTTATATAAGCAAAAACTACGGTTCAAGGATTCATTAGCAGTGCCACATAAAAGCCTACCAGGGAAACAGATAGACAGTCGGCCAGATGTAAAAAGATACGTGTGTTATCACAAATGAAAAACTATATTTCAAAAAGAGAATACTGAGAAAATAGAACTAACAAGTACTGAGTGGCATAACTGAGAACTTTCTCGACAAGACACAGAAACCTACGGATGGGTGTTTAATGATAATGTAAAAAGCAAAATTCATAACTGCAGTATTGTATGACAACCAACAAAGCAATTAAAATTATATATATACTAGAGAGACTTCACAAGCAAAATTGATGGGATGGAACATATGGACTACAAGAAAAAGCTGAAAGACTGCAACTATATAGCCCAGAAAGGTGAAGAGTAAGAGATATGATAATCTATATATGGCAACATATTGAATGTGTAAAGGAAAATGTGCTAAACCTGAAAGCCTTTCAATATGGAAGATACAACATTGTTATGTCTTCTGGAATATCATGGAACATACAGAAAACAATCAAACAAAACTATAGGACATCCAAACCAAGAAGCTAGACAGATTATTCAATGCTGCTAGGCAAAATATGAAACATGCATGGAACTACAAATACATTTAAAAGAAAACTTTACACATGGTTGAAATCAGTCCCATATGGACCAAAAACTGATAAGTAATGCAAGTGGCCATTGAAAAGAATAGTCTTATGCATCAAGCAAGATGTGTGGTGATCGCTTCATGCTAGCCTTGCCATTTCAGTTAAATTTCATCATAGATACTAGTAGGTACTCACCTGCCTGATCTTCCACCCTCTCAAAGGCAAATATAACAAAGCTGAAAACCACACAAAATAGTGCACTCACAACAGCCATTGGCTGCCTCGCGTATACAAACACTCATCTTAATAATGAAACAAAAGATCTTCAAAATACAGTCCCTCAACTTGCTCAGCAATCACTTCTAAGCAACAGTACTAGACCCCTTCCATCCTAACCACTCTATGGATTTGTTTTTCACCTCTTGTCCATCCTGCTATAAATGTACAATTTCACCCCTAATTGGTTCATCTGATCATACTCTCATAAATGTTTCTATTCTAACGGCACCTCCCCCTCCAGCAGCACCTAAGTATAAATACTGGCACCTCAACAAAGCTGGCAAATAAGTTATGTAACTTCTTTTCTGACTTTCCTTGGGTAAATTATTGTCTCATGTGGTGACTCTTCTGTCTCCACCAAACACATAGCAGAGGTTATTCTTGCGGGAATGGAAGCATTTATCACCTTTTCCCCAAAGATGACCTCTTCATCCAATCCATGGTTCAACCATTCCTGTTCTGATGCCAATCACACATGGGATCAGGCATACCAGGCTTGGAAAAACTCTCCTTCCTCTGGCTCCAATTCAGCTTTTATCACTGCCCATAATCACTGCAAGCAGGTTACCCGAGGTGAAGTGTTCCTTTATCTAAATGAAGTACAATAAGCTTTTCTAATTATTCACTGACAGGTCTTTCCAATCTTTAGCTAAGGGTATCTCTAACATCTGTTGTTCCTCCTTCCTTTCACTTTTCCGCTATGATGGAATTGTAGCTGTCTCTCCCATAGAGAAAGCAACACTCTTTGGTCCCCATTTCTCCTCTAACTCCACCTTGGATGACTCTAAAATTCCTTCACCCCCTGATGCTCCTCTTACTAGTAAATAATCCTATGCCCCTTCCCAAAATCTATTTTCTGACTGTCCAAAAAGCAATTTTTTCCCTGGACACAAGCAAACCTAACTGTTTCTGTTTAAAATCGAAAACTTTGTGTTCTCCTTGGAAGTATGCATTGATACATCCCATCCCTAAGAAGGGTGATCCTTCTGACCTCTCTAACTGTCATCCTATTGCTTTGACATCTACTATTTCTAAAGTCTTTGAATCCCTCCTTAACTCCCATATCCTTAAACACCTTGAAAATCACATCTTCTCTCTGATAACCTGCATGGTTTTCATAAGGTAACAGCCACTGGTGATATTCTTTCCTCTTGTAATAATGTCTCATCATCCCAGAAAGACTTTGAGGAGTCATGTGTAGTTGCCCTTGACATATCTAAGGCTATTGACAGTGTGGCACTGGGGTCTCATCTCTAAGCTCCCCTCTTTTGGCTTTCCTCTCTCACTTTCCTCCTTCATATCTAGCCTCCTCTCTGGCTGATCCATCTATGTGACTGTAGATGGATCTGCCTCTCCCCACTTTTCCATCAACAGCAGTGTCCTTCAAGGTTCTGTCCTGTCCCCTACACTTTTTCTCCTTTTCTTCAACAAATCCTCTCCTCCACACATAGTCCAATGCACTTATAGGCTAACAACTCAATACTGCAATCACCCATATCCTTCAATTTTGCTCCCTCTTCTCTCACTCGATCTGCATCTTGTTTTGACAGCCTCCTCAATAAACTCAGAATTGGAGAAGATATCTTACAAAATCGTGTAAAGTTTAATGCCTCTAAGACACAGTTTCTACCTATCTCTCTCAGTTTCTACCTATCTCTCTAAAGAACTCATTACAACTCTCATCTCTCCTTTGACAGTTCTGTAATTCCACCTCTTGACTCAATGAACATACTTGGCATTACCGTGACAACACTCTTTCTTGAAAACCCAAATTACAGGAATAATTAAGCAAGCCTCTAAAAAACTGGTTGTCCTGTTTAGATGTCAAAACTTCTCTTCTGAACAGGTGCTCCATTTATAAAGGAAATGATTCATCCTTGTATTGGGTACTGCCCACACATCTGGGGTGGTTCTAGCTCTGCACTCTTACTTGACAGAGCTGCAACCAATCCACCTCATAATCTGTCCAATCCACCTCATAATCTGTCCCAGGATAACTTCCAAATTTGACCTCCTTGCCTTGCGCCACAATGTTGGTTCACTTCCCCTCTTCTATAGATATTACTTTGGCTTTTGCTCCCAAGAGCAGGCTCCTACCATTTTGCCAAAAGGCAGGGACAGTGCACACAATGATCATCGCAGAAAATCTATAGTTATGACGAATGAGTTATCTAAGTGTTGTCATATTATGCATGACTAGGAGAGATTGTATTTTTGTAAAGAGAATGCCAGTAGTCATGTGTGAGTGAGGCAGAAAGAAAAAACAGGTACATGGGTCAGAGGAGTACAACTTGACAACCAATGAAGTGCTGGCTCACTTCCCAGCCGTCACTAACCCTCTCGATAACCAGGTGAGTACTGGTAATATACCTCCCAGGTTGCTAGCTGCCTACCAACTACTTCCTACTAGAATAGTAGTCCCAACGATGTTATATGGATGTGAGGCATGGGCTATGGTGGGGATGATGGAAATGAAATCTTTCTGGACAATATTGGGTGTGGGGTGGTTTGATAAAGTAACGTAAGGGTAAAAGATATGCGTGGTAATAAAAGGAGTGTGGTTGAAGGAGTAGATGAGGGTGTGTTGAAATGGCTTGAAAAAATGGAGAGAATGAGAGAGAGGAAAGGTTGATAAAAGAGGATACATGAGTCATAAGTGGAGGGAACTTGGAGGGTGGGGAGACCAAATTGGAGGTTGAATATTGGAGTTAAAAAAGATTTTGAGCAATTGTGGACTGAACATGCAGGAGGGTGAAAGGCATAAATGGAACAGAATGAATTAGAATGATGTGATAAATTTGGGTGAATGTGCTGTCATTGGATTGAACTAAAGTATGTGAAGCATCTGCAGTAAACCATGGAAAGGTTTGTTGGGCCTGGATGTGGAGAAGGAGCTGTGGTTTTGGTCATTACACAACATGACAGCTGGAGAATGGAAGAGAGCAGAAGTGGCCTTTCTTTGTCTGTTCCTGGCACTACCTTGCTAATGCAGGACAAGGCAATCAAGTATATATAGGTAAATGCACATACATGTACATTTAATTACATCTATTATACTTTGTTGCTGTCTCCCGCGTTAGCGAGGTAGCACAAGGGAACAGCCGAACTAATGGCCCAAACCACCTACAAATGTGTACAAATACACGTCCACACACGCACATGTACATACCTATACATCTCAACGTATACATATACATACATGCACAGACATATACATACATACACATGTACATAATTCATACTTGCTGCCTTTATTCATTCCCGTCGCCACCCTGCCACACAGGGAATGACAACCCCCTACCTCCTGCATGCGCACAAGGCAGCACTAGGAAAAGACAACAAAGGCCACATTCGTTCACACTCAGTCTCTAGCTGTCATGTATAATACACTGAAACCATAGCTCCCTTTCCACATCCAGGCCCCACAGAACTTTCTATGGTTTATCCCAGATGCTTCACATGCCCTGGTTCAATCCACTGACAGCATGTCGACCCGGGTATACCATATCGTTCCAATTCACTCTATTCCTTGCACACCTTTCACCCTCCTGCATGTTCAGGCCCCGATCACTCAAAATCTTTTTCACTCCATCTTTCCACCTCCTATATGGTCTCCCACTATTCCTCGTTCCCTTCACCTCTTCACATATATCCTCTTTGTCATTCTTTCCTCACTCATTCTCTTCATGTGACCAAACCATTTCAAAACACCCTCTTCTGCTCTCTCAACCACACTCGATTTATTACCACACATCTCTCTTACCCTTTCTTTACTTAATTCATCAAACAACCTCATACCACATATTGTCCTCAAACATCTAATTTCCAGCACATCCACCCTCCTCTGCACGACTCTATCTATAGCCCATGCCTTACAACCATATAACATTGTTGGAACTACTATTCCTTCAAACATACCCATTTTTGCTTTCCTAGATAATGTGCTTGCCTTCCACACATTTTTCAACGCTCCCAGAACTTTCACCCCCTTCCCCACCCTGTGACTCACTTCTGCTTCCATAGTTCCATCCACTGCCAAATCCACTCTCAGATGTATAAAACACTTCATTTCCTCCAGTTTTTCTCCATTCAAACTTAACTCCTAATTGACTTGTCCCTCAACCCTACTGTACCTAATAACCTTGCTCTTATTCACATATACTCTCAGCTTTCTACTTTCACACACTTAACCAAACTCAGTCGCCAGCTTCTGCAGTTTCTCACCCGAATCAGCCATCACCGCTGTATCATCAGCGAACAACAAATGACTCACTTCCCAAGCTCTCTCATCCACAACAGATTGCATACTTGCCCCTATCTCTAAAACTCTTGCAATCACCTCCCTAACAACCCCATTCATAAACAAATTAAACAACCATGGAGACATCACACACCCTTGCTGCAAACCTACATTCACTGAGATCCAATCACTTTCCTCTCTTCCTACTCGTACACAAGCCTTACATCCTCAATAAAAACTTTTCACTGCTTCTAACAACTATCCTCCCACACCATATATTCTTAATACCTTCCACAGAGCATCTCTAACAACTCTATCATATGCCTTCTCCAGATCCATAAATGCTACATACAAATCCATTTGCTTTTCTAAGTATTTCCCACATACGCTTTTCAAAGGATACACCTGATCCACACATCCTCTACTACTTCTGAAACCACACTGCTCTTCCCTAATCTGATGCTCTGTACATGCCTTCACCCTCTCAATCAATACCCTCCTACATAATTTCCAAGGAATACTCAACAAACTTATACCTCTGTAATTTCAGCACTCACCTTTATCCCCTTTGCCTTTGTACAATGGCACTATGCACGCATTCTGCCAATCCTCAGGCACCTCACCATGAGTCATACATATATCAAATATCCCTACCAACCAGTCAACAACACAGTCAATCCCTTTTTAAATAAATTCCACTGCAATACCATCCAAACCCGCTGCCTTGCCTGCTTTCATCTTCCGCAAAGCTTTTACTACCTCTTCCCTCATCAAACACATTCAACAAACCTTCAAAATGCTCACGCCATCTTCTCACATCACCACTACTTGTCATCACCTCCCCATTAGCCCCCTTCACCGTTTCCCATTTGTTCTCTTGTCTTATGCACTTTATGTAACTCCTTCCAAAACAGCTTTTTATTCTCCCTAAAATTTAATGATACTCTCTCACCCCAACTCTCATTTGCCCTCTTTTTTACCTCTTACACCTTTCTCTTGACCTCCTGCCTCTTTCTTTTATACCTCTCCCACTCATTTGCATTATTTTCCTGCAAAAACCATCCGAATGCCTCTCTTCTCTTTCACTAATAATCTTACTTCTTCATCCCACCACTCACTACCCTTTCTAATCTGCCCACCTCCCACGCTTCTCATGCCACAAGCATCTTTTGTGCAAGCCATCACCGCTTCCCTAAATACATCCAATTCCTCCCCGACTCCCCTTACGTCCTTTGTTCTCACCTTTTCCCATTATGCACTGAGTCTCTCCTGGTACTTCCTCACACAAGTCTCCTTCCAAAGCTCACTTACTCTCACCAATCTCTTCACCCCAACATTCTCTCTTCTTTTCTGAAATCCTCTACAAATCTTCACCTTAGCCTCCACAAGATAATGATCAGAAATCCTCCAGTTGCATCTCTCAGCACATTAACATCCAAAAGTCTCTCTTTTCGCGCGCCTATCAATTAACACGTAATCCAATAACGCTCTCAGGCCATCTCTCCTCATTGCATAGGTATATTTATGTATATCTCTCTTTTTAAACCAGGTATTCCAAATCACCAGTCCTTTTTCTGTGCACAAATCTACAAGCTCTTCACCATTTCCATTTACAACACTGAACACCCCATGTACACCAATTATTCCCTTAACTGCCACATTACTCACCTTTGCATTCAAATTACCCATTACTATAACCCTATCTCGTGCACCAAAACTACTAACACACTCATTCAGCTGCTCCCAAAACACTTGCCTCTCATTATCTTTCTTCTCATACCCAGGTGCATATACACCAAGAATCACCCATCACTCTCCATCCACTTTCAGTTTTACCCATATCAATCTACAGTTTACTTTCTTACACTCTATGACATACTCCCACCACTCCTGTTTCAGGAGTAGTGCTACTCCTCCCCTTGCTCTTGTCCTCTTACCAACCCTTGACTTCACTCCCAAGACATTGCCAAACCACTCTTCCCCTTTACCCTTGAGCTTCGTTTCACTCAGAGCCTAAACACGCAGGTTCCTTTCCTCAAACATACTACCTATCTCTCCTTTTTTCTCATCTCAGTTACATCCACACACATTTAGACACCCCAATCTGAGCCTTCGAGGATTATGAGCACTCCCTACGTGACTCCTTTCTCTGTTTCCTCTTTTAGAAAGTTAAAATACAAGGAGGGGAGGGTTTCTAGCCCCCCAGCTCCTGTCCCCTTTAGTCACTTTCTAAGACATGCGAGGAATGCGTGGGAAGAATTCTTTCTCCCCTATCCCCAGGGATAATAAATAAATATAAATATAAATATAAATATATCCTCTGAGAACAAAGGAGGTAAGGGGAGTGGGGGAGGAATGGGATGTATTTAGGGAAGCAGTGATGGCTTGCGCAAAAGATGCTTGTGGCATGAGAAGCTTGGGAGGTGGGTTGATTAGAAAGGGTACTGAGTGGTGGGGTGAAGAAGTAAGATTATTAGTGAAAGAGAAGAGAGAGGCATTTGGACAATTTTTGCAGGGAAAAAATGCAAATGAGTGGGAGATGTATAAAAGAAAGAGACAGGAGGTCAAGAGAAAGGTGCAAGAAGTGAAAAAGAAGGCAAATGAGAGTTGGGGTGAGAGAGTATCATTAAATTTTAGGGAGAATAAAAAGATGTTCTGGAAGGAGGTAAATAAAGTGCGTAAGACAAGGGAGCAAATGGGAACTTCAATGAAGGGGGCTAATGGGGAGGTGATAACAAGTAGTGGTGATGTGAGAAGGAGATGGAGTGAGTATTTTGAAGGTTTGTTGAATGTGTTTGATGATAGAGTGGCAGATATAGGGTGTTTTGGTCGAGGTGGTGTGCAAAGTGAGAGGGTTAGGGAAAATGATTTGGTAAACAGAGAAGTCGAGGTGGTGTGCAAAGTGAGAGGGTTAGGGAAAATGATTTGGTAAACAGAGAAGAAGTAGTAAAAGCTTTGCGGAAGATGAAAGCCGGCAAGGCAGTGGGTTTGGATGGTATTGCAGTGGAATTTATTAAAAAAGGGGGTGACTGTATTGTTGACTGGTTGGTAAGGTTATTTAATGTATGTATGATTCATGGTGAGGTGCCAGAGGATTGGCGGAATGCGTGCATAGTGCCATTGTACAAAGGCAAAGGGGATAAGAGTGAGTGCTCAAATTACAGAGGTATAAGTTTGTTGAGTATTCCTGGTAAATTATATTGGAGGGTATTGATTGAGAGGGTGAAGGCATGTACAGAGCATCAGATTGGGGAAGAGCAGGAGGTTTCAGAAGTGGTAGAGGATGTGTGGATCAGGTGTTTGCTTTGAGGAAAGTATGCGAGAAATACTTAGAAAAGCAAATGGATTTGTATGTAGCATTTATGGATCTGGAGAAGGCATATGATAGAGTTGATAGAGATGCTCTGTGGAAGGTATTAAGAATATATGGTGTAGGAGGCAAGTTGTTAGAAGCAGTGAAAAGTTTTTATCGAGGATGTAAGGCATGTGTACGTTGTAGGAAGAGAGGAAAGTGATTGGTTCTCAGTGAATGTAGGTTTGCGGCAGGGGTGTGTGATGTCTCCATGGTTGTTTAATTTGTATATGGATGGGGTTGTTAGGGAGGTGAATGCAAGAGTTTTGGAAAGAGGGGCAAGTATGCAGTCTGTTGTGGATGAGAGAGCTTGGGAAGTGAGTCAGTTGTTGTTTGCTGATGATACAGAGCTGGTGGCTCATTCATGTGAGAAACTGTAGAAGCTGGTGACTAAGTTTGGTAAAGTGTGTGAAAGAGGAAAGTTAAGAGTAAATGTGAATAAGAGCAAGGTTATTAGGTACAGTAGGGTTGAGGGTCAAGTCAATTGGGAGGTAAGTTTGAATGGAGAAAAACTGGAGGAAGTGAAGTGTTTTAGATATCTGGGAGTGGATCTGGCAGCGGATGGAACCATGGAAGTGGAAGTGAATCATAGGGTGGGGGAGGGGGCGAAAATCCTGGGAGCCTTGAAGAATGTGTGGAAGTCGAGAACATTATCTCCGAAAGCAAAAATGACTATGTTTGAAGGAATAGTGGTTCCAACAATGTTGAATGGTTGCGAGGTGTGGGCTATGGATAGAGTTGTACGCAGGAGGGTGGATGTGCTGGAAATGAGATGTTTGAGGACAATGTGTGGTGTGAGGTGGTTTGATCGAGTAAGTAATGTAAGGGTAAGAGAGATATGAGGAAATAAAAAGAGCGTGGTTGAGAGAGCAGAAGAGGGTGTTTTGAAATGGTTTGGGCACATGGAGAGAATGAGTGAGGAAAGATTGACCAAGAGGATATATGTGTCGGAGGTGGAGGGAAAGAGGAGAAGTGGCAGACCAAATTGGAGGTGGAAAGATGGAGTGAAAAAGATTTTGAGTGATCGGGGCCTGAACATGCAGGAGGGTGAAAGGTGGGCAAGGAATAGAGTGAATTAGAACGATGTGGTATGCCGGGGTCGACGTGCTGTCAATGGATTGAATCAGGGCATGTGAAGCGTCTGGGGTAAACCATGGAAAGTTCTGTGGGGCCTGGATGTGGAAAGGGAGTGGTGGTTTCGGGCATTATTGCATGACAGCTAGAGACTGAGAGTGAACGAATGGGGCCTTTGTTGTCTTTTCCTAGCGCTACCTCGCACACATGAGGGGGGAGGGGGATGTTATTCCATGTGTGGCGAGGTGGTGATGGGAATGAACAAAGGCTGACAGTGTGAATTGTGTGCATGTGTATATATGTATGTGTCTGTGTGTGTATATATATGTGTACATTGAGATGTATGGGTATGTATATTTGCGTGTGTGGACGTGTATGTATATACATGTGTATGGGGGTGGGTTGGGCCATTTCTTTCGTCTGTTTCCTTGCGCTACCTCGCAAACGCGGGAGACAGCGACAAAGTATAAAAAAAAAAAAAAAAAAAAAAAAAAAAAATATATATATATATATATATATATATATATATATTGCCGCAAAGATTTTACTACTTCTTCTCTGTTTACCAAATCATTTTCCCTAACCCTCTCACTTTGCACACCACCTCGACCAAAACACCCTATATCTGCCACTCTATCATCAAACACATTCAACAAACCTTCAAAATACTCACTCCATCTCCTTCTCACATCACCACTACTTGTTATCACCTCCCCATTAGCCCCCTTCATTGAAGTTCCCATTTGCTCCCTTGTCTTACGCACTTTATTTACCTCCTTCCAGAACATCTTTTTATTCTCCCTAAAATTTAATGATACTCTCTCACCCCAACTCTCATTTGCCTTCTTTTTCACTTCTTGCACCTTTCTCTTGACCTCCTGTCTCTTTCTTTTATACATCTCCCACTCATTTGCATTTTTTCCCTGCAAAAATCGTCCAAATGCCTCTCTCTTCTCTTTCACTAATAATCTTACTTCTTCACCCCACCACTCAGTACCCTTTCTAATCAACCCACCTCCCAAGCTTCTCATGCCACATGCATCTTTTGCGCAAGCCATCACTGCTTCCCTAAATACATCCCATTCCTCCCCCACTCCCCTTACCTCCTTTGTTCTCAGAGGATATATTTATATTTATATTTATATTTATTTATTATCCCTGGGGATAGGGGAGAAAGAATTCTTCCCACGCATTCCTCGCATGTCTTAGAAAGTGACTAAAGGGGACAGGAGCTGGGGGGCTAGAAACCCTCCCCTCCTTGTATTTTAACAAGAGCAAAGCAAGGAGTAGCACTACTCCTGAAGCAGGAGTTGTGGGAGTATGTGATAGAATGTAAGAAAGTAAACTCTAGATTGATATGGGTAAAACTGAAAGTGGATGGAGAGAGATGGGTGATTATTGGTGCCTATGCACCTGGTCACGAGAAGAAAGATCATGAGAGGCAAGTGTTTTGGGAGAAGCTGAGTGAGTGTGTTAGCAGCTTTGATGCACGAGACTGGGTTACAGTGATGGGTGATTTGAATGCAAAGGTGAGTAATGTGGTAGTTAAGGGAATAATTGGAGTACATGGGGAGTTCAGTGTTGTAAACCGAAATGGTGAAGAGCTTGCAGATTTGTGTGCTGAAAGAGGACTGGTGATTGGGAATACCTGGTTTAAAAAGAGATATACATGGCCATAGAGAGTTATTGGATTACATGTTAATTGATAGGCACATGAAAGAGAGACTTTTGGATGTTAATGTGCTGAGAGGGGCAACTGGAGGGATGTCTGATCATTATCTTGCGGAGGCGAAGGTGAAGATTCATAGAGGATTTCAGAAAAGAAGAGAGAATGTTGCAGTGAAGAGAGTGGTGAGGGTAAGTAAGCTTGAAAAGAAAACTTGTGTAAGGAAGTACCAGGAAAGACTGAGTGCAGAACGGAAAAAGGTGAGAGCAAATGATGTACGGGGAGTGGGGGAGGAATTGGATGTATTTAGAGAAGCAGTGATGGCTTGTGCAAAAGATGCCTGCGGCATGAGAAAGGTGGGAGGTGGGTAGATTAAAAAGGGTAGTGAGTGGTGGGATGAAAAAGTAAGATTGCTAGTGAAAGAGAAGAGAGGCATTTGGACGATTTTTGCAGGGAAATAGTGCAAATGACTGGGATATGTATAAAAGAAACAGGCAGGAGGTCAAAAGGTGAAAAAGAGGGCAAATGAGAGTTGGGGTAAGAAAGTATTGTTAAATTTTTGGGAGAATAAAAAGATGTTCTGGAAGGAGGTAAATAAGTATGTAAGACAACAGAACAAATGGGAACATCAGTGAAGGGGGCTAATGGGGAGGTAATAACAACTAGTGGTGAAGTGAGAAGGAGATGGAGTGAGTATTTTGAAGGTTTGTTGATAAGAGTGGCTGACATAGGGGGTTTTGGTCAAGGTGGTGTGCAAAGTGAGAGGGTCAGGGAGAATGGTTTGGTTAACAGAGAAGGGGTAGTGAAAGCTCTGCGAAAGATGAAAGCAGGCAAGGCAGTGGGTTTGGATGGTACTGCAGTGGAATTTATCAAAAAAAAGGCGGTGACTGTGCTGTTGCCTGGTTGGTTAGGATATTCAATGTATGTATGGTTCATGGTGAAGTGCCTGAGGATTGGCAGAATGCATGCATAGTGTCACTGTTCAAAGGCAAAGGGGATACAGGTGAGTGTTCAACTCATAGAGGTATAAATTTGTTGAGTACTCCTGGAAAATTATATGAGAGGGTATTGATTGAGAGGGTGAAGGCATGAACAGAGCATCAGATTGGGGAAGAGCAGTGTGGTTTCAGAAGTGGTAGAGGATATGTGGATCAGGTGTTTGCTTTGAAGAATGTATGTGAGAAGTACTTAGAAAAGCAGTACTGTTGACTGGTTGGTAAGGATATCTAATGTATGTATGTCTCATGGTGAGGTGCCTGAGGATTGGTGGAATGTTTGCATAGTGCCATAGTACAAAGGCAAAGGGGATAAAAGTGAGTGCTCAAATTACAGAGGTATAAGTTTGTGAATTCCTGGAAAATTATATGGGAGGGTATTGATTGAGAAGGTGAAGGCATGTACAGAGCATCAGATTGGGGAAGAGCACTGTGGTTTCAGAAGTGGTAGAGGATGTGTGGATCAGGTGTTTGCTTTGAAGAATGTACGTGAGAAATACTTAGAAAAGCAAATGGATTTGTATGTAGCATTTATGGATCTGGAGAAGGCATATGATAAGAGTTGATAGAGATGCTCTGTGGAAGGTATTAAGAATATATGGTGTGGGAGGCAAGTTCTTAGAAGCAGTGAAAAGTTTTTATCGAGGATGTAAGGCATGTGTACGTGTAGGAAGAGAGGAGAGTGATAGGTTCTCAGTGAATGTTGGTTTGTGGCAGGGGTGCGTGATGTCTCCATGGTTGTTCAATTTGTTTATGGATGGGGTTGTTAGGGAGGTGAATGCAAGAGTTTTGGAAAGAGGGGCAAGTATGCAGTCTATTGTGGATGAGAGAGCTTGGGAAGTGAGTCAGTTGTTGTTTGCTGATGATACAGCACTGGTGGCAGATTCAGGTAAGAAACTGCAGAAGCTGGTGACTGAGTTTGGTAAAGTGTGTAAAAGAAGAAAGCTGAGAGTAAATGTGAATAAGAGCAAGGTACAGTAGGGGTGAGGGACAAATCAATTGGGAGGTAGGTTTGAATGGAGAAAAACTGGAGGATGTGAAGTGTTTTAGATATCTGAGAGTGGATTTGGCAGCGGATGGAACTATGGAAGCGGAAGTGAGTCATAAGGTGGGGGAGGGCCGAAAGTTCTGGGAGCGTTGAAAAATGTGTGGAAGTTGAGGTGTTATCTTAGAAAGCAAAAATGGTTGTTTGAAGGAATAGTGGTTCCAACAATGTTATATGGTTGCGAGGCGTGGGCTATAGACAGAGTTGAGCGGAGGAGGGTGGTTGTGCTGGAAATGAGATGTTTGAGGACAATATGTGGTGTGAGGTCTTTTGATCGAGTAAGTAATGAAAGGCTTAGAGAGATGTGTGGTAATAAAAAGAGTGTGGTTCAGAGAGCAAAGAGGGTGTTTTGAAATGGTTTGGTCACATGGAGAGAATGAGTGCGGAAAGATTGACAAAGAGGATATATGTGTCAGAGGTGGAGGGAACGAGGAGAAGTGGGGGACCAAATTGGAGGTGGAAAGATGGAGTGAAAAAGATTTTGAGTGATCGGGGCCTGAACATGCAGGAGGGTGAAAAGCGTGCAAAGAGTAGAGTGAATTGGAAAAATGTGGTATACCGGGGTCGACGTGCTGTCAATGGATTGAACCAGGGCATGTGAAGCGTCTGGGGTAAACCATGGAAAGTTTTGTGGGGCCTGGATGTGGAAAGGGAGCTATGGTTTCAGTGCATTATACATGACAGCTAGAGACAGTGAACAAATGTGGCCTTTGTTGTCTTTTCCTAGTGCTACCTCGCGCACATGCGGGGGAGGGGGTTGTCATTTCATGTGTGGCGGAGTGGCGACAGGAATGAATAAGGGCAGACAGTATGAATTATGTACACGTGTAAATATGTGTATGTACGAGTGTGTATATATATGTATATGTTGAGATGTAAAGGTATGTATATGTGCATGTGTGGACATGTATGTATATATATATGTGTATGTGGGTGGGTAGGGCCATTCTTTCGTCTGTTTCCTTGCGCTTTCTCGCTAACGTGGGAGACAGCAACAAAGTATAATAAATAAACATGTAAGTTTGTTGAGTATTCCAGGGAAATTATATGGGGAGGTACTGACTGAGAGGGTGACGGCATGTACAGAGCATCAGACTGGGGAAGAGCAGTGTGGTTTCAGAAGTGGTAGAGGATGTGTGGATCAGGTGTTTGCTTTGAAGAATGTATGTGAGAAATACTTAGAAAAACAAATGGATTGTATGTAGCATTTATGGATCTGGAGAAGGCACATGATAAGAGATGTTTTGTTGAATGTATTAAGAGTACATGGTGTGGAAGGTAAGTGGCTAGAAGCAGTGAAAATTTTTATCGAGGCTTTAAGGCATATGTACAAGTAGGAAGAGAGGAAAGTGATTGGTTCCCAGTGAATGTAAGTTTGCAGCGTGACAGTTGTTTAAATTTTTATGGATGGGGTTGTTAGGAAGGTAAATGCAAGAGTTTTGGAGAGAGGGGCAAGTATGTAGTCTGTTGTGGATGACCGAGCTTGGGAGGTGAATCAGTTGTTTGCTGATGATATGGCACTGGTGGTTGATTTGGGTGAGAAACTGCATAAGTTGGTGACAGAGTTTGGTAGTGTGTGAAAGAAGAAAGCTGAGAGTAAATGTGAATAAGATCAAGGTTATTAGGTTCAGTAATGTTGAGGGACAAGTAAATTGGGAGGTAAGTTTGACAGGAGATAAACTGGAGGAAGTGAAGTGTTTTAGATATCTGGGAGTGGATTTGGCAGCGGATGGAACCATAGAAGCGGAAGTGAGTCCCAGGGTGGGGGAGGGGGTGAAGGTTCTGGGAGCATTGAAGAATGTGTGGAAGGCAAGAACTTTATCTCATAGAGCAAAAATGGGTATGTTTGAAGGAATAGTGGTTCCAACAAAGTTATATGGTTGTGAGGCATAGGCTATAGATAGGGTTGTGCGGAGGACGTATGTGTTGGAAATGAGATGTTTGAGGACAATATGTGGTGTGAGGTGGTTTGATCGAGTAAGTAATGAAAGGGTAAGAGAGATGTGTGGCAATAAAGAATAAGTGTAGTTGAGAGAGCAGAAGAGGGTGTATTGAAATGGTTAGGTCACATGGAGAGAATGAGTGGGGAAAGACTGACAAAGAGGCTATATGTGTCAGAGGTGGAGGGAGCGAGAAGTGGGAGACCAAATTGGAGGTGAAAGGATGGAGTAAAAAATACTTTGAGCAATCGGGGCCTGAACATACGGGAGGGTCAAAGGCATGCAAGGAGTAGAGTGAATTGGAATGATGTGGTATACCGAGATCAACATGCTGTCAATGGATTGAACTAGGGCATGTGAAGCGTCTGGGGTAAACCATGGAAAGTTTTGTGGAGCCTGGATGTGGAAAGGGAGCTATGGTTTCGGTGCATTACACATGACAGCTAGAGACTGAGTAGGAATGAATGTGGCCTTTGTTGTCTAGTGCTACCTCGCGCACATGCGGGGGAGGGGGGTGCCATTTCATGTGTGGCGGGGTAGTGGCAGGAATGGATGAAGGCAGCAAGTATGAATATGTGCATGTGTGTATATATGTAGATGTCTGTGTATGTATACATTGAAATGTACAAATATGTACATTTCATGTGTGGCGGGGTGGCGGCGGATAGGGGATAGGGGATTAAGAATACTTCCCACGTATTCCCTGCGTGTCGTAGAAGGCGACTAAAAGGGGAGGGAGCGGGGGGCTGGAAATCCTCCCCTCTCATTTTTTTTTTTTAATTTTCCAAAAGAAGGAAGAGAGGGGGCCAGGTGAGGATATTCCAAAAAAGGCCCAGTCCTCTGTTCTTAACGCTACCTCGCTAACGCAGGAAATGGCAAATAATTTAAAAGAAGTGTATATATGTATATGTCTGTGTATATATACATTGAAATGTGCAAATATGTATATGTGCGTGTGTAGGCGTTTATGTTGGTGATCACAAGAGTGGATCAATCTAAACTAATATTAGATTTATCGAACTAGTTCTCACTGATGTGAAAATACCTTGATTAGGCTTTGGCGTGTGACAGTGACAATTTTCAGAATATACAGTGCCTAATACAGCATGATTTCATTGTAAGTTAATTTTCGCGTTTGGCTTTCTGTCTTTGCTGTGAAAGTCATCAGGATCATTCCATACTATTTGGTTTGAAAACACTATCTAGTCAATGGACTCCTTGAATTCTAGTATCTTAATCTAGAACAACTACAATGTCTTTGTTCTTTAATTTCTTTCTGTGCAAAGCCTCTGTATGAATGTGCCAGTCTGTTGTCAACTGTTACATGATATGTTCAAATTTTTCCTCATCAAATTCCATTAGGCTCTCTTCTAGCCATCTGTTTATAAGACCCAGGTCTCTATGTAATTTTTCTTAGTCTTCCACTTCAGTTACTCTAGTGTCATCCCCAAAACACTTGTTTATACTCTCCCTTACATCCCTTTTCAAGTCTGATATCATGATTATAAAGAGTATTATGGGATTATCAGTCCTTATGGCACAACCAAAAGCCTATAAGCACATCTTCATGACATGGTTTTATTTGCAAACACTTGGTATTTTCAGCTATTTAAAAACACTATAGGCTATTTCCATAGTTTTTAAACACTTTGCTTTGCCACATCCTCTAACAACACTCCACAGTTTACTATGTCTAATGCTTCTGCTATAAGAGTTCAGAGATCAAGTGGAATGACAGACTGTGTGTATGCGAGACAAGAGTAAGAGAAGCCTTTTGAAAATTCACATTAACCATGGAGTTCAGATGAGGTTCTGCATAAGATTTAAAGCAAAAAAATCTAATCTGTATAAAAATACAAAATATAAAACAATCATGCAATCCAAATTTCAAACCGAGAAAACAAACATATAAGGAACTTGTGGACAAACTGTGCAATGGAAAAAAAGGAAAGAGTAATCCTACCTTTGGCATCTTGAAGGTAGGAGGCACTCTGAGATGAAACTTTTCTGCACACAAAGCCTCCAGTCTTTCAATAGCTGAAACAAGAATATTAGACAATCTTCTGATGTGTATTTTTAATCCTAAATATTAACATCAATAACATATATTTTCAAAATTATCCTCTAAAGATAATTTCATATCAAAACTTGAACTACAGGCAATTCTTAGCATATGCACATGAAAAAAGAAACAAGTTTGGAGTATCTATAAAGAAAAAAAATTCTAAAATGAATTTCACAAAAGAACCTAATAAGAAATAATACCTTTCTCTCTACAGTTAGCATATGCATTCTCCCAGGCATCCATGAGCCTGTTATAATAACGGGGCTTATCCATAAGCCCAAAATAGGGATGTGTTTCTGCTGTTGGGAAAACACGCATAAATCTGAAAACATAAAATTACACTTCAGTAATGAGTATCAGCAATACACGATCTATCCATCTCCTATTTTAAAAACCTGAAGTTACCATTATATTAACTGGTATAACAGAATCACATGCTATCTATCTATCTATAATTTCTATGTGAATCTCATTAACAAGGATTGTAATAAATGTACACACAATCAAGCACATTTTGCAAGAATTAATTTAGTGGAATTAATTTTCAGCTTCATTCACAAAGGGTGTAAATTCTCCTTTAAAATATGAAAATGGTTAATGGTTATTTCATACTGCTTTTCACTATCATGGCAAAACCATAAAGTTATCTTTTCTTTCTTTCAAACTATTCATCGCCATTTCCCGCATTAGCGAGGTAGCGTGAAGAACAGAGAACTGGGCCTTTGAGGGAATATCCTCACCTGGCCCCCTTCTCTGTTCCTTCTTTTGGAAAATTAAAAAAAAATATTAATATTTCTTAAGAAACAATGTCTGATAGTAAAGCGAGGAGACGAAGGAAAATGAAAATACAGCAATTCCCCATTTTTACAACAGAGAAAGGGAGTTTCAAACTCATGAGGCCCTATCTCTTGTACATTCTCTGCTACAATGAACTTCTACTTATCGGTAACTCAGTAAACTAGAAAACCTAAAGCAATGGTACCATTCAGTATTTCTCTATTTATATAAAAACCTGAAACACCACCATCATTCAGTCCCCATACAGATAAAAACCCACAACAATGGCACCATTCAATCTTCCCCTCAATGATTCTTACATAAGATCCCCAGTTCTAGGTAATTCATAAAATTAACATAACCAATGAATTAATTCTTCCTATGAAATCCTGTTATAGGACAACAATAGCATGATGCTCCTTACCTCTCATTCACAATTATTTTAACATACTACAAAAACCTGGAAAATCATTTCGAAACATTGTGCGGAGCTGTGTTCTGATTAATAACAATGAACAGCCTGCCGAAGAAATCTGCGAAGGCTTGACAGGTATTTCTATGTGTACTGGTCAGGTAATGGTGGAAAAACCTCACTGCCAAAGGTATGATAGACCATAATGTAGCCCACCTTATAAGGAGCCCCTACACTTTACTAGGATCACACACACTTCTACGTACAGTAGACTACTTATAGTATCCGCTTCCTTGATTATTTTTTTTGCATCAATGAAGAAGTCCTGATCTACAGGGGCACTTTGATGTGTGTCTGACTGGGGAAATGACTGAAATCACAATGTGCCTGGGGATTGGTGGAATGCATGTATAGTGCCATTGTACAAAGGCAAAGGGGATAAAGGTGAGTGTTCAAACTACAATGGTATAAGTTTGTTGAGTATTTGTGGGAAATTATATGGGAGGGTATTGATTCAGAGGGTGAAAACATGTACTGAGTATCAGACTGGGGAGAGCAGTGTGGTTTCAGTCGTAGTAGAGGAAGTGTGGATCAGGTGTTTGCTTTGAAGAATGTATGTGAGAAATACTTAAAAAAAGATGGATTTGTATGTAGCATTTATAGATCCGAAGAAGGCATAAGATAGGGATGGCAGAGGTGATTTGTGGAAGGTCTTAAGAGTATATGGTGTGGGAGGCAAGTTGCTACAAGCAGTGAAAAGTTCTTACCAAGGACGTAAGGCATGTGTACGAGAAGGAAGAGAGGAGAGTGATTGGTTTCCAGTAAATGTCGGTCTGTGGTAGGGGTGTGTGATGTCCCCATGGTTGTTTCATTTGTTTATGGATAGGGTGCTTAGGGAGGTAAATGCAAGAGTTTTGGAGAGAGGGGTGAGTATGCAGTCTGTTGGGGATGAGAGGGCCTGGGAAGCAAGTCAGTTATCGTTTGCCAAAGGGTTGATGACTGAGTTTGAAAAAGTGTGTTAAAGGAGAAAGTTGAGAGTAAATGTGAATAAGAGCAAGGTTATTACATTCTGTAGGGTTGAGTGACAAATTAACTGAGATGTAAGTTTGAATGGAGAAAAATTGGAGGTGGTGAGGTGTTTTAGATATCTGGGAGAGGACTTAACAGCAAATGGAACCATGGAAGAGGAAGTGAGTCACAGGGTGGGGGAGGGGGCGAGGGTTCCAGGAGCGATGAAAAATGTGTGGAAGGAGAGAAACGCTATCTTGGAGAGCAAACATGGGTAAGTTTGAAGGAACAGTAGTTCCAACAATGTTATATGGTTGCGAGGCATGGGCTACAGATAGAGTTGTACGGAGGAGGGTGGATGTTGGAAATGAAATGTTTGAGGACAATATGTGCTGTGAGGTGGTTTGATCAAGTAAGTAATGGAAGGGAAAGAGAGATGTGTGGAAATAAAAAGTGTGGTTAGAGAGCAGAAGGGGGTGCGTTGAAATGGTCTGGACATATGGAAACAATGAGTGGGGAAAGATTGACAAAGAGGATATATGTGTCAGAGGTGGAGGGAACAAAGAGAAGCGGGAGACCAAATTGGAGGTGGGAGGATGGAGTGAAAAAGATTTTGAGCTATCAAGGCCTGAACATACAGGAGAGTGAGAGGCGTGCAAGGAATAGAGTGAATTGGAATGATGTGGTATACTGGGGTCGACATGCTGTCAATGGACTGAACCAGGGTATGTGAAGTGTCTAGGGTAAACAATGGAAAGGTCTGTGGGGCCAGATGCGGATAGGGAACTTTGGTTTCGGTGCATTACACATGACAGCTAGAGACTGTGACCAGATGTGGCCTTCTTTGTCTGTTTTCCTGGCACTAACTCGCTGAAGCAGGGTGGTAATGATGCTGTTTCCTGTGAGGCAGAGTAGCGCCAGGAATGGAAGAAGGCAAGCAAGTATGAATATGTTCATGTGTATATATGTATATGTGTGTGTGTGTGTGTGTGTGTGTGTGTGTGTGTGTGTGTGTGTGTGATTGGATGGGCCACTCTTTGTCTGTTTCCTGGCTACCTCACTGATGTGGGAAACAGCGATTATGTATAATAAATAAATATAAACATATAATAAATATTACCGTGTACACTACTCATGAAAAAATAATATCCATAAAACACCAAAATATACAGGTGAAGAGTTTCAAAAATAGTAAAATTCATGGCAACAGGCAGCGATAAATCTGGTAAGTATTATCTAGCAGCAACTGGGTGCATCCCCAAAGCAGCCAGTCTGACTCAAATGGAATTACCTATTCATACTGTATGGGGAGAGTGTTTTACATTTTACATTTCTCTTGAGTAGTCTCTTATCATTCAACTTCTTAAATTTCTGTATGCTATCTGCATTAATCATGTATTCTGTCATGTACCCCATTCCTCCACCAGTTTTATGCTATAAAAATACTTCCTCATCCTTTTTAAATGGTTTCAAGCTCAGCTTTATGATATGTTCTCTGTTTGTTCTACCATACATCTTGAAGAACTATTCACTGTCCACATCATCAACCTGTTTTAAAACTTGAAGCTTGTATCAAGGTCACCTCTCATTCCTCTCTCTTCCATGCTGAGAAAATCTATACCCTCTATTCACTCCCTTCAACTCAACTCTCTTGACTCAGGTACCATATTGATGTTCTCATCTGGATCTTTTCTATAAGTTCTTTGTGCTTCTTTATGTGTGCAGAACAAACTGGAAAAGCATATTCTAATTTTGGCATTATGAACATGAATGCTATTCTACTGTGTCAGCAGACAGTTGGTTTGCTTAACTATTCTCCTAAGATGGGAATCTGGCAACGAGGGACAATGTTGACTTCCCACTCTTCGTCATTCACAGATTCCTGTAGTCTGTCTAATGCTCGTTGATAAGCATTTCAAGGCCTTCTTTCACTGCAACCCATCCTCATTACCTTACACTTACCTGGGTTGGATGTAAAAACCATGTGTCAGACCAATATGGAGTCTGTCAAGGACCTAAAGGAAGGTGGTGCAATCAACCATACTTTTCACTTCCCTCATAACCTTTGCTTCATATGCAAACATATTTAATCAAGAGTCCAAATCTTCAAAGAGGTTATTTTCATGTATCAAGAAGAGTAACGATTCCAAAAAAGAGGCCGGCAAGTGTGTCACCATGTGCAATTGATAATACTGTGCAGGAACCTTGTTTAATTGGGGATGGGGTCTCTTTCCTCTTGAGAGTAAACATATGAATTCAGAATTTCTTTTCCAGAACCTTCATCACCACACTCATCAGTGAGACCAGTCTGTTGATTAGTGCCTGTTCAAGTCTCTTTTCTTATAGATAAGTATGAGATTCTTTTCCACTCTCTTGGCAAATTGCCTCTCCATAGCAACAAGGAGAACAATATTTCAGTAGGTCTGTCTAATGAATCTGCATGCACCTTTAATGTGTATGATGAAATTTCATCAGGCCCGCACGACCAGTATGGTTCATGACCTTTAAATTTTTTGCTTACGTCTTTTCCAGATATTTCAATGTTTTCTAAAACCTCCTCTCCACTCCAACTCACTGGTGAAAGAGCTATAGTGTCTTCTAATGTATAAACACTTTTGACCTTGTTAGTATGTTTCTAACATATCCTTACATCATCCTCTACAATTACCTGATTAGCTGCTCTTTAAATGACTATTCATTCCTGATGAATTTAAGGAAGAGTTTTGGATATTCTTCTCTCGTCCACAATACTCCTTTCAGTTCATTTATGCCTCCTTTCTTATCCTGCTGTTCCTATTCCATGCTCTCTTGTACCTAGCAAAAGCTGGCTGGCTGGGATGTCTATTACATCTTTGTTTCTGTAAATCTTAAGACTCCTTTCCTTTTTGACTATTTTATATCAAACCATCCTTATCTCTTTCTTACTGCCCCATAATTATGGGCATACAAATGTGTTATAACACTTTGAAGGGATGCAGCCAAGGAGTCTTGTGCTTCTGGGTAGAAGAGATGCTAGAAAAGAGATGCAAGAAAAGCATCATATGTTGAGATAAATATCTACATATTGTGGTGTTTAAATGCTGATCAATGTGTTGCTGATATAACCAGAGCCTCCAACAACTGTACCAGATTCAGAACAACTTCAGGTACCATTCTAATACAGCAAAGGTATTCTAAGCAAGAAATCTTTATCTTCATACTTAAGAGATAGTGTACTGCACTATACAATATGTTTTGGGGCATTTTAATAATTTCTAAAAGTGCAAACTAAGTTGAGAAAATTCCCAGGAACATAACATTATCACACTGAATACTATGGCAAAATGTGATCCATTGCCTAGTGTTTTCACAAGTTTGATCTCCAGGAAAACATCTCCCATTGTTAAACCCACAATTTTCATATCTTTCCCTAACAGACACATTTTTGTGACTGTAATGTTTCTTTTCATTTCATTGTGGGCTGAGCCATGGCACATGAAGTGGTTGGAGCAAACTACTGAAAAGTCTGTAGGGCTTGGCTACAGAAAGGGGAGCTCTGGTTTCTGTGCATTACACATGATAACGAGAGCATGCATGTGAGCAAGTTAGGTTATTTCTCATTAGTTCCTGGGTACACTTTATGTACCTGTTGATCTTCAAGGAAGTTCACCTTCGCTCCTACAAAGTAACATCAGGAAGAAATGACGACAAGCTTTCATCTGTACACATCCAGTCACTAACTGTCATGTACAATGTACCAAACCAGAGTCTACCATCCAAAGCCAAGCCTAACAGCCTATCTTATCTGCTTTATTTGCTTTGGTTCAGCCCATCAAAAACATATTGGCCCTAACATACATTACTCCAATTATTTCTATTCAATACTCACCCTTTACTCTCATAATTGTTCAGGATGAAACCCCAAAAATAGTAATGTCAAAACCTGCTATGACTAAATCCTATATCATGTGCCCGCATAATGTAGGTACACTTGATAAAAATAATTATCTTCCCAGATGGGTACAATGAATCTTGAAATAGTCAATATAACTCATGCTGTCTCAGCAGGGTTGTTAAGTGTGAATGTGATACATATTTCCTAATAATTAGGGTAGCCACACTTTTCACTCATTTCTATATATACATCTATATCTCTGACAAACTCTGGGAACTCCAATCAAATGGATGGCCATGGCAAAAGTCTCCCCACTTATCCCTGTCCTTGCATACCTCCCTCACATACATCATTCCATACATTTTTCCTCTCCTTCCAGTACTCTCTCACTCTGTTTCCCCAAAAGTCAAAGGTGTCTTCTCACACACCAACCCTTCCAAACATACACTTCTCATGAACTCTCCATCCTGCATCATTTCCAAATTACTAAACTACCTTATTGCATTATATTTCACTCACTCTATAATTCATTTTCTTTGCATTTCCTGCCATACCTAATATCTCATTTATTCCATAATTTCTTTCTTCATTCCAATGAGTCATACCACATGCTCCTCTCAAACAGCTCATTTCCATGGCCTGGATCCTTTACCTATATGACTCATTCCATGTTCATGTGTCAGCTGCATAGGTCAGGTTTAGGAGGACTATGCTATTCCTTAATCCTTTTTTACTTCCACTTACACCTCTACTCTTCATTATTCTACTAAGGGGCCTAGTGACTCTTCTACCCTACACTGCTCTTTCCTTCCATAACACTAAACTTAACCAAGACAGCTCCCAAATACTTATATTCTGTCACCTCTTCTAGTCTTTCTCCCTAATATCTATAATAAACTTTAGTCTTTTCTCACTCTATATGTTTTTCAAATTCCATCAGTTCACTTCTACTTGGAATAAGCCTCAATTGCCTATGTTTACACACATCATAAAACACACTTAAAACCTTCTGTAACTCCCCTTCACTCTTAGCAAACAACACAATATCACAACACAATATCAACCGTAAACAGGCTTGTCACTAGCTATCACACCTTAACACCACACTCCATCTCTACACCCCTTTTCCCTAGTTTTGCTTTCACCTCTCTTATCATTTCAACCATATATATGTTAAAAAGTCACGGTGGCATCACACACTGTCCTGCCTCACATCCACATGTATACTGAAACTTTACATTCAACCCTCAATCCACTCTTAAAACATGAATATGCTCTAAAGAAGGTTTTTACACCATCTAACAAATGTCCCCATAACCCTACCATGTACCCTTAAAACAACCCATAAAGCATCCCACTGAACTCTCTCAAAGTTTATTCAGATTCATAATAGCTGCATACAGGTTTTCATTATAACACGAAATCAATATAACATTTATTATGCCAAGTAACAGAAAATGTCACTAAGCTAATAGTGTGAAGCCAGGCCAATGAGCATATCTCTTAAGTCATTTGTCTGTGGTGTCTTATTATTTCATGCAAAAAGTGGTTGGATACGTTTTTCTTCTACAGTATCTACATGTTTAATCACTTCTCTTTGAAAATTCCCAATTTCCTCTATGCTGTAGGGTCTACTCAAGGAGTTTATAGCATAACATAGATATTACACATTATCTTTCTTAGGCAAAAACACAGTTAATAAGTGATGCATATTTACAACAAAACATCAATTTCTTATAAATCAGCTATAAAACCAAAAAAATCTACTTACTTTCCAGCTCTATGCAGTTCATCCTCTGCTGTCAAAAGATGTCGCACATCATCAGGAGTTAAATCTTCTGTAGCAAAGACTAAGTACTGGCTACGTGGCATACCATTCACTTGAATATGTTTCAGCTATATGAAAAACAAGCGATTGATTAAAAAGTGGATTGATTCAACAGCTTATCATATATGACACTAATATTTACATAAAAAATAATTTCCCTAACATGGGAAATTACAAATGTAAAGAAAAACATTCACTATCATATAAACCTGGTATCCCTTTCTCCAAAGGGGTCCATACAGCTCCAAGTATCAGGAAATGGTTGGACTGCATTAAGGTAAGATGGTAACTTTTACTCACAGAATAACCACAAGCAAGCAGTCTTGTAATGCCACAGGCATCTCTCAAGCAAGAAAGTAATCATGTGTGTGAAAAAGTGTGTGTGTGTGTGTGTGTCTATCTATCTATACCTCTTATGTCCATTCTCTCCAGAAACTCCCTCAAGGAAGTGGCCATGGATAAAGCATCTCCACACCTCATGAACTACAGTAACACTTCTCAGCCTTGAATGGGCCACTGGCAGAGGGAAACTCATGCGCAGTAGTTACAGGGGCTCCTTCCAAAAGTTCCTCCTGACTACTTTCACCTACAGTTCCAACCTACTACTTCTGCCTACTGTTCTTACCTACTAATTTTCCCTAATTTTCCTTACTTACAACTTTTATCTATTGCTCCTACCATCTTGCTAAAACACAGGGCTAGCGCACAGCACTCGCTGCAAGAAAATCTAGAGTTATGAAGAATGAGTTGTGTAAGTTAAGGGTTCTCAAGTGTTGTGTGTGATAAGGAGATTGTATGTCTGTGGACAGAAGGCCAATGGTACACATATGAGTGGGGCAAAAAGACAGACTTATAACTGTTTAAGAATGTATCTCTTCTGAGTAACAAACCTGTTCTTCAGCTGTGAGTAGTCGGGTGTATATTCGGCGATCTAAACACAATCCTGACACTTTTTCTCCAAGATTGAATTCTTTTAAAAGATTCACCTGAAAACAGAAATGCACTTTTTATTACTGAAGTTCAACATTATACTGTAATATTGTATTCAACTGGTAACCTTCAACTGATTTCTGTGCTTCAAAATTACATGTAACAAATTATCCTTTTTCATACAAAATCTGAAAGGATCCACAAAATCCTCTTCAAAGTATACCTGCTGTTGCTGGCTCAGTTTGTCTGGTATGTGAAAGGCAACCATGTTGAGAAGGTCAGCAATTAAAGGACCCTTTACTGAGTGGTCCAAAGGTGAAGCAGAATGCAGCGAAGGAGAAATGTTGACCTCTAAGAGCCACGGCCGGAGACGCTCATCAATTATCACATCAAAACCAAACAACTCATGGCAAGAGTACCTGTTTCATAAATTAAATATGGTAAGCAAACTATGTATAATCAGAGACATAATGAGATGCCCTCTATCTACATATCTATCTATGATTAAATAAGTAAGCTGTTTCTTACATTTCAGTAGGAAAGCCAAAATAAAATCCATACACCTGGTCTTCCTAATTTCCATAACACTACTCACTCCCAGCCTTCATCCTTACATCTTACTCATACTCTTCCTCTTCTTGCCTTCATTCATACAATTTTGTCATCATTCTTTCAAAATCTATCATTTCTATGGCATCCAATCTACAACCCAATACTTAATCCTTTTCTACAATTCCTTCCTCTATTCCATATTTTCTCTTGCCTTCATATCTCACTCAATACAGTACTCATAATGCACAACCAAATGTGATTAAATTTTCTCCTTCATTTTTACTTTCCTAGATTATTTTGAAGACCCTAATTAAAGCTTTAATCTTCATTTTTACTTTCTGAGATAATTATGAAGTCCCAGGCTCCATCATCCTTGCAAAGAGCCTTACTACTTACAACCTTCCTCTGCTTTACATACAAGAATTCAGCATCTATTCTTTTATCTTCATAAAACAACCCTTTCTGTTATGTGAAATCCAAAAAAACTCAGCAAACTCTCACCAACTAACTGTATCTATCTTTCTATATCTCTGACACCCGTTCTCTCCAGGAAAACCCATCAAGGGGTGGCCATGGCAAAAGTCACCACTTATCCCTGTTCTTACATGCCTCCCACGAATACATTATTTCATGCATTCTTCACCATTTCTCTCCTTCCAGTATTCTTCCAATCTATCCTTCATTAATTTACTAACAGACCTAATGCCTCTTCTACACTGTACTGCTCTCTCTCTTGTCTCTCCTTTCTTATCATCACACTTACCGAAGACAGCTCCTAAATACTTAAAATTCTCTCACCTCTTCCAGTCTTCTTCCCCCATAACCAAAGTACAATTTAGTACACTATCTTCTTTCACTTTATATGATTTTACAAAATCTATACTTGCACTGTTTCCTTTCAAACACAATAACTTTATTTTCACTTGCATTTACCTTCAATCACCTATGCTTACACACATAACAAAACACACTTACAACCTTCTGCAACTCCTCTTCACTCTCAGCAAACACAGACAGGTTTGCCATAAGCTACCATATCTCACCATCAAACTCCATCTCTGCACCACCTTTAGCTAGTTTTTATTTTATCTCTCTTATCATTCCATCCATAAATTAAAAAGCTATGGTGACATCAAACAACCCTGCCTTACATCCACATGTATACCAAAACTTTCCCTCAACTCTCCATTCACTTTTACACATTAATTTGCTCCTCTATAGAAAGCCTTTTCACCGTCCAACAGTCGTCCCCCCACCCCATGTATCCTTAACACATTCCATGAAGCATTCCACTCTGTTATATCCTTTCTCCAGGTCCAAAAAGCTGCACACAACTTCTTACCTTTCTGCTATAGGCCTCTGTACTTGTATCCTCTTCCATTCTCCATACACATGCATGTACCAACACCTGCCTCCCCTTCTCACTCATTTATCGAGTCTTCATAGTACCATTTCCATCTTCCTTTCACTTTCACCTTTTGATTCACCAACTCACCTTCCTTACTTCTTACATTAACATTTCCACTCTTACATCCACATCTTTCCTTTTTCACCTCCTTCCACTATAATTTCTTATCATCCCAAAACTTTTCACTCAACTTTCTTCCAGAATCTCCATCTACTCTTTCTTTGCTTTCCTCTATCAGTTTCTTAACATTCCACTTACACATTTCATATTCTTCCCTCCTCCTTTGCTGAACTTCCACTGGTAAATTCCTACTGAGCAATCTACCATATCCCTTTTTCTTCTCTCTCTTCCAAAGTGTTCCTAGTCTCTGCTGTCCACCATGATCCACCATTGCCCTTTTTATTCCTATGTCTCATGACACTGCATCCTACTACTAATTCTACAGCCTTTAATACAATTTCTCATAATATTCTAAAACACCTTATTCACGTATGACTGCATCTCAACATTAAGAGCACTCCCTTTCATACTCAGCGCTCCAATTTTTTCAGAACCTTGCTTGCCAACACTTTTACCTCCACATTTGTCCTTATACCATACTTCCATTTCTCCCTAATGGTGCAATATTTCTTAATATCCAAATAATACAAATAATATATCCTTATTCTTATTATTAGTTATTCCACCTTCCCTAAATAATCTCAATTCCCTGAGAGAACTATGCAGTTTGATGTTTAAATGTTCGAATACATCAAATACACCCACCATACTTGTCTATCACTTCCTGATTTTAATCCCAAAAGAAAATGAAAACAGTATGGCCAGAAAACAAAACCCCAATCCCAACTTCTATCCCAATAAATAATCGTATATCAAATAACCTGTTTCTGTACAGAGCAGTTCTAAGGTTTGTAGACATATGATCTGTCATCAAAGAAACCTTACCAACTCATAATGACACCTAACTACCAATAAACAGTGAATACCTGCTTTCTCTAAACAGTCAGTGGCCAGAAACCCAACGATCATTGCTAACTTTAAGCCTTTTACTGAAGCAACAGAAATACTCAAGGACACTTTGTGTGTGGGATTATATTTATTTATTATACTTTGTCACTGTCTCCCTCGTTAGCGAAGTAGCACAAGGAAAAACAGACGAAAGAATGGCCCAACCCACCTACATACACATGTATATACATACACGTCCACACACGCATATATAAGTACCTATACATTTCAATGTATACATATATATACATACACAGACATATACATATATACACATGTACATAATTCATACTTGCTGCCTTTATTCACTCACGTCGCCACCCTGCCACACATGAAATGACAAACCCCTCCCCCTACATGTGCGCGAGGTAGTGTGTGGGATATTCTCAAATATTCTAAGAAAAATCTTTTAAAATTTGTTATTACAATCAATAGCATAATTTTCAAAATAAAATGACACAACTCAAATTGGTGTGATGTGTTTACATCCACTACACATCCTTTAAGTTATGCTGCTCTGCAGCAAGGAATCTGACTGTACTCCATACATAATGAGACAGTTGGCATTTCGTGTTTCTGTCTCAAATAATTGTGATTATCAAGGGTTTTCACCAGTAATGTTAGTTATTATGAGAGAACACAGCTTCAAAAATGATCACATATAATGTAGGCACAGATCTCATACAGGTTTCCCTGTTATCTATACATATATGGCTGTATATTTCACCTCGACAGAGAGGCAGCCAATTCAGAAATCAATACCGTGGTTGAGCAGGGTCGTAAACAGACCACCTGCAACAAATGGGTTAAATATTTATATGTACTTACCTAACCATCCATAAAATGTCTTCAATTGCTCAAAAAAACAAAGTCACAGGCAGAACCACTAAAACCAGCTCTACAGTTTGAAACTGCCAAAGCATATATCTAATATGCAAAGCTAATCTCCTGTGACTAACAGTGAGCTTTGGTGGTATATGCCTTGATTAAGAGGTAAGTTAGCCATAAGGATGGAAGGATGCCATTAACTTGTATCCTTTCACCATACCACAAATGCAATCTTATTCAAAATATTAGTCAAGCAATGTAGGTTTTTCTTCCATACCTAAGTTACTACAAGTATCAATGCTAAACCCTCATACAAAGCAAGTTACTTTCACCACATCAGGGAGTTAGTAATTCTTGATAACTGATCAGGAATACCTGGTTTAAAAGAGGGACATACAAAGGTGTGCATATGTGAGTGGGAAAGACAGTCAACAGGTATTACTGGATTAGATATTAATTGATGGGCCTGTAAAAGAGAAACTTCTGGATGTGAATAAGCTGAGAAGGGCAGCTGGTGGGATATCTGATCACTACCTTGTGGAGGCAGGGGTGAAGATTTGTTGAGGTTTCAGGATAAGAGGAACAATATCGGTGAGAAGAGAGTGGTGAAAGTAAATACACTTGAAGAAGAGACCTGTGTGAAGAGATACCAGGAGACATTGAGTGTAGAATGGCAAATGGTGAGAATAAAAGAAGAGGAGTGGGTGAGGAATGGGAAGTATTTACTGAAGCAGTGCTGGCATATGAGAAAGATGCATGTAAGTTGGGATGAAGAGGTAAAGTTGCTAGTGAAAGAGAAAAGGGAGGGTTTGAGCAGTATTTACAGGGAAGCAGTGCAGATGATTGGGGGATGTATGATAGAAAGTGGCAGGAGGTCAAGAGGAAGGTGCAGGGGTTGAAAAAGAGTGCAAATGAGAGTTGGGGAGAGTGAGTATTGGTAAACTTTATGAAGAATAAAAAGATATTTGGGAAGGAATTAATACTGTACGAAAAAAGAAGAGCACAAATAGGAATGTCAGTGAATGAGGGAAAAGAGGATAAGATGGAATATTTTGAAGGACTGTTGAATGTGTTGGATGATAGAGTGGCAGAAGTAGGATGTTTGGGATGGGGTGTCATGCCAAGAGAGTCATGGAGAATGATTTTTATTTGGTGATAAGAACAGAGGCAGTGAAAGCCTTACAATGGATGAAATGTGGCAAGGTAGCTAGAGTGGATGGTACTGCACTTGAATTCATTAAGAAAGGGGGTGACTGTGTTGCTGATTGATTAGTTAAGATTTTTAATGTATGTTTGGATCATGGTGAGGTGCCTGAGGATTGGCAGAATGCATGTATTGTGCCAATGTACAAAAGCATGGGGGATAAAGGTGTGTTCAAACTACTGAAGTATAAGTTTGTTGAGGGATATATGATAAGTCACATGGGAGGTAAGTGATTGAGAGTGCGAAAGCATGTACAGAACATCAAACTGGGGAGGAGCAGTGTGGTTTCAGAAGTGATAAAGGATGTACGAATCAAGAAGTTGCTTTGAAGAATGTGTACGAGCAACACTTAGGAGAAACATGAATTTGTACATGGCAATAACCGATCAAAAAAAAGTACATGATAGGTTTAATAAAGATGCCTTGTGGATGGTCTTAAGAATATATGGTGTGGGAATAAAACTGTTATAAACATGGATGGAAAGCATGAGCACAAGTAAGAGAGAGGAGAATGAATGGTTCCAAGTGAAGGGTGGTCTGTGGCAGGATCATGTGATGTCATTATGGTTGTTTAATTTGTTTATGGATGGAGTGGCAAGGAAGGTAAACACAAGTCTTGGAGAGAGGGGTGTATATGCAGTCTGTGGGGGAATAAGAGGAACCTAGAAAATGAGTCAGTTGTTGTTTGCTAATGATACAGCACTGGCAGCAGATTCAAGTGTGAAACTACAGAAGTTGGTGACTAAGTTTGTAAGGGTGTGTGAAAGAAGGAAGCCAAGAGCAAATATGAGCAAAAGCAAGGTTATTAAGCTTAGCAAAGTTGATGGACAGGTGAGGTGGAGCAGGATACTGAATGGGGGGAAAATTGGAGGAAGTAAAGTACTTTAGAAACCCGGGAGTGGAGATGGCAGTTAATGAAACCATGAAGTGAAGCGAGTCATATTTTGGGTGAGGGGTTGAAGATTCTGGAAGCACTGAAGAATGTGTGGAAAGAGAGATCATTATCTGAAAGGGCAAAAATAGTTATGTTTAAAGATATACTAAACCCAACACTATTATACTGATGGGAATCATGGGCTATAGATAACACAGTGCAGAGGAGGGTGGGTGTGTTGGAAATAAAATGTATGGGAACAATATGTGGTGCGAGGTAGTTTGATTGAGGAAAAATGAAAGGGTAAAATAAAAGTGTAATAACAAAAAGTGTGTGATTGACAGATGAAAGGGAGTGCTAAGATGGTCAGCACATATGGAAAGAATGAGTGACGATAGGTTTTCAAAGATGATACATGTGTCAGAAGTGGAGGGTACAAGGAGAACGGGCAGACCAAACTGGAGATGGAAGGATGGAGTGAAAAAGATTTTGTGCAATCAGGGCCTGAACATGCAGGAAGGTGAAAGGCATACAAAGGATGACGTGGTATATGAGGGTCAAAATGCCGTCAACAGACAAAACCAGAGCATGTGAAGCATCCAGGGTAAAGGTCCATTGAGTCTGGGTGTCAATGGAGAGATGTGGTTTCAGTACATTACACACGACAGATAGAGAATTGATATAGATGGCTGTGGCCATTCTTTGTTTCTGATGCTATCTAACTAATGAGAGAGAGATACTCTTCTAAATCATAGAGTTAACAATGTCCTGAAAAAAAAAAAAAAAAAAAAAAAAAAAAAAAAAAAAAAAAAAAACACTATAGGCATATCTAGTTTTTTCCCTTTTCTTTTTAAATATTAACGTGCCATTTCAGAAAGACACCATTTTTCTGTAAGTTTGAAAGTAATGGGAACAAACAGGCCAATACAGAATCAAATAAAGGTATTCCACATAATAGAGTAGGCAAACTGATAATACACTAATGCATGCTTTTTAAAGAAATGGTCAGGTTCGAATCCTGGTTGCAGCAGTTGGTCTACAGTTAACCCAGCTGTTCATCCATCCCCTACAGGTTGGTCAATAAAATGGGTACCTGGCTTAGCCTAGGATATAGATACATACATAAATAACCTAACCATTATCGTTTGTGAATACCACGCAAAAGGTCCTAAGTTAGAATCCTGGCTGTTGGAGAGTATTATGTATTCTACGAAAGTGACGTTCATATGCACTATATTCAGGTTCATATATTTCCGCATTTGGACAATAAGGTTCTATAAAATGCTAACTGCTGATAATGTGAGCCTGATGGGATTTGGCCAGTAGACCCCATTGCTCATGGAAGTGAGATGAAAGGTATTCAATTAAGTGCAATCGAAGTCAATTCCTTATTAAGGGTGATCAAATCCTAGCCGTTAGGAGTCTCGAATACTGCACAAAAGGTCCTGGGTTTGAATCCTGGCTGTTGGAGGGTATTATGTGATATTATGTGATCCACACATCCTATACTACTTCTGAAGCCACACTCCTACTACCTAATGTGATGTTCTGTACATGCCTTCACCCTTTCAATAAATACCCTACCATACAATTCTCCAGGAATACTCAACAAAGTAATGCCTCTGTAGTTTGAACACTTGCCTTTACCTTTGTACAATGGCACTATACATGCATTCCGCCAATCATCAGGCACTTCACCATGATCCATACATGAAATATCTGGGATAAATCATAGAAAGGTCTGTGGGGCCTGGATGTGGATAGGGATAGAGGTTTTGGTGCATAAAACATGACAGCTAGAGACTGAGTGCGAACAAATGTGGCCTTTTTTTTGTGTGTGTGTCTGTTTAACAGGTGCTGCCTCACTAATGCACGGGGTGGCAATGCTGAACCAGGGTATGTGAAACATCTGGGATAAACCATGGAAAGGTCTGTGGGGCCTGGATGTGGATAGGAAGCTGTGGTTTCTGGGTATTAGACACGACAGCTAGAGACTTACGCTCTTCCTCACTGAAGAAGTGGGCGGTGACGCTGTTTCCTGTGGGATTGACTAGTTCCCGGAATGGATGGAGGCAAACAAATATGAATATATACAAGGGTATATATGTATATGTTATGTATATGCATGTGCATGTCATAAAAGGCAACTAATATGGGAGGAAGTGCGCAAGGTAGCGCTAGGAAAAGACAACAAAGGCCCCATTCGTTCACACTCAGTCTCTAGCTGTCATGTATAATGTATCAAAACCACAGCTCCCTTTCCACATACAGGCCCCACAAAACTTTTCATGGTTTCCCCCAGACGCTTCACATGTCCTGGTTCAATCCATTGACAGCACGTCCATCCCGGTACACCACATCATTCCAATTCACTCCATTCCTTGCACGCCTTTCACCCTCCTGCATGTTCAGGCCACGATCGCTCAAAATCTTTTTCACTCCATCTTTCCACCTCCACTTCTCCTTGTTCCCTCCACCTCTGACACATATATCCTCTTTGTCAATCTTTCCTCACTCATACTCTCCATGTGACCAAACCATTTCAAAACACCTTCCGCTCTCTCAACCACACTCTTTTCATTACCACCCATCTCTCTTACTCTATTATTACTTACTCGATCAAACCACCTCACACCACATACTGTCCTCAAACATCTTATTTCCAACACATCCACCCTCCTCTGCACAACTTTATCTACAGCCCATGCCCCACCACCATATAACATTGTTTGAACCATCATTCCTTCAAACATACCCAATTTTGCTCTCCGAGATAATGTTCTCGCCTTCCAAACATTTCAAATGTGGTGGAGTAGCGACAGGAATGGATGAAGGCTCCAAGTAAAAATATGTACGTGTATATATCTAAAGGTACACCACCAATTTTCCGGCACTCTTGGTTCCAAAGCATTGCTGAATTAACCATTTTGCCAGACCAACCATGGTCACGTAATAATAATTCATCAACACACCTCTACCCCACTAATTATACATCTCCCAAGTGTCTAAGCATACCATGGACTGCTAGAAAACTAAATTAAACAATACTAGAAATTTAAATTAAATATTAAATGTAAATAAAGAAATAAATGAAATTATACACCTGCTCAGGACTGAGGTGCTCATCAGCTACAAGTTTCGCAAATTTGTCCACATACTCTGCAGCTCCTTCGTGGTTTGCAGGCCACTTTTCTCTTCACACTTTATTCATGGAAATTTTATGATGCTTCTTGAATCTTTGAATCCATCCTTCACTATATTCACACTCATGGTGTAATTTTAGTCATGCTCATGTTGTAATTCAAGTTCTTTATGGAACAACTTAGCCTGGTCCATTATCATGCTACCTGACAAGTCCACTCCATCACTCCGATGCTGTCGAATCCATTCCAGCGTCACTCGATTGTGATCAGTACTATCACCATCTTTCATAGTTTTTCTAATCATCATTTGCTCCTTGGAATCGCTGTCAGCATAGAATTTCAATTTTTTCTCCCTGTGCTTATCTATATCATACACAGTCGATGAATCAATACTATAGCTGTCACACAGCTTATACACCAAAACACCACAGTCCATTTTTTCAACAGTTTTACTTTATCTTGGATCGATATGGACTGGTGTTTACATTTGACACCACGACTGACACTCTCATTTGCCTTAGAAGCCATAGCTAGGGTTAAAGTTAAGCAAAATAAGCTAAGAATCTCACAGACTTACAGTATCACCACCAAAAGTGCAGTGTAAAGAATGCAAATAAGCACGCCCTACACACAATGCCATCTGTGGCTGCCCAGTAAACTAGTCTGGTGGCGGCGGTAATTTCAAGTTCCATCTATGTAATTTTGTCCGGACTGAAGGAGGTGCAGAACCATCAGTTGCCGGAAAATCGGTGGTGTACCTGTATATGTCTGTGTATGTATATGTTGAAATGTATAGGTATGTATAAGCGCGTGTGTGGGCGTTTATGTATATACGTGTGTATGTGTGGGGGTTGGGCCATTCTTTCATCTGTTTCCCTGTGCTACCTCGCTAACGCGGGAGACAGTGACTAAGTATAATAAATAATAAAACAAAATAAATAAAGAAATAATAATAACAATAATTCTTTAAAATTACAATAATAGAGACTGATACTTCACATGTCATTCAACACATGATAAATCAATTACATTTATGTATCAAAATACTCTATAAAAAATCTTCAGAGTTACAACTGCATTAAAATAAAAAAATTCTAAGGATCCCCAGATTAATTACTAAATGCTCCTTCTGATACAGTCCAGTTATCAAACAACTGGACAAAGCTTCAACCTTCTGTTCTAGATTCACTGCTTAAGTATAACACTTTTTTCAAAGAAGTACAAAACCCCAGCATTTGTCACACTTCAAAAATCTATCAGTCACCCTAATATCTTTATTTCCAATCACATGAAGTGAACATACATACACATACAACAGTATAATGCATCAATCTGTGTTAATACCAGTCATGCAATCATGCTTTGAGATGAAGAAAGCTAAAGTATGGCACCCTATTCATCTGGTTTATAAAAGATTTAACCAAAAGAAAAGACTTAATTATCAATTTGCATTGAAAACCTCCCTAACCACACATGAAGAAAGGAACATTTCCAGTACCCAGTCATGAAGAGATATGAAAACTGATGTGAAATCTAGCAAACAAGGTTTCTATGAACTGAACATAATAACTTGCCACAGTCATGAATACCTTATAAATATATATTTTCAGGTACTTGATGCAGCCAAACAAAGACATGCTACATACGATATACCAGTTAAGATCAAATGCGTACCAATGACAAAAATCACTCCACTGTCATACAGTGACTGGTTTTGGAATTTTGCCTATTACAGGTCATTATCATGTCCTGTAGTGATTGGCCTTCAAATTTGCTAAATAAAACATAAGTGAGATTGGTTCCACAAAATACCTATCAAATCAAAGGTAGCCACTCAAGAATCTGGGTTACACTGCTATCTAACATTTACCTCCAACTTAATTTCATCAATTCAGCAAAGTTAAATCCACATTCTGACCTCTCAGTCCATGAAAGGTATTCTGTACATCTCTTCTCCAGGCTTTGTAGTATCTTGTGCTTTAATAAGATTCTGTTTCACATATGTCTATTTGCATTCTGCAAACACATTATGCAAGGAATAAATCCATGAGTTTTGTAATGATCATAGGACATATGTCTTAAAATGTCCTACCGACATGGGATGGAGAACAGTCAAAGAAATTCTTCAGCTACAAAGATTGTTTGACAATCTACAACTCAACCAATAAAAAAACAATTTCTTCCCTGATTTATATAAATCACTTTTGATTGATATTTTTGATGTGGACAATGATGTGAATGGTGACGAAGATAATGATAGGTTGAGTAATACTGGTGAAGAGTGTGAAGATTATGCAGCACGTTTATATTCAGCTCAAGCAGTCTGAGAAAGCTTCCCATAGCCTATCACTCAGTAAAGCTATGCATGTTGTTGATCAATTCCTAATAAAGCTGCTCCAGATTTTACTGCAGAGTCTTGCCCTTTTAGAAACATCTCTTTATATGTTGATAGATGAAGAGGTTTTCTGGCTCCTTTGTCAGTAACTAAAAGTGGGTAGCTTGAGTAACCCAGCAGTTATTCAGCATAGCAACAAATACTGAGTTTAGTATACTGGCAAGCTTAGTGGCCAAAGAATACATATGTGAGCAGCCTTTAAATGCCTGTGTAAGCTGCAGAAATTGTTAGGAAGCCATACAAGGAAACAACAGGGATCATATGCAGAGCACTGGAATCTTCATCTTTTGGTTCATTAACCAAAGACGTTCAGAGGCAGATCCTAGATTCCAAAATCACATGGAAAAAAAATTCATTTCAGTGGTTACCTCAGGCACCAGTTATGCTCTAGGGGCCACATCTGTGATTAGGGTGCCTTGAACCTACTACCTTCAATTTCATCGATGTCAAGTTGGTTAGTAGCTGGTGTCACAAGCACACGTGTCGTCAGCTGAAAATATAAAATAGATGCATTTCACCGCTACGTGCATGTACATACAATTGTAATAATGTACACTGCTGGCAGATAATTATGTAAAATTATACATAACTAAAAACTGTGAACATAATCTAAATGGCAAATGATATATCAAGCCTGATTTCAACGTAAGTAGCAATATGCTATTACTATGCTTCTTGCCTATATTTTGTACATGCTGCCAATAACAAAGGTAAGTATCGGGAACAAGTACAAGCTTCTACCATTAACCTAAGGTATATCAAGGTCATTTTGACATTAACTATGCTTAAATTCCTTTCTTAGTGCTGGTTTAATTACAGCCACTAATTTTAGTGATAACGTAAAATACTTGAAAAAAGGAACATTATTACCAGTAAGTTATATATAATTTCTAAATTACTGATCATCACTTATACATTATCCAATTTTATACTACCAGGTGAATAGCCTTTGCCATTACCTCTGTAAGGGACTGTTATTGATATCTTCAAAATAAATCAAGTTAATCATCGAGTCCCATTGTTCTTAAAGGGAACAGATGTACAGTTCAAGACTGATATATCTTCATGAATTTGATTTATTCATATTTCCCAACAGATTTACTTAGGAACACCATGCATCCAAAGAAGGGTGATGTGCAACCAATCAGATTAGCTTTATAATCAATCAGGACTGCCATTTCCAATTGTTATTCTGTTAAAATTTTGTTTTTCTCAAGAAATTATCAACATCCTGATTTAATCTCATGCTGAGTAAAAGTCATTACAAAAGGCCAAACTTTGGCTGTAACACAGTAAGCTTGAGGAAAAACATTTTGGAAAAGTGGTCCTTTTCTAATTGTTAGCCAAGAATTCATTTCAGTTGAATGCGCTTTTTTCATGCGTGCTTCAAACCGTTTTTTTTTTTCATACAGCAGGTCACGGAATGGGAGATCAAACTTGCATGATTCATATATAATACAGAAATAAAAAATTTCTCTATGCAGAATATCCTTCAAATCAACAACTAAATTTTTTTCAAATACTTGATCACCATTTTCCTCACTGGTGAGGTCGTGTCTGAAACAGATGAAGAAAGGCCACATCCGCTCTCACCCATTCTCTAGCTATCATATACAATACACCTAAACCACAGCTCTCTATCTGCAAGCAGATCCCACTGACCTTTCCATGGTATTCTGTCACTAAGTCACTAACACATTTGAGTTGTAAGCTTGGATACGAAAATCTTCATAACATTCATACCTCAGTGTTAAGTACCAGATATGGCAAGGAGTCCAAATATATATTATTGAAAACTGTTTGTAGTAGCGACAAAGTACACTTAAAGTGAGTTTTTCTCATGGATACCAGAAAGGGAGCTAGAGACTGAGTATGAACGAATGTGACCTTTTTGTCTTTTCCTGGTGCTACCTAGCTCGGGGGGAGGGGGGGATGCTACTTCATGCGTGGCTGGGGTGGTGACGGGAATGGATGAAGTCAGCAAGTATGAATATGTACATGTGTATATATGTATATGTCTATGTATGTAATATATGTATACACTGAAATATATATATGCATGTATATGTGAATGAATGGGCGTTTAAATATATATACATGTGTATATGAGAGGTTAGGCTGTTCTTCGTCTGTTTCCTTGCGCTGCCTCGTTGATGTGGGAGGCGCCGATTAGGTACAATAAAAAATACAATTTTTTTTTTTTTTTTTTTTTTTATACTTTGTCGCTGTCTCCCGCGTTTGCGAGGTAGCGCAAGGAAACAGACGAAAGAAATGGCCCATCCCCCCCATACACATGTACATACACACTTCCACACACGCAAATATACATACCTACACAGCTTTCCATGGTTTACCCCGGACGTTTCACATGCCTTGATTCAATCCACTGACAGCACGTCAACCCCTGTATACCACATCGCTCCAATTCACTCTATTCCTTGCCCTCCTTTCACCCTCCTGCATGTTCAGGCCCCGATCACACAAAATCCTTTTCACTCCATCTTTCCACCTCCAATTTGGTCTCCCTCTTCTCCTCGTTCCCTCCACCTCCGACACATATATCCTCTTGGTCAATCTTTCCTCACTCATTCTCTCCATGTGCCCAAACCATTTCAAAACACCCTCTTCTGCTCTCTCAACCACGCTCTTTTTATTTCCACACATCTCTCTTACCCTTACGTTACTTACTCGATCAAACCACCTCACACCACACATTGTCCTCAAACATCTCATTTCCAGCACATCCATCCTCCTGCGCACAACTCTATCCATAGCCCACGCCTCGCAACCATACAACATTGTTGGAACTACTATTCCTTCAAACATACCCATTTTTGCTTTCCGGGATAATATTCTCGACTTCCACACATTTTTCAAGGCTCCCAAAATTTTCGCCCCCTCCCCCACCCTATGATCCACTTCCGCTTCCATGGTTCCATCCGCTGACAGATCCACTCCCAGATATCTAAAAATACAATATATCTATAATTATACTTAATCGCCGTCTCCCACGTTAGCAAGGTAGTACAAGGAAACTAACGAAAGAATGGCCCAACCCACCCACATACACATGTACATACATAAACACCCACACACGCACATATAGATACATTACACATTTCAACGTATGCATATATATACATTATACATTTCAATGTATACATATATACACATACACAGACATATATATATATAAACGCATATACATCCACACTTTCTGCCTTCATCCATTCCTGTTGCCTCCTCACCACACATGAAATAGCATCTCCTCCCCTCACGAGGTAATGCTAGGAAAAGACAAAAAAGGCCACATTCATTCACACAGTCTCTAGCTGTCATGTGTAATGCACTGAAACCACAGCTCCCTTTCCACATCCAGGACCCACAAAACTTTTCATGATTTACCCCAGATGCTTCACATGCCCTGGTTCAATCCATTGATAGTACGTCCACCCAGGTATACCACATCGTTCCAATTCACTCTATTCCTTCCGCATCTTTCACCCTCCTCTATGTTCAGACCCCGATCGCTCAAAAACTTTTTCACACCATCTTCCACCTCCAATTTGGTCTCCCACTTCTTGTTCCCCCTCACTCAGACATATATATCCTCTTGTCAATCTTTCCAAACTCATTCTCTCCATATGTACAAACAATTTCAACATACCCTCTTCTGCCCTCTCAACCACACTCTTTTCATTTTCACACATCTCTTTTACCCTTTCATTACTTACTTAATCAAATCACCTCACACCACATATTGTCCTCAAACATTTCATTTCCAACACATCCACCCTCCTCCATACAACCTTATCTATAGCCCATGCCTCCCAACCATATAACATTGTTGAAACTACTATTCCTTCAAACATACACATTTTTGCTCTTCAAGATAACATTCTCTCCTTCCACACATTCTTCATTGCTCCCAGAACCTTTGCCACTTCCCCACCCTGTGACTCACTTCCACTTCCATGGTTCCATTTGCTGCTAAGTCCACTCCCAGATATCTAAAACACTTCCCTTCCTCCAATTTTTCTCAATTTAAACTTGCATCCCAATTAACTTGTCCCTCAACCCTACTGAACCTAATAACCCTGCTTTTATTCACATTTACTCTCAACTTTCTCTTTTCACAAATTTTTTCAAACTCAGTCACCAACCTCTGCAGTTTCTCACCAAATCAGCCACCAGAGCTGTATCATTGGTGAACAACAAATGACTCACTTTCCAAGCCCTCTCATTCCCAGCAGACTGCATACTCAGCCGTCTCTCCGAAACTCTAGCAAACACCTCCCAAACCACCCCATCCACAAACAAATTAAACATCCATGGGGACGTCACATACCCCTGCCGCAGACCAACATTCACTGTAAACCAATCACTCTCCTCTCTTACTACTCTTACTCATGCCTTACATCCTTGATAAAAACTTTTCACTGCTTCCAGCAGGTTTCCTCCGACTCCATATACTCTGAAGACCTTCCAAAAAGCACCTCTATCAACCCTATCACATGCCTTTTTCAGATCCATAAATGCTATATACAAATCAATCTTTTATTCTAAGCATTTCTCATATACATTCTTCAAAGCAAACACCTGATCCACACATCCCCTATCACTTCTGAAACCACACTGCTCCTCCCCAATCTGACATTCTGTGCATACCTTCACCCTCTCAATCAGTACCCTCCTACATAATTTCCTAGGATTACTTAACAAACTTATGAGGGCCACTGCAATTCGAACCCTCACCTTTATCCAGTTTGCCTATGTACAATGGCACTATGCATGCATTCCACCAATCCTCAGGCACTTCACCATGATCCATACATACATTGAATATCCTTACCAACCAATCAACAATACAGTCACCCCCTTTCTTAAAAAATTCTACTTCAATACCATCCAAACCTGCCACTTTGCTGGATTTCATCTTCTGCGAAGCTTTCATTACCTCTTCTCTCTTAACCAACCCATTCTCCCTGACCATCTCACTTTGCACACCACCTCGACAAAAACACCCTACATCTGCCACTGTATCATCAAAAACATTCAACAAACCTTTAAAATACTCACTCCATCTCCTCACTACACCACTACTTGTTATTACCTCCCCATTAGCCCCCTTCACCGATGTTCCCATTTGTTCTCTTGTCTTACGCACTTTATCTACCTCCTTCCAGAGCATCTTTTTATTCTCCCTAAAATTTAATGGTACTCTCTCACCCCAACTCTCATTTGCCCTCTTTTTCAACCCCTGCAACTTCTTCTTGACCTCCTGCCACATTCTTTTATACATCTCCCAGTTATCTGCACTCCTTCCTTGTAAGTATTGTCCAAACACCTCTCTTTTCTCTTTCACTAACAACTTTACTTCTTCATCCCACCACTCACTACCCTTTCTAATCTACCCAACTCTCACCTTTCTCATGCCACATGCATCTTTTGCACATGCCATCACTGCTTCCCTAAATTCATCCCATTCCTCACCTACTCCCCTGGCGACATCACACAGCCCCATCCACAACTATACCGAAACTTCTGCTCAACTCTCCATCCACTCTCAAAACATGTATTTGCAACTTTAAAGGCGGCTTTCACATCATCAAAGAGATGTCCCCCCCCTACCCAATATATCCCTAACACATCTCACTGAGCATTCCACTAAACTCTTGTCATATGCTTTCTCCAGTTCAATAAAAGCTGCCTACTGTTTCTTACCTTTTGTTAAGACACTCTTCCACAATCACTCTCACAGCAAAATCTTTTCAACCCATTCCATACCTCTTCTAAAAGCCACTTGCTCCTCATTTATTCTGTATTCAATCTCTTTCCATCACTCTAACAATAAACACTCTTACATGCATTTTTCCATATATACTTAACAGAGTTATTCACCTATAGCTGCTACAACATAACTGTCTATCCGAAGTGAGTCAGTTGTGGTTCACCGATGATACAGCACTGGTGGCTGATTCAAGAGAAAAACTGCAAAAGTTGGTGATCGAGTCTGGAAAAGTGTGTGAAAGGAGAAAGTTGAGAGCAAATGTGAATAAGAGCAAGGGTGAGGGACGAGTGAATTGGGATGCAAGTGTGAATGATGAAAAATTGGAGGAAATGAAGTGTTTCAAATATCTGGGAGTGGACTTAGCAGTGAATGGAACCATGGAAGCGGAGGTTAGTCACAGGGTGGGGGAGGGAGCAAAGGTTCTGGGAGTGATGAGGAATGTGTGGAAAGACAGAACGTTATCTCGAAGAGCAAAAATGGGTATGTTTGAAGGAATAGTAGTTCCAACAATATCATATGATTGTGAGGCATGGGCTATAGATAGGGCTGTGTGGAGAAGGGTGGATGTGTTGGAAATGAAATATTTGAGGACAATATATGGTGTGAGGTGGTTTGATTGAGTAAGTAATGAAAGAGTTAAAGAGATGTGTGGTAACAAAAAGTGTGTGGTTGACGGAGCAGAAGAGGGTGTGCTGAAATGGTTTGGACATATGAAAAGAATGAGCGAGGAAAGACTGACAAAAAGGATATATGTGTCACAGGTGAAGAAACCAAATAGAAACAGGAGACCAAATTGGAAGAGGAAGGATGGAGTGACGAAGATTTTGAGTGATCAGGGCCTGAACATACAGAAGAGTGAGAGGTGTGCAAGGAACAGAGTGAATTGGAACGATTTAGTATACCGGGGGTCGACGTGCTGTCAATGGACTGAACCAGGGCATGTGAAACAACTAGGGTAAACCATGGAAAGGTCTGTGGGCCTGGATGTGGAGAGGGAGCTGTGGTTTTGGTACATTACACATGACAGCTAGAAACTGAGTGTGAACAAATGTGGCCTTTTTTGTCTGTTTTCCTGGTGCTACCTCGCTGAAGCTGAGGGCAGCGATGCTGTTTCCTGCAGGGTGGGTAGCACTAGGAATGGATTGAAGGCAAGCAAGTGTGAACATGCGTGTATATGTATATGTCTATGTAAGCATATTTATGTATATGTAATTATATGTTTATGTACTTGTATGGACGTTTATGTATAGATATGTGTACATGAGTGGATGGGTTGTTCTTCATCTGTTCCCTGGTGCCACCTTGCTAATGCAGGAAACAGCGATGAAGTATAATAAAAAAAAGATATATCAATAATGTTATCCCTGGGGATAGGGGAGAAAGAATACTTCCCACGTATTCCCTGCGTGTCGTAGAAGGCGACTAAAAGGGAAGGGAGCGGGGGGCTGGAAATCCTCCCTTCTCATTTTTTTTTTTAATTTTCCAAAAGAAGGAACAGAGAAGGGGGCCAGGTGAGGATAATCCCTCAAAGGCCCAGTCCTCTGTTCTTAACGCTACCTCGCTAATGCGGGAAATGGCGAATAGTATGAAAGAAAGAAAGATATCAATAATGTATATAACTGGCCACTCTTTGGTGCTCTACCCATTTGTGTTTAGTCTTACTACAAAGTTTACATCAACAGCACATTTTCTTTATCTAAATCATGTTTCATATCACTGCTGGGAGAAGGACTAACTTTGTAGAGGTCCCTCATTTACCACAGTATTTTCAAATGCAGTTTTTGAGTATCTACACTTAAGATAACTGATATCACTTCATCAACCAAGACTCAGAGTAATGAGTGTACATAGTACTTTTCACTCCTTGTTGGCTGAGTATCATAGCAGCCTGGTAGGATCTAATGCAGTGGTGGTATGAAGATATACACTGCAATGAATGAGAAATAGTGTCACCCAAACATCATCGCCTGTGCTTTGGCTACCTTGCTCTATCTTACTGTGACTCTTGATGAGCGAAGAACTCCATGAGTAATCTCAATGCATCACAGACCTTTGATTGTCTGTTGCTTTGTGCCTACAGATATGACCTATAAGAATAAAGCATGTGATGCAAGGTGAGCTACCCTGTGGTTGGTAAGAAAAGTCATGTCTTTACAGTAAAATCTGGACTTGTTTGATTGCCATTACACATGATGAAAGTGAAGCATCTGTTAGGAGGCATTTTGGTGTTAATGAGTCAATAATAAGAACCATAAAGAAAAAAAGGGGAGGAGGGGGGCCTTTTGTGTAGCATAATTGGGAAACTGCTTTGTAGGATTACAGAGACCAAGAACAGCATCAAAGGTAATGCACTGCTATCAGTTGGCACACCATTTATCTTTAATCCTTTTCTGTACAGTTTTGTACATATCTTTGTAATTCTGTGGTAACCCTATTTCTCATAAGGCTAGAACCTAACCAATCCAGAGAGAGAGAGAGAGAGAGAGAGAGAGAGAGAGAAATATATGCCATAAACTGCTGTTCAGTGTGGCCATAGCAAACTCTGATTACATAATTTAATCAGTAGATCCAACTCCAACAACACAGTAACTATGAACAGCCAAGTTCACACAATAATCCACTCTTATGTTGTCACATAAGGCACTCTAGATTATAAAAATTCTGCATTAACATGTCTAGCTTCTGAAAATTCCTCGAGAACCCACTGGATGATCAGATATACCCGTAAGTACCAATTCATTGAGTCACTTTACTTGAAAAAGTACCGATGGATGGAAAGAATGCCAATGTAACCATGACATTAAAAAAAGGTAGGAAGTCTATACTTGAAAATTATCAACCAATTAGCATGACAATGGTAGTTGGAACACAGGCAAAAGTCATAATTTAAGACAAGATCATAATCAATTTTGAGGATCACCAATGAATGAATGATTTGCAGCAAGGCTTTAAAAGATTGTATTTGTGAGGAAAATCCACTTGATTTCTTTTTTCATATACAGTGATCAGAATGTCTAATGGAAGAAAAGAAGGTAGTATCATGTTTGGGGTTTCAAACATCATTCAAGAAAGTTCCATACCAATGATTTACTTGCAGGAGAATACATGGAGTAATACTTCAAAGGAAAAAAAAAAAAAAGGCTGACTAGCCATTAACAAAGTAACAATCAATGGTCAAGCCTCAGAATGGCTTGATGTAACAAGTACAAGTAGAGTGCTGCATAAATGACAGTCTTGGAATCAGTTCTAGTTCTCAAATAAACGAATGACACTGATAACGTGGTTGGATTGCAGGATATAAAAATTTTCAAATGTTCCTAGGATGAGGAACAGAGTTATACCAGAAACTTAATATCTACAGCTGAAAGCTCATAAAGCAAACCGACAGACTGAGCTTGTAAGTAGCAAATCAATTTTAACATCCATAAGTGTAAAGTTTTACATAATTGCAGTGAAAATCAGAAGGCAAGCTACAGTATGAATTCTGTTAAGCTATACGAGAAAAATTAAAGGAAATAGATATAATCAATGACCTAAAGCCAGGCAGTGTGCATGTGCATGCATGTGTGAGAAAAATCTGGACTTCAAGGATAAGGCATTCCAATACAAGTCCAAGACAGTAATACTCAATATTGACAATACACTGGTGCATTCCCAACTTGAATACTGGGTTCAGTCAGAATGTACAGGGTAACTTAATAAGCAAGTAAAATGATTCCTGGACTGAGAAACAAACCCTATGAAAGAAAGACACACAACTGAAAATATTTAGCTCTGAAAAGAATAAAACGTGACCTGACACATGTATTAAGTCATCCGAGATTTTGACAGTCTTAATCTAGGAAGATATTTTAGGCTGGGTTTCTGGTTTCATTTGTATTGGATGAAAACTCATAAATGTTTTACTTAGGATACGGCAAAGTATTTTTTCTTCAAGAGGATTGCTAACACAAGAATGGTTTCCCAAATAGTAGCCTAAAGCAACACCACAGATAGATCCAAAGACAGACCTGACAAAACACTTCACTGTAAGTCCACAACTAACAGTTTTTGTCTTCATATAAAATTTACAGGTATTTCTCCATAAGTTATCTATTTGCACTTTTACTATCATCACACTAATCCATAAATTTCTGATTTCTTCCACTATCATAAACAGCCATAAAAGGACCCACTGGTCTGTTGCTGTTTGCAATCTTTTCTATAAAGAGAAGCTTTCTTTTTCATAACCTTTTTACATCTTCCTGTTACCAGTCACACTCCTAAGATGTTCAGCCATCTACAATTACTCCCACTCTGAGTAAATAGTTTCTAGAATACCGATTATTTCACAAAGTTAAGAGCCAGCATCTCTTTCTGAACAATACGAGATATTCTGGAATGCTTCAAGTCCTGGGTGTTTTATCTATTTGGAAACCAATTAATGTTTCCACAATCATCAATAGAAGTATCGAAGTTGAAACTCTGGATGGGGTAAATTTTTTTCTAAGGCAATACTTTCATTAAGTTTTGGAAATCATAATATTCACTTCACTTCCTTAATAATTCCTGGTCAAGTAAAAAGTAATTCAGTATTTCACTTCCATCACATGAATTTACTCCTTAATGTTGAAAACCTATATAATCACTAATCCAAAGAAGTTTCAAATGTGAAACAGTAAATGCTCTTTCTGGGATTATGGATATTTTGGTTAAAATTTCAGAAATTCTGCAACAATTCTGAGTAAACTTCAACTTCATATAAAACAAAACACTGTTAGTGGTATTCTGTCTTGTGATTTGGTATTCTGAAAGAAATGGTATCCCTTTACAGAGTGGACAGTAGTTTTGACCTTCAAGAACCATTTGAGCATAGCGTTCTTCAACTTCCTTTAGAATCAAGTTCAGGAGTAGTGTGTTACATCCCCACAATTCAAGGCAGATCGGTTCCTAAGTGGTCTTCAATGAAATCACTAGATAATCAAGTCCATTATTCTAACTATATATATTTATTTATTTATATATTTTGCTTTGTCACTGTCTCCCGCGTTTGCGAGGTAGCGCAAGGAAACAGACGAAAGAAATGGCTCAACCCACCCACATACACATGTATATACATACACGCCCACACATGCAAATATACATACCTACACATCTCAATGTACACATATATATACACACACAGACTTATACATATATATACATGTACATAATTCATACTGTCTGCCTTTATTTATTCCCATCGCCACCTCGCCACACGTGGAATAACATCCCCCTTCCCCCTCATGTGTGCGAGGTAGCGCTAGAAAAAGACAACAAAGGCCCCATTCATTCACACTCAGTCTCTAGCTGTCATGTAATAATGCACCGAAACCACAGCTCCCTTTCCACATCCAGGCCCCACACAACTTTCCATGGTTTACCCCTGACGCTTCACATGCCCTGATTCAATCCATTGACAGCACGTCGACCCCGGTATACCACATCGATCCAATTCACTCTACTCCTTGCCCACCTTTCACCCTCCTGCATGTTCAGGCCCCGATCACTCAAAATCTTTTTCACTCCATCTTTCCACCTCCAATTTGGCCTCCCACTTCTCCTCGTTCCCTCCACCTCTGCCACATAAATCCTCTTGGTCAATCTTTCCTCACTCATTCTCTCCATGTACCCAAACCATTTCAAAACACCCTCTTCTGCTCTCTCAACCACGCTCTTTTTATTTCCACACATCTCTCTTACCCTTACATTACTTACTCGATCAAACCACCTCACACCACATATTGTCCTCAAACATCTCATTTCCAGCACATCCACCCTCCTGTGCACAACTCTATCCATAGCCCACACCTCGCAACCATACAACATTGTTGGAACCACTATTCCTTCAAACATACCCATTTTTGCTTTCCGAGATAATGTTCTCGACTTCCAAACATTCTTCAAGGCTCCCAGGATTTTTGCCCCCTCCCCCACCGCTTCCATGGTTCCATCCGCTGCCAGATACACTCCCAGATATCTAAAACACCCTACTTCCTCCAGTTTTTCTCCATTCAAACTTACCTGCCAATTGACTTGACCCTCAACCCTACTGTACCTAATAACCTTGCTCTTATTCACATTTACTCTTAACTTTCTTCTTTCACACACTTTACCAAACTCAGTCACCAGCTTCTGCATATATAAAAACATTAATAAAATTTGATATACTTTGTTCTTTATCAAAAGCCTTTGGAATGATAGTTTTGATTCCATCATAAGTGATCTCCATGATAAATGAACATTACAATTCTATCAAAAACAGGTCAAACCAGAAGCTAAATGAACTCTACAAAAATTAGACAAGAAATACTAGGGGTAACTACACAGGGTAAATCTGTAAATTTCACCAAGTCTTATTCGCATCAAATTTCAACCTTGAATTTGTTACTCTAATGTCAGTAGTATGCACCTGGCAACTCCCCTACACTCAGCTCAGCATTCAGTTACTCTTGAGATGTGACAGAAGAATCACTGCCACTCACTTAATGGATAATGTGATCTAAGATATCATAGAACAGAGTGCCTCTGATAACAGGTATCTGCGATAATGGTAGCCACAGTTAGCACCTTTGTGTTGAACTACATAATAGTAAATGAAGTAACAAAAGGGACATAAGCTATAAGTGTTTGGCAAAACCATGTTAACACAATGGAAGAGAAGTCATGACTCTATGTTCACCCCATAAATGCATGTTGAGAATCATTATTCTTATACAAGCCAAGCTTTTTATAAAAATACATATTACCATTCTTCAAGACTGAAAAGTTAATTGACTTTTCAGTTTCTTGGCAACTCACTCTACAGGGAACTCGTTAGAGTATGGGTTACTGAGTCAACTTGAATTTGCCATTGAAGGATAAATGGGTAACTGCAGGTATATGCTAATACAGTACTCTTATCCTGAATGGTAATTCTCTGGCAGATGATTCCTCAGGCATACAGCATAGTCACTGGCAAATATGATGTACACTTTGTATTACTAGTTTGGCTTCCCTCTGAATGACTGTCCAAGATGCCATTACCAAGAGGTAACAAAGGCAAATGCCTCAAGCTCAGAAAAGAAAAAAAATTGACATGCTCTCTATTCCATTGCATTTTCTGCAAGCCCTTCCTAATGACTATTAACAGTCTTTCAATCCAATGACCTTCATTATACGTATCCCACAAGTCAGAATGACTGTTGATATAACTGCATGCTAAAACTAATCTCACATCCATACTCTCTTACTCTGTCCTTCCACTTCCTTAGTGATCTGCCTAACCTCTTGTTCAAAATACTCATAACACAGCTCTGTCATCTCTTCAAAATCAATCTTTTCTAAACTTCCAAATCTTAAAACTAATCCCTTCTTCACTCTGTTTCTCCCTCAACATCACTCTTCTCATTTACCTTCTACATCTTGACAAAATCCATTTTCACAGCTTATATACATTATCTCTAAATTATACATATTCACTCACACAAGAAATCAAAGGACCTAATTATTCTTTCTTATTTAACCTGTAAATCCAAATCATTATATCTAAAAATTTTCCTCAACACTCCAACCACCTCCCTATCATCCAGGTTTTTCTGAAAATCTTGCATTCCAATATCTCCAGTTTTTATCCAAAATGTTAGTCATCTCTTGCCATAACAAACCTTTAATGACTATATTACTTGTCATAATCTAAATCTTCCTATCAAAATATTACCATTCTATATATGCCAGCAATCACTTTCAGGTTCCTCTTTCTACATACTCTTCCATATTCTCTCACAAATACCCATAAGTTCATCCAATTTTCAGCTCATATGCACTGAATCATCTAAATACATAACCAACTTTTCTCCTACCAATTCTTTTAATTTGTTGTACCTCCTCTCCCTATATGACCTACTACAACTCTCTTTATGGGTAAAACATAAGGTGAACATCTATGAGAACAACACAACCAACTCATTTCTCCTTTTGTTCACATACATGTTCTACTTTCTGATCCTATTACATCCCCCAACTCCATATATCTGAAACACATACTACAGTTTACTCCTCTTCCTTACACTTTTACACATCCTAGAGCAAAATATGTTCATTTTTTGTTCTAGTATTTTCTTCAGCAATCATTTTCATGGTATACAGCAGGAAAAACAAAATCATTTCCCTGTACAAAACACACTGCCTTACCTCTCTCTGACACGGGAAAATGTTTGTATCAATCACTACTTTACTAAACAATTCAGCTATACTCTTTCTACAGTCATCTGATCTTTTAGTACAGCAACCTCATATCAAGCTCTCAAACAAAAAGCATGAAGATCACTTCTGTACAATGCTGCATCATTACATCTCTAGTCACCTACACTAAAAGACTAACAACTTTTCTGTCACCATCACTCATTGATTTCCCACTCTCTCCCTCCCAAAACAGTAGAAGTATACTAGCTTTCTTCACCTCTGATATCTAACAGCTCATAAAAATATCTCATCAAAAAACAGGTTGTATTTATGGTAGAAGTATATTATAATCTTTTGTAATTTCCTCACCTTTACATTATAATTACTTTTCAACTATCTTATACAAACCCAACATACTCTTAGATTTTCACTATTTTGCCTACATAACTTGCTTCCATCCTTTTCATTGTTTCTTCTGATCTTTTTTTCTTTCTTTTGTGATTTACTTGTTTCTATTTTCTTCTAACTTCTTATCTCCCAGGTGCTCCTGTCTTACATCCCTTCCTAATTCTCTTGCTGCCTTTTAAACCTCAATCTACTATTTCTAACATTCATGTTTCACATCTTTCAACCTAATCATCTTAACTACTTCAAGCAAAATAACAATTGAATTTTACCTAATCTCATTCATCAAGCTTTCTTCTCTATCTAAAAAAGTAGTTCAGCTTTATGATAACGCCTGAGTTACCCATATCTCCAAGACTCACTTCTAGTTGTACCTTCTATACTGTTCTCATCTTTCTATACTATCCAACTGGGACTTTCTAAGTATTTTGAATCATGTGAAGGTCTAAAATCTTCCCTTAAACAGTCCTCTTCATTCTTATACTTTTCATCCCCCTCACTCATTACTCAATACAATCCAACAATAACCGCCAACTACCATCTACACAATAACATGTCTATCTATATTTCTGATGCCAGTTATCCCCATGAACTCCCTCAAGGGGGTGGCCATGGCAAAAGAGACTGTATAACCGCTGGGCTCCACAATCACTTCTTGGTATTTAGTGCCTGAACCTTATCAGGTTACTAGAAGAAGGAAACTCGAGCGCAGTGTTTCTAGGGGATCATATCTAAAGTTCCTAAAAACTTCTACCTACTTTGCATAACTAATGTTCCAGCCTACTACTAATTAATGCTCCAACCTATTACTTCAACCTATGTTCCTGTCTAATGTTCCTACCTACTTCTACTATCTAATGCTCCTACCATTTTGCCAAAAGGCAGGGTACTAGCAAATAGTGTTCACTGTAGGAAAATAATTCTTCAACACTTATCAGTTGTTGTATGGTCCACTATCAACACTTTCATTTCACTTTACCATCTTCATCAACCTAAAACCTTTACCTAGCTTTTACAAATCTAAGTGCCCTTTTTATGCACTGCCACACCTTTCTTCACTCTTCAGACTCTCAGCTCATCTGTCCCTGTACATTCCATCCAGCTATTTCCTGCATTTTTTCCTTCATCCACACTATACTTCTACTTACCATTCTTATATACAGCCATACCTTACTTGACTCTATGTTCCCTTCTCCTCACCCATCCAGCCATGTCACTGTGTTACTGAGACTAAATGAAATAGCAGTTAGTCTAAACACAAGCATATTTACAGATGGTGTTCTAGAGATAGTATGGCAAAAATCCATTTCTGACATGAACACAAAAGTATCAAAGTCCTGTAAAAATGAATCTTAAACACTTTGATGCAGCTAAACACTTCACATTAAAAAAAAAAAATGGTTTGTATCTTCTTTTTGTTCTTCTCATAATTATATCAAGAACTGCTAAAGGTAATTCCTTTAAATCTATTTTGGGAGCTGACTTTCATCTGGCCACATTTGCTTTAACTAAAAATTGCAGTCCATCAAATGCAATAATATTTCATTTCAAATTGTAATTCAGACAATTTTTCTACAAACAGAAAGCAAACAAAGAGCAACATTTTCATCAAAAGATTATTCTAAACTTTAAAGTTACTTTATATAAACTATCTTAGGAATTCTGATTGGTTAAGCAAGTTCCAGTTGACTAAGAATTCTGATTGGTTAAGCAAGTTCCAGTTGATTAGCTACCTTTCTATTTAAAATATTTCTACATTTTCACTCTACCCTCTTGTTTAGTAACTTGCACAATTTCCAGAGCTGTTTTGTGTTCTAGAAGTTATGGAAATGGTAGATATAAAATGCTAATTGACATTATCATGGCAAATGTTCAAAAGCTTTGGGATGTAAATCACTGTGATCAAAATAGAGATGAAAGATAACATTCAACAACTAGTGCAAAACAAATGGAACTAACTTTTCCAACTATTACTGAAGTTATGAATTCCATTTTCCAAGGAAAGAATGTAACAAATGAGAAAATATGGATAATCTTAAAAATACAAGAGAAACATAAAAATTTAAAAACATTGTTAGAAAGATATGATGTGAAAATAGATGAAAGCTTAGCAAGAAGATATGGTCATAAAGAATGAAAAGTAGAGACTGGTGATGACAAATGATTTCTTTTTATGTTAGCAGAGACGTCACTATCAAATAAGGCACTAAGCTAGGCCACCACATTAATGCTATGTATACAGTACCCATTGATGAAGTTGGTGCAAGCAGCCCACAATAATCATGTTGATGCAAATCACTTTATCCCACCTAAAATAGTGTTGGTGTCTGCCAGTAAAAATGGTGCCCTCTAGCAAGCAGTGGCAACTACATGAGCTGCTGGCATACCACATGAGCCTTACTCAGTAGAAGTTTAGCTGCTGTATGAGGCAGGAGTGTTTTGTTGTCCTATCCACTTAAGCCCTGGATCTTTCTTAATCTTTTTTTTTTTTCTTTTTGAACCTTTAACACCTACTGTGGTTGAAAATACAAGTGACAAAACAGCTTCTGTAATTGCATTTTACAAGGAGAATAAGCCACTTCAAGAAATTTCTAATTTTACCAGTGTGAGCTTGAGATCAGTATGATGAGTGAAGAAATTTAATGATAGTGGCAGAGGTGCTCCATGGACCCATGTTAAATGCCCTAGAAAGGCCAGGAAAACCTCTCCATGTATTCTGAATGTTCTTAAACATCAAGTGGGGACAGATTCATGCTTGGGTGCAAAAGAATTAAAAGAAACCCAAACTGCTCAGTGATGTGTCAGTAAGGAAAGTGCAGAGGTGCTTACACTAGGACCTTAAGTACTGGAGCAGCAGGCAACTGCTGGCAACCCCTAGGAACTAGAAGAATAGAGCTGATTTTTGTAAAAAAAAAAAAAAAAAAAAAAAAAAAAAAAAAAAAAAAAAAATAGTGTGGGATACAGCTAAGTTCAGAAGTGTCTTGCGGAGTGATGAGTCCACATTTTCTGTGAAAAGTGGCCATACCAGGTGTGTTCAGGGTTCTAGGCTGTGATCAATTTGACCTCCAGAACACTGAAAGCACTGTAAAGTTCCCTGCTTCACTCATGGCATGAGGGTGTTTCAGTTATTACGGTGTTTGGGACCTTTTAGTGTTGTCAAAGAATGAAACTATGAACATAGTTACCTTGAGCTATTGTGTAATCATCTTCCTGATTCGTTCAAAAACTGCAAGGCCGAAGCGTTCATGCAGAATGGGACTCCCTGCCACATAGTCTTTCAATGGCCTAGGGACTATGTTGCAGAGTTTTTTAGTTTTTTCAATTTCTCACTGGATTTGAATAAAGAAAAAAAAACAAACTTGTGGGTGCTTATGAAAATGAAATTACATAACAGATACTTCATCACTACCTAAGCTGGAAGAGGACATTTGTGAAAACTGGGCAAAGATGGATCCTATATGGCTTCAGAACCTTGCTTTTTCAATTTTCAGTTCCTGGTTACTTCACAGAGTGTATAAAGAGGAAAGGGAAACCAATGTAATAATAGACGGTGGTAAATAAACATTTTCATGGTTTTATTTCATGTTTATCCTTGATGGCTGAGTCGCAGAACCTTCACATCACCTTCACTGACAGGCAATGTGTGTGTGTGTGTGTGTGTGTGTGTGTGTGTGTGTGTGTGTGTGTGTATACATATATTCTTTCATACTTCATCACCGTTTCCAGTGTTAGTGAGGCAGTGCCAGGAAACATATGAAGAAAGACCACATCCACTCATATCTTTACACGAGCTGTCATGTGTGTGTGTGTGTGTGTGTGTGTGTGTGTGTGTGTGTGTGTGCACGTGGGGGGGGGCCTCCCTATCTAAATCCAGGTCCCACAGGCCTTCCATGGTTTACCCTTGATGTTTCACATGCCCTGGTTCAGTCCATTGACAGCATGTTGACTCTAGCATACCATTTTGTTCCAATGCCTCCTCCTGCACTTTCAGGCCCCAATCACTGAAAATCTTAGTCACTCCTTCCACCTCTAAAGTGATCCCTGCTTCTATCTGTTCCCTCCACTTCTGACACATGCATCCTCTTTGTCAACCTTTCCTCACTCATTGTCCATATGTCCAAACCATTTCAACACACCTTCTTCTGCTCTTTTAACCACACTTTTTATATTACCATACATCTCTTTTCCCTATTTTTCACTTAATCAAACCACCTCATACCACACACTGTCCTCCAACACTTCATTTTCAGCACATCCACCCTACTCAAACATACCCATTGCAATGAGATTATTAATGTTCTCTCTTTCCACTTTCTTCATTGCTCCCAAAACCTTTACCCCCCCTCCCCAGGAGGGGGGGTAAATACAACATTCATTCCCACTTAGTCACTAGCTGTTATGTGTTATGCACCAAAAACACAGCTCCCTATCCACATCCAGGCCCCACACAAACTTTTCATGGTTTACCCCAGATGTTTCATGTGCCTTTGTTCAGTCCACTGACAGCATGTTGACCCTGGTATACCACATCATTCCAATTAACTCTATTCCTGAAAACCCTCTCACCCTCCATTATGTTCAGGCCCCAATTGCTCAAAATCTTTTTCACTCCATCCTTCCACATCCAATTTGGTCTCCCGCTTCTCCTTCTCTCCACCTTCAACACAGATATCCTCTTTGTCAATCTTTTCTTCATTCATTCTCTCCATATATCCAAACCATTTCAACACACCCTCTTCTGCTCTCTTAATATTTCCACAAATTTCTCTTACCCCTTCATCATTACTTACTCAATAAAACCACCTCACACCAAATACTGTCCTCAAACATTTCATTTCCAACAGATCCATCCTCCTCTGTACAATCCTATCTATAGCCCATGCCTTCCAACCACAAAACATTGTTGGAACTACTATTCCTTTAAACATACCTATTTCTGCTCTCCGAAATAACATTCTCTCCTTCCATACATTCTTCATTGCTCCTAGAACCGTTGCCCCCTCCCCCACCCTGCAACTCCCGCTTTCATGGTTCCATTCACTGCTGAGTCCACTTCCAGATACCTAAAACACTTCACATCCTCTAATTTTTCTTCATTCAAACTTTTTTTTTTTTTGCTTTGTCGCTGTCTCCCGCATTTGCGAGGTAGCGCAAGGAAACAGACGAAAGAAATGGCCCAACCCACCCCCATACACATGCCTTGATTCAATCCACTGACAGCACGTCAACCCCGGTATACCACATCGCTCCAATTCACTCTATTCTTTGCCCTCCTTTCACCCTCCTGCATGTTCAGGCCCCGATCACACAAAATCCTTTTCACTCCATCTTTCCACCTCCAATTTGGTCTCCCTCTTCTCCTCGTTCCCTCCACCTCCGACACATATATCCTCTTGGTCAATCTTTCCTCACTCATTCTCTCCATGTGACCAAACCATTTCAAAAACACCCTCTTCTGCTCTCTCAACCACGCTCTTTTTATTTCCACACATCTCTCTTACCCTTACGTTACTTACTCGATCAAACCACCTCACACCACACATTGTCCTCAAACATCTCATTTCCAGCACATCCATCCTCCTGCGCACAACTCTATCCATAGTCCACGCCTCGCAACCATACAACATTGTTGGAACCACTATTCCTTCAAACATACCCATTTTTGCTTTCCGAGATAATGTTCTCGACTTCCACAGATTCTTCAAGGCTCCCAGAATTTTCGCCCCCTGCCCCCACCCTATGATCCACTTCCGCTTCCATGGTTCCATCCGCTGCCAGATCCACTCCCAGATATCTAAAACACTTCACTTCCTCCAGTTTTTCTCCACTCAAACTCACCTCCCAATTGAATTGACCCTCAACCCTACTGTACCTAATAACCTTGCTTACATCCCTATTAACATGTCCCTCCACCCTACTGAACCTAATAACCTAGCTCTTATTCACTTTTACTCTCAAATTTCTCCTTTCACACACTTTTCCAAACTTCTGCAATTTCTCATAAGAATCAGCCACTACAGCTGTATCATCGGCGAACAACAACTGACTCACTTCCTAAGCCCTCTCATCCCCAACAGACTTCAAACTTGTCCCTCTCTCCAAAACTCTTGCATTTAACCCCCTGACCACTCCATCTAAACAAATTAAACAACAATGGGGACATGGGACAGAGTGAATGGGAATGATGTGGTACAACGGGATCAATGTGCTGTGAATGGACTGAACCAGGGCATGTGAAATGTCTTGGGTTAAACCCTGGAAAGGCCTGTGGGGCCTGGATGTGAAAAAGGAGCTGTAGTTTTGATGCGTTACACATGACAGCTAGAGACTGAGTGTGAACGAATGTGGCCTTTTGTATGTTTTCTGGTGCTAACTCACTGAAGCAGGGGGTACCAATGCTGTTTCCAATGGGGCAGGGCAGCACCAGTAAGGGATGAAGGCAAGCAAGTATGAATATGTACATGTATGTATATTTATATGTAACTGACACGGGAAATGATGACCAAGTATAATAAATAAATAAATGTGTATATGAGTGGATGGGCCATTCTTCGTCTGTTTCCTAGCTCCACCTTGCTGACACGGGAAATGGCAGTCCTGTTGAAAAAAATAAAATAAAAATAAAAAAAAAGGAAGGTGAGCATGCAAGAATATTTACGTGTAAATATATGCGCGTGTACATGTATGTACATCTATGTACAAATGCTCCCCGACATATGTCCGAGTTCCCTTCTGACCGACCAGTTGGATCTTAAAATGGATGTAAGTCAGACTATGTCAGCATGGCATGTACAGTTCGTATACCTGTACAGCATTCTTTTATCCTACTAAATTTCTATCATGATTATCTCCTTTTTTATTAACCATCTTTATTATGTGATTCTGTAGTTCCTTTTTACATTTCATCTATGATTCTTTAGTGCATGCATTGATTCATCCAAACTTTCAATGAACTTTTCAGCATTTCACCTGTTGTGCAAGCTATATCTTCTTTTAAATTTACTGAACCATCCATGACTTCCTGTAAAGTTCTCGAAGTAATCCTCTACCGCTCGCTCCTTCGAAGTCTCAAAAACACCTCAGCCTTGGCCTCAATTGTTAATAAGTTTAGTGGTACACGTTTTTTAGTTTGATCTTCCATTCACAGCAACAAAAACTTTTTCATTTCATGGATGGGCCCTTGTCATTGCTTAGATATTATCATAATGCCAAACCTTTCACTGCTTCAGGTATAATTTCTTTGTCCTTTAAAATTGTGGAGACCATCAAATGAGACAAATGTAGATCATGTGTAATCACATCAACATTTTTCCTCCTTCATATTGGGTGATTACCTTCATTTTCAATTCCAAATCGAGCATCTTCCTCAGCTTCTTGCCAGATTTATCAACATCTGATGGGTTTTTCATCTTGCTCATCATCCACCATAAACCACAACTTACATTTCCTGCTAATACTGCAAAGAGTTTTCAATTTTTCATATTAGCAAAAGCACAAAGTTTGCCTCCATTTTTGATAGTGTGGCTGATATATATGCCTTGTGTTCTATTCTCTTAAACATCTCTTCAATTCATACATTTTTCTTAGAGAAAGAGAGAGAGAGAAGACTGTATGTACCTACCTACCTACCTAAGGGTACCCATCTACAGCAAGATTTAGCTATAGAAATAAACTAAGACCTAAAGCTTAATAAAGTTATTGACATGCATGCACCCACAAACATCAGGAGTACTCCAACAGTTTCTTTTTATGCTGTAGAGGAGAACTAAAATTTAGTTATTTGAAATTAACCATGTGTGAAATATTTGGCCGTATAAGCTATACACCTAATTATGAGAAGAAAGATCATGAGAGGCAAGTGTTTTGGGAGTAGCTGAGTGTGTGTGTTAGCAGTTTTGATGCATGAGACCGGGTTATAGTGATGGGTGATTTGAATGCAAAGGTAAGTAATGTGGCAGTTGAGTGTACAATTGTTGTATATGTGGTGTTCAGTGTTATAAATGGAAAAAGTGAAGAGCTTGTAGATTTGTGTGCTGAAGAAGGACTGGTGACTGGGAATACCGGATTTAAAAAGAGAGATATATGTAAGTATACGTATATAAGTAGGAGAGATGGCCGGAGAGTGTTATTGGATTACATGTTAATTGATAGGCGCGTGAAAGAGACTTTTGGATGTTAATGTGCCGAGAGGGTCAACTGGAGGGATGTCTGATCAATATCTTAAGGAGGTTAAGGTGAAGATTTGTCGAGGTTTTCAGAAAAGAGGAGAGAATGTTGGGGTGAAGAGAATGGTGAAAGTGAGCTTGGAAAGGAGACTTATGTAAGAAAGAACCAGGAGTAATTGAGTGCAGAAAGGAAAAAGGTGAGAGCAAATGACATAAGGGGAGGAATAGGATGTGTTTAGGGAAGCAGTGATGGCTTGCGCAAAAGATACTTGTGGCATGAGAAAGGTGAGAGGTGCGAAGATTAGAAAGGGTAGTAAGTGGCGGGATGAAGAAGTAAAGTTGTTAGTGAAAGAGAGGAGAGAGGCATTTGGACGATTCTTGCAGGGTAGTAGTACAAATGACGAAGATACAAAAGAAACAGGCAGGAGGTCAAGATGAAGGTGCAAGAGGTGAAAAAGACAGGCAAATGAGAGTTGGGGTGCAATTATCATTAAATTCTAGGGAGAATAAAAAGATGTTTTGGAAGGAGGTAAATAAAGTGCATAAGACAAGAGAAGAAATGGAAGCATTGGTGAAGGGGGCTAAAGGGGAGGTAATAACAAGTAGTGGTGTAGTGAGGAGATGGAGTGAGTATTTTGAAGGTTTGTTGAATGTGTTGGATGATAAGAGTGGCAGATACAGGGTGCTTTGGTCAAGATGGTGTGTGAAGTGAGAGGGTCAGGGAGAATGGTTTGGTAAACAGAGAAGAGGTAGTGAAAGCTTTGCGGAAAATGAAAGCCAGCAGGGTGGCAGATTTGGATGGTATTGCATTACAATTCATTAAAAAAAAGGGGGGTGACTGTGTTGTTAACTGGTTGGTAAGGATATTCAGTGTATGTATGGTTCATGGTGAAGTGCCTGAGGATTGGCAGAATGCAAGCATAGTACCATTGTACAAAGGGAAAGGGGATAAAGGTGAATGTTCAAATTACAGAGGTATAAGTTTGTTGAGTATTCCAGGGAAATTATATGGGAGGGTATTGATTTAGAGGTTAAAAGCATGTATGGAGCATCAGTGTGGTTTCAGAAGTGGTAGAGGATGTGTGGATCAGATGTTTGCTTGGAAGAATGTATGTGGGAAATACTTAGAAAAACGAATGGATTTGTATGTAGCATTTATGGATCTGTGGAAGGCATATGACAGTGTACAAAGATGCTTTGTGGAAGGTACTAAGAGTATATGGTGTGGGAGGTGAGCTGCTAGAAGCAGTGAAAAGTTTTTATCAAGGATGTAAGGCATGTGTACGAGTAGAAAGGGAGGAAAGTGATCGATTCTCAGTGAATGTTGGTTTGTGGCAGGGGTACGTGATGTCTCCATTGCTATTTAATTCGTTTATGGCTGGGGTTGTTAGGGAGATGAATGCAAAAGTTTTGGAGAGAGGGCAAGTATGCAGTCTGTTGTGGATGACATGGCTTGGGAAGCAAGTCAGTTGTTATTTGCTGATGATACAGCGCTGGTGGCTAATTCGGTTGAGAAACTGCAGAAGTTGGTGACTGAGTTTGGTAAGGTGTGTGAAAGAAAGCTGAGAGTAAATGTGAATAAGAGCAAGGTTATTAGGTTCAGTAGGGTTGAAGGACAAGTTAATTGGGAGGTAAGTTTGAATGAAGAAAAATTGGAGGAAATGAAGTGTTTTAGATAGATATCTGGGAGTGGATTTGGCAGCAAATGGAACTATGGAAATGGAAGCGAGTCAGAGTGGGAGAGGGGGCAAAGGTTCTGGGAGTGTTGAAGAATGTGTGGAAGGGGAGAACATTATCTGAGACAGCAAAAATGGGTATTTTTGAAGGAATAGTGGTTCCAACAATGTTATATGGTTGCGAGGCATGGGCTATATATAGATAGGGTTGTGTGGAGGAGGGTGGATGTTTTGGAAATGAAATGTTCGAGGACAATATGTGGTGTGAGGTGGTTCGATCGAGTAAGTAAAGAAAAGGTAAGAATGTGCAGTAATAAAAAGAGTGCGGTTGAAAGGGCAGAAGAGGGTGTATTGAAATGGTTTGGTCACATGGAGAGAATGAGTGAGGAAAGATTGAAATAGAGGATATATGTGTCAGAGGTGGAGGGAACAAGAAGTGGGAGACCATATTGGAGGTGGAAGGATGGAGTGAAAAAGATTTTGAGCAATCGGGACCTGAACATAAAGGAAGGTGAAAGGCGTGGAAGTAATAGTGAATTGGAATGATGTGGTAAACCAGGGGGGACGTGCTGTCAATGGATTGAACCAGGGCATGTGAAGTGTCTGGGGTAAACCATGGAAAGTTCTGAAGGGCCTGGATGTGGAAGAAAAACTGTGGTTTCGGTGCATTACACATGACAGCTAGAAGCTGAGAGTGAACAAATGTGGCCTTTGTTGTCTTTTTCTAGCGCTACCTAGCGAACATGGAGAACGAGTTGCTGTTTTTCATTGGGGGGGGGGCCAATGGGAAGCGATAAAGGCAGCAAGTATGAATATGTATATGTGTATACATGTATGTCTGTGATATATATGTATGTATACACTGAAATGTATTGGTATGTATATGAACGTGTGTGGGTGTTTATGTATATACATGTGTATTTCGGAGGGTTGGGCCATTCTTTCATCTGTTTCCTTAGCGCTACCTAGCTAACGCGGGAGACAGCAACTAAGTATAATAATAATAATAAACAAATCCAATGGATGTCAACACATGGCAAAACATAAGAGCTTAAATAATAATCAAACTACATAAAAGCTTAACCCTTGAAAGCTGGAAGGTGAATTGGACTTGTATGGGAACACTAACAAATCCAGTGAACTTCTACTTTTGAGAAATCTGATACTTTTAGCAATCTAGATGAAACCACCTTCCTAGGGGAAAAATCTAAGACTAATTGAATTACTGTAGCCCAACATATTCTTTCACATCTGTTACCCATTACAGTAGAAGCAATATGTGCATAAAACCTGAAGAGGAGACAGAGACTTGTCCTTTTAACAAATCAATCCAGAGCACAGTTCTATTCCATTTGAAGTTTAAGAAGACAAAAGATGCTGGTCATCTAATGTTACTTGGCATGATTTAATGATATTTATTTATTTCATTTTGCTTTGTCGCTGTCTCCCACGTTAGCAAGGTAGTGCAAGGAAACTGACGAAAGAAATGGCCCGACCCACCTACATACACGTCCACACACGCACATATACATACCTATACATCTCAACGTATACATATATATACACACACAGACATATGCATATATACACATGTACGTAATTCATAGTCTGCCTTTATTCATTCCCATCGCCACCCTGCCACACATGATTTAATGATTTTTTTTTTTTTTTTTTTATACTTTGTCGCTGTCTCCCGCGTTTGCGAGGTAGCGCAAGGAAACAGACGAAAGAAATGGCCCAACCCCCCCCCCATACACATGTACATACACACGTCCACACACGCAAATATACATACCTACACAGCTTTCCATGGTTTACCCCAGACGCTTCACATGCCTTGATTCACTCCACTGACAGCACGTCAACCCCTGTATACCACATCGCTCCAATTCACTCTATTCCTTGCCCTCCTTTCACCCTCCTGCATGTTCAGGCCCCGATCACACAAAATCTTTTTCACTCCATCTTTCCACCTCCAATTTGGTCTCCCTCTTCTCCTCGTTCCCTCCACCTCCGACACATATATCCTCTTGGTCAATCTTTCCTCACTCATTCTCTCCATGTGCCCAAACCATTTCAAAACACCCTCTTCTGCTCTCTCAACCACGCTCTTTTTATTTCCACACATCTCTCTTACCCTTACGTTACTTACTCGATCAAACCACCTCACACCACACATTGTCCTCAAACATCTCATTTCCAGCACATCCATCCTCCTGCGCACAACTCTATCCATAGCCCACGCCTCGCAACCATACAACATTGTTGGAACCACTATTCCTTCAAACATACCCATTTTTGCTTTCCGAGATAATGTTCTCGACTTCCACACATTTTTCAAGGCTCCCATAATTTTCGCCCCCTCCCCCACCCTATGATCCACTTCCGCTTCCATGGTTCCATCCGCTGACAGATCCACTCCCAGATATCTAAAACACTTCACTTCCTCCAGTTTTTCTCCATTCAAACTCACCTCCCAATTGACTTGACCCTCAACCCTACTGTACCTAATAACCTTGCTCTTATTCACATTTACTCTTAACTTTCTTCTTCCACACACTTTACCAAACTCAGTCACCAGCTTCTGCAGTTTCTCACATGAATCAGCCACCAGCGCTGTATCATCAGCGAACAACAACTGACTCACTTCCCAAGTTCTCTCATCCCCAACAGACTTCATACTTGCCCCTCTTTCCAGGACTCTTGCATTTACCTCCCTAACAACTCCATCCATAAACAAATTAAACAACCATGGAGACATCACACACCCCTGCCGCAAACCTACATTCACTGAGAACCAATCACTTTCCTCTCTTCCTACACGTACACATGCCTTACATCCTCGATAAAAACTTTTCACTGCTTCTAACAACTTTCCTCCCACACCATATATTCTTAATACCTTCCACAGAGCATCTCTATCAACTCTATCATATGCCTTCTCCAGATCCATAAATGCTACATACAAATCCATTTGCTTTTCTAAGTATTTCTCACATACATTCTTCAAAGCAAACACCTGATCCACACATCCTCTACCACTTCTGAAACCACACTGCTCTTCCCCAATCTGATGCTCTGTACATGCCTTCACCCTCTCAATCAATACCCTCCCATATAATTTACCAGGAATACTCAACAAACTTATACCTCTGTAATTTGAGCACTCACTCTTATCCCCTTTGCCTTTGTACAATGGCACTATGTACGCATTCCGCCAATCCTCAGGCACCTCACCATGAGTCATACATACATTAAATAACCTTACCAACCAGTCAACAATACAGTCACCCCCTTTTTTAATAAATTCCACTGCAATACCATCCAAACCTGCTGCCTTGCCGGCTTTCATCTTCCGCAAAGCTTTTACTACCTCTTCTCTGTTTACCAAATCATTTTCCCTAACCCTCTCACTTTGCACACCACCTCGACCAAAACACCCTATATCTGCCACTCTGTCATCAGACACATTCAACAAACCTTCAAAATACTCATTCCATCTCCTTCTCACATCACCACTACTTGTTATCACCTCCCCATTTACGCCCTTCACTGAAGTTCCCATTTGCTCCCTTGTCTTACGCACCCTATTTACCTCCTTCCAGAACATCTTTTTATTCTCCCTAAAATTTACTGATAGTCTCTCACCCCAACTCTCATTTGCCCTTTTTTTCACCTCTTGCACCTTTCTCTTGACCTCCTGTCTCTTTCTTTTATACTTCTCCCACTCAATTGCATTTTTTCCCTGCAAAAATCGTCCAAATGCCTCTCTCTTCTCTTTCACTAATACTCTTACTTCTTCATCCCACCACTCACTACCCTTTCTAAACAGCCCCTGGGGAAGTACCAGGAGAGACTGTGTACAGAATGGAAAAAGGTGAGAACAATGGAAGTAAGGGGAGTGGGGGAGGAATGGGATGTATTTAGGGAATCAGTGATGGATTGCGCAAAAGATTTAATGATATTTATGGTTTAAGTTTTTATTCTACAGTCTTTCCTAATAACTATGACCTGGCATATTTCAAAAGACAGGATTATCACTTACTAAAAATCTATAAATACTCTCCCTTGTCTTTTCTTTTTTGTCCGTGACTGAAGCCTTCAACATAAAAAAGAGGATCATTTGCCAGTGTTTTGGAAATATTAGGCTGCTTATGCCTACCTCAAAATTCCAAAAATTTCCATATCTTGGGATGAATTACCATATGCTAACATGCATGCCACAAATCTTGGCTTATGGTCCACAAATTTCAATGCAAAAGACTAAAGATACTTCCACAATGTTCACTCAGAACTTTCCTTATCTCTACTTGATTAGAATGATAAAGAACTCTTTTCATATACACCAGCTCTCAAGATGTAAAAAAAGTTTATTCATTTCTTTTTCATAAAAATCCCAAAAATATAGGCAACAATGCCAAATCCATATCTTAAGGTCAGACACTTAAGTGAAGACAAAACAAGCCAACATCAAGCAATGGTGAGCCAGTCTACAATGCCAGCAAGCAAGTGAAATGAAAGGAGAGTATTGGCTTCAATGAACTCAAATCCAAACTGCAATGGCAAAGACCTAAGCAGGTTGCTTTATGTTCAATGACTCAAGTGATCAAAATGCTGTCATCATCAAACTTTCATGCTAATCGAAAGAGGCAAAGCCTCATGGAAAATCTCATTTTGAGCAAAATTGTTTTTAATTCCCGACTGAGCTAGAACTTCTATTAAATGTATGGAGTTTAGTCCATGTGAGAAAATAAGAGTTTTTAATTCAAGACATATGAAAGAAAACGATGGAAACAAAAGTAAGAGAATCATCAAAAATATGCTACAGTATACAAACCAAAGTATTTGACGAGTCAATCAGCCTATCCAACTGTGCAATAATGCTGTTACAGGGGATCAATGTACCTTCTCACCACCGACTTATAACAAAAGAAAGACAACTAAACCAAGAGTTTGACACCTCACCTGGAACGAACATTTTTCCTCGTGCGTACCACGATATCATGCTCCCCACTAATCACAGTCTTTATCGCCAGGTCAGCAATTCGACTCCACAGCGCTGATGTGTCTACACCTTTTGCCTGAAATTATGAAGACACAGGTAGTCAGCTATGAAAACAGTATCCACATGTAAAGATAAATAAGCAAATCCTCCTTTGACAGATAAACCAGCAATGAAATATCTGATCAATCTACTATTCAAGAGCAATTTCTAACAAGCAGATCTAACAATCCTTTTCCATGTGCTTTAAATGTTCTCACCAAAATATCACCATGAGACTTAAGTCTAATACGAGCATATGAACTTGAATATATCGCCATGCTTCTCTGTTCTAGTCTTTCATCTCATCTGTGTTTTTCCTCAATAATTCAAAGATATCACTTATTCATTTCTTGCCCCAGAGTCCAACACATCTTTATGGGGCTCCTGCTGCACTCAGAAAGTTGGTTGTGTGCAGTGGCCGGGACCACAGGTCATACAGTGTTATGATGCATGTGTGTCTATGTGCAGACAGTGCAGGCAACAGAGTTTTAAGTGATCAGTGTCTTCTTTATAGTTGTCGCATTATGGGCATGAAGGGTTCTGGTACAGTGAAATGGGTGTGTAGCATTGTAGTGATGGGTGATGTCCAGAACACTAAAGGGAGAGCTTGACTCATATTTGTCAGGGAGTGTGAAGATGTGTGTATTGTGGTTGCTATGCAGCCAGTGACTGTTGAGTGCACAATTTTGTATGGTTTGCAGCTTTGTTATATTTGCTTTCGAGAGGGTCGAAGACCAGGAAGGTGAAGCATACTTTAAACTGGAATGGATGGAATATTTAAATTGGAATGGATAAACTGTTTGTAAAGGATGTTGAGGGATTGTTTGTCTAAGTCTCTTTGTCTAACCCTGCACCACAATGTTGGTTCACTTTCCCTCTTCTATAGGTATTACTTTGGTTGCTGCTCCCAAGAGCTGGCTGCTTGTGTTGCCCACACCACTAGCAAGACCACACAATACTAGGCATGCTGCTGCATCACATGATTATTGTGTGGCCATCAGCAACTCAATGGTGGGCCATTTTGATACCAGCTTCTTTCCCTATACATCGAAGCTCTAGAACTCTCTACCCTCTCTTTCCTGATAACTATGACTTAGCACATTTCAAAAGGCCTTTTTCACTTTCTCAAAATTTTGTAAGTACTTTCCCTGTATTTTCTTTTCCATTTCATAATTCTCTATATTTCAATTATGACCTGGCCTTGATGTGGACTTTTGTTCCTGACTAAAGCCTTCTTGCCTAAGGTAATGAAAGGTTGTGTAGGAAGAGACAAGAGAGTTGGAGAAAGAGTTGCTTCTTGGAGAACTCCATTGCAGTTTGTTTTTTTAAGGGAACCTACTATGAGTGACTGAGGCAAGGTGGCAGGCTATGAAATTGGCCAACCATTTTTTGTAATTGTTGAGGGTGGTGTCAAGTAGAGTCAAAACCTCTGCTCATGTCTAATGCCACTTGTGGAAAGGGCATTGTGGTTGGTTGAGTCCTCTAGGATATGTTGTGTCAGCTCACTGTGCACAGTGTTTGGGTATGAGGCCAGGCTGTGTGGGTTAGAGTGGAGTATTTCGTATGACTTTCCTTATATTCATTTATTCATTTTGCTTTGTTGCTGTCTCCCGCGTTAGTGAAGTAGCGCAAGGAAACAGACAAAAGAATGGCCCAACCCTCCCACATACACATGTATATACATACACGTCCACACATGCAAATATACGTACCTATACATCTAAACGTATACATATATATATATACACACAGACATATACATATATATACATGTACATAATTCATACTCTACCTTTATTCATTCCCATCGCCACCTCGCCACACATGAAATAATAACCCCCTCCCCCCTCATGTGCGAGAGGTAGTGCTAGGAAAAGACAACAAAGGCCACATTTGTTCACACTCAGTCTCTAGCTGTCATGTATAATGCACTGAAACCACAGCTCCCTTTCCACATCCAGGCCCCACAGAACTTTCCATGGTTTACCCCAGACGCTTCACACGCCCTGGTTCAATCCATTGACAGCACGTCAACCCTGGTATACCACATCATTCCAATTCACTCTATTCCTTGCAAGCCTTTCACCCTCCAGCATGTTCAGGCCACGATCACTCAAAATCTTTTTCACCATCTTTCCACCTCCAATTTGGTCTCCCACTTCTCCTCGTTCCCTCCACCTCTGACACATATATCCTCTTGGTCAATCTTTCCTCACTCATTCTCTCCATGTGACCAAACCATTTCAAAACACCCTCTTCTGCTCTCTCAACCACACTCTTTTTATTACCACGCATCTCTCTTACCCTTTCATTACTTACTCACACCACATATTGTCCTCAAACATCTCATTTCCAGCACATCTACCCTCCTGCGTACAACTCTATCCAAATCCCACGCGGCACAACCATATAACATTGTTGGAACCACTATTCCTTCAAACATACCCATTTTTGCTTTCCGAGATAATGTCCTCAACTTCCACACATTCTTCAATGCTCCCAGAACTTTCGCCCCTTCCCCACACTATGATTCACTTCCGCTTCCATGGTTCCATCCACTGCCAAATCCACTCCAAGATATCTAAAATAGGCATCTGGATGATTTTTGCAAGGAAATAATGCAAATGACTGGGAGAGGTATACAAGAAAGAGGCAGGAGGTCAAGAGAAAGGTGCAAGAGGTGAAAAAGATGGCAAATGAGAATTGGGGTGAGAGAGTATCATTAAATTTTAGGGAGAATAAAAAGATGTTTTGGAAGGAGGTAAATAAAGTGCGTAAGACAAGGGAACAAATGGAAACTTCAGTGAAGGGGACTAATGGGGAGGTGATAACAAGTAGTGGTGATGTGAGAAGGAGATGGAGTGAGTATTTTGAAGGTATGCTGAATGTGTTTGATGATAGAGTGGCAGATATAGGGTGTTTTGGTCAAGGTGGCATGCAAAGTGAGAGGGTTGGGGAGAATAATTTGGTAAACAGAGAAGAGGTAGTAAAAGCTTTGCGGAAGATGAAAGCCGGCACGGCAGCGGGTTTGGATGGTATTGCAGTGGAATCTATTAAAAAAGGGGGTGACTGTGTTGTTGACTAGTTGGTAAGGTTATTTAATATATGTATTACTCATGGTGAGGTGCCTGAGGATTGCAGGAATGCTTGCATAATGCCATTGTACAAAGGCAAAGGGGATAAAAGTGAGTGCTCAAATTACAGAGGTGTAAGTTTGTTGAGTATTCCTGGTAAATTATATGGGAGGGTATTGATTGAGAGGGTGAAGGCATGTACAGAGCATCAGATTGGGGAAGAGCAGTGTGGTTTCAGAAGTGGTAGATGATGTGTGGATCAGGTGTTTGCTTTGAAGAATGTATGTGAGAAATACTTAGAAAAGCAAATGGATTTGTATGTAGCATTTATGGATCTGGAGAAGGCATATGATAGAGTTGATAGAGATGCTCTGTGGAAGGTATTAAGAATATATGGTGTCGGGGCAAGTTGTTAGAAGCAGTGAAAAGTTTTTTTTATCAAGGATGTAAGGCATGTGTACATGTAGGAAGAGAGGAAAGTGACTGGTTCTCAGTGAATGTTGGTTTGCGGCAGGGGTGTGTGATATCTCCGTGGTTGTTAAAATTGTTTATGGATGGGGTCGTTAGGGAGGTGAATGCAAGAGGTTTGGAAAGAGGGGTAAGTATGCAGTCTGTTGTGGATGAGAGAGCTTGGGAAGTGAGTCAGTTGTTGTTTGCTGATGGTACAGCGCTGGTGGCTGATTCGTGTGAGAAACTGCAGAAGCTGGTGACTGAGTTTGGTAAAGTGTGTGAAAGAAGAAAGCTGAGAGTAAATGTGAATAAGAGCAAGGTTATTAGGTACAGTAGGGTTGAGGGACAAGTCATTTGGGAGGTAAGTTTGAATGGAGAAAAACTGGAGGAAGTAAAGTGTTTTAGATGACTTTCCAGAGATCAATTTTTTCACATGAGACTGGATATTCAGGACAGAAGCAATATAGGGCAGTAGGGTGAAAGTTTTAGAGCTGGTGTTACATTGACAAATTTCCAGATGTTAATGATTTTGCTGTATAGCTAGGAATAGTTTAAGAAATATCTAAGTATTGGATAACAAATGGGGTACAGCATTTTATGGGAAAATTTGATAAGTTGTCAGGGCCTGGAGTTGGGAAGTTCCTAAGGCTTTGAACTTCTTAAGGCTTTAATTACACTGTTTGTATCATGTGGGAGGAGTGAAAGGTGGATGGACAGTTTTTCCTGGATGGACTTTGAGTACACTTTTCATGACTGCACTTACACATATATCTATTTCCTGATAACCAAGAGGAAAATGAAATGAAACGGGGTCATCATCAAATATTAGATCACGCGCACCACTGTAACCTCATCCCCATACATTTTCTTAATTTCCTCCCTTCCACAAATTATCCAATGCACTCATATGCTGACAACTTAACACTGCATTCCTCCACATCCTTCATTTCTGCTCCCTCTTCTCTCAATCAACTGCATCTTGTCTTGACACGGCTTCCTCAATAAACCAATAAACTCAAGACTTGTACAGGATATTTCACTCAAGACTTGTACAGGATATTTCAATGGGGAAGATGAAATCTAGTTACGTTTCATACATCCAAGACCCATCAATCTATTGAAAACTTCTCTACTCTCATCTCTCCTTTAACAGTCCTGTCATTCCACCTCTTGACTCAATGAACATACTTGGTGTTACTTTAACATCCACTCCTTCTTTTAAACCCCACATTACAGGAATAGCCAAGTCTGCCTCAAAGAAACTGGGTGTTCTGTCGATGTCAAAACTTCTCTTCTTCAGAACAGTTGCTCCAATTATAAAAAGGATTGATTTGTCCTTGTATGGAGTGCTGCTCTCACACCTGTGGCAGTTTTAGCACTGCATCCTTACTCAAAAGAGTTGAGATGAAAGCGGTCTGACTTATAAAGTGTCCCAATCAAACTTCCAAACTTGACCTTCGCACTCGACACTGCAATGTTGGTTCACTTTCCTCTTCTCCAGATATTACTTTTGTTTTTGCTCCCAAGAGCTGGTGTTTGTGTGCCCATACCACTACCTAGACCACGCAATACTCAGCAACCTGCTGTGTCACATGATTTCTGCATGGCCATCGGCAACTCCAGGGTGGGCCATTTTGATAACTGCTTCTTTCCCTACATGTCGAAGCTTTGGAACTCTTGACCTTCTCATGTCTTTCCCAATAACTATGAACTGGCACATTTCAAAACACAGGTTTTACACTTCCTCCAAAATTCATAAATAGCTTCCCTTGTCTTTTCTTTCTCTGCTTCATAATTCTCTACGTTTCAATTAAGGCTCAGCCTTGATGTGGAGTTTTGTCCATGACTGGAGCCTTAGAAGAAGAAGAAGAAGAAGAAGAAGAAGAAGAAGAAGAAGAAGAAGAAGAAGAAAAGAAAAATAAGAATAAGAAATAATAATAATTTATGGCTCAAGAGAAGACATATGACAGAATAGATAGAGATGCTTTGTGGAAGGTTTTCAGTGTGGGAGGTAAGCTCCTAGAAGCAGTGAGAAATTTTTATCGAGGGTGTAAGATACGTGTGCGAGTAGGAAGAGAGGATAGTGACTACTTCCCAGTGAAGGGAGGTCTGTGGCAAGGTTGTGTGATGTCCTCATGGTTGGTTGTGTAATGTCCCCATGGTTGTCAAATTCGTTTATGGATGGGGTGGTTAGGGAGGCGAATGCAAGAGTTTTGGAGAGAGGGGAGAGTATGCAGTCTGTTGGGGATAAGAGGGCCTAGGAGGTAAGTCAGTTGTCATTTGCTGATGATGCAGTACTGATGGCTGATTTGAGTGAGATACTGCAAAAGTTGGTGACTGAGTTTGGAAAAGTGTGTGAAAGGAGAAAGTTGAGAGTAAATGTGAATACGAGGTAGGTTATTAGGTTCAACAGAGTTAAGGGACAAGTTAGTTGGGATGTGAGTTTGAATGGAGAAAAATTGGAGGAAATGAAGTATTTTAGATATCTAGGAGTGGGCTGAGCAGCAAATGAGACCATGGAAGTGAAAGCGAGTCATAGATGGGGAGAGGGTAAAGGTTCTGGGAGCAATGAAGAATGGGTGGAAAGGGAAAATGTTATCTCGGAGGAAAAATGGGCATGTTTGAAGGAATAGTAGTTCCAACAATGTTATAAGGTTGCAAGGCATGGGCTATTGATAGGGTCGTATGGAGGAGGGTGGATGTGCTGGAAATGAAATGTTTAAGGACAATATGTGGTGTGAGGTGGTTTGATCGAGTAAGTAATGAAAGGGTAAGAGAGATGTGTGAAAATAAAAAGTGTGTGGTTGAAAGAGTAGAAGAGGGTGTGTTGAAATGGTTTGGACACATGGAGAGAATGAGTGAGAAAAGGTTGACAAAGAGGATATATGTGTCAGAGGTGGAGGGAACAAGAAGTGGAAGAACAAACTGGAGGTGGAAGAATGGAGTGAAAAAGATTTTGAGTGATCTGGGCCAGAACATGTGGGAGGGTGAGAGGCATGCAAGCAATAGTGAATTGGAATAATTTGGTATACCGGGGTCAATGTGCTGTCAATGGACTGAAGCAGGGCATGTGAAACATCCTGGATAAACCATGAAAAAGTCTGTGGGGCTTGGATGTGCATTACACATGACAGCTGGAGAATGAGTGTAAGTGTATGAGGCCTTTCTTCGTCTGTTTCCTTGTGCTACCTCGCTAATGCAAGGAGGAGCTATCAGGTGTGGGGGATGAGATGATAAAGTATATGACACAGTTTTTACCTATTCTTTATGCATTTGTGGTTTCCTGTGGGGCGGGGCAGCTTCGAGAATGGATGCAAGCAGGCAAGCATGAATATGTACATTTGTATATATGTATGTTTGTGTATATATGTAGGTGTAGGTGCATATACGTATACATAAGTGTTTCTGAGTGGATGTGTCTTTCTTCATTTGTTTCTGGTGCTACCTCTCTAACGTGGGAAGCTGCAGTCAAGGATGAAAAAAGCAATGACATAAGGTTTAGCTGGGCAAACAGAAAAGTTAGTTGGGGTATTAGTCTGGAAGAAGAAAATTTTAAGGAAGTGAAGTTTTAAATGCCTGGGACTAAAAATGGTGGCAAATGGAGCCATAGAAGCAGAAGTGAGTTATAGGGAGGGTGAGGGAACAAAGGTTCAGAGAGGCAATGAGGAATGTGTGGAAAGACTGGTCATCTGTTGAGTGCAAAAATGGAATTGTCTGAAGGTATATCAGTTCCAATGAAGTTGTATGGATGTGAGGCATGGGCTATTAATGATGATGTGCATAGAGGGCGAATGTGTTAGAAATGAAATACTCAAGGAAAACATCTGGTGTGAGATGCAATGATTAAGTATTAAAACAGTACGAGAGACGTGTGGTAATAAGAAAGATGTAGTTGATAGAGCTGAAGAGGATGTGCTGGAATGATTTGGACATGGAGAAAATTAGCAAAGAGAGACTGACAAAAGTGGAAGAGACAGGAAGGAAAGACCAAAGTGGGGCTGGAAGAATGGAGTATTAAAATATCTAGAGTGAGCAGAGCCTGAACATGCATGGGATTAGGTGAATTAAAGCCATGTGGTAGACAGGGAGTAACGTACAGGCAATCAACTGAACCAGGGTATGTGAAGCTGTGAAGAAGGGGCTGTGGTTTTGTGCACAGCACATGACAGCTTCAGAACACATGTAAGTGAAATAGGCCTTTCTATGTTTGATCCTGGTGCTACCTTGCTAACGTGGGAAATGGTGAACAAGTAGGAAATACAAAGAAACACTTTGATTAAGAATGTACCTGAATTGTTCGTGTTTCTTGACATTCTATTCACATTTCTGAGTAAAGACTTGGGTTGAGAAATCTTCCACCCTATCTCAATAATTCACACTGTAAAATGTGATTCACTATCCATCACTTCTAGTAATCTATGATTCCCATGAATGCCTCTCCAAAATTAAGTAGGGACCAGGTGTACTGCTTCAATACCATATATTTTACAATTATATTTCTTGCAACCATATCACTGCTATCCGAATGTATTCTAAGCTTCCCTTCTGCCTACAATAATAAACTTCTATCAAATCATCTATAACCCGCAATATCAAATATCATCAAAATGTCTACCATTATAAACTTACCTTTAGATAACCCCATAAGGATTTTATGGTCCACTTATGTCCCTGGCATTGTCCTGCATCAGCATTATGGGTGTATGATGATGATGACTTGTTGACACTGTAGTTGGTTAGATGCATATAACGGTCACTCAGGCTCGTTGAGGCATTGTTGTATTGTACTGGATCCAAAAATATATGATAAAAAGTCTTATTATTCAGTCATATAAATTATAAGTATAGAAGTTAACAAGAATTAGTAAACTAATTTAAGAATCTCCAAGTCAATTATGATCTCAAACTTGTAATCTCTGATGTGCCATCCCTGTAAACAAAAGTTCCAGTTGATGACCTCTTAGAATATCATGTGGATTCTTTGGATAATATTGATTTACCTATTTCAAGTTCTGTATTTCCTGAACCAGTAAAATTGTGTATCAAAGATTGTATTTGAATCTAATGGATAATACTATACTTACATGTTTGGTATGGCAACTGTTAACTATATATTTATTTATTTATTTATCTATTTTGCTTTGTCGCTGTCTCCCGTGTTAGCGAGGTAGCGCAAGGAAACAGACGAAAGAATGGCCCAACCCACCCACATACACATGTATATACATACAAGTCCACACACGCAAATATACATACCTATACATCTCAATGTACACATACATATACACACACAGACATATACATATATATACACATGTACATAATTCATACTGTCTGCCTTTATTTATTCCCATCGCCACCTCGCCACACATGGAATAACATCCCCCTCTCCCCTCATGTGTGCGAGGTAGCGCTAGGAAAAGACAACAAACGCCCCATTTGTTCACACTCAGTCTCTAGCTGTCATGTAATAATGCACCAAAACCACAGCTCCCTTTCCACATCCAGGCCCCACAGAACTTTCCATGGTTTACCCCAGACGCTTCACATGCCCTGGTTCAATCCATTGACAGTACATCAACCCCGGTATACCACATCGTTCCAATTCACTCTATTCCTTGCACGCCTTTCATCCTCCTGCATGTTCAGGCCCCGATCACTCAAAATCTTTTTCACCCCATCTTTCCACCTTCAATTTGGTCTCCCACTTCTTGTTCCCTCCATCTCCGACACATATATCCTCTTGGTCAATCTTTCCTCACTCATTCTCTCTATGTGACCAAACCATTTCAAAACACCCTCTTCTGCTCTCTCAACCACACTCTTTTTATTTCCACACATATCTCTTACCCTTACATTACTTACTCGATCAAACCACCTCACACCAAATATTGTCCTCAAACATCTCATTTCCAGTACATCCACCCTCCTCCACACAACTCTAACCATAGCCCACGCCTCACAACCATACAACAGTGTTGGAACCACTATTCCTTCAAACATACCCATTTTTGCTTTCCGAGATAATGTTCTCGACTTCCAAACATTCTTCAAGGCTCCCAGAATTTTCACCCCCTCCCCCACCCTATGATTAACTTCCGCTTCCATGGTTCCATTCACTGCCAGATGCACTCCCAGATATCTAAAACACTTTACTTCCTCCAGTTTCTCTCCATTCAAACTTACCTCCCAATTGACTTGACCCTCAACCCTACTATACCTAATAACCTTGCTCTTATTCACATTTACTCTTAACTTTCTTCTTTCACACACTTTACCAAACTCAGTCACCAGCTTCTGCAGTTTCTCACATGAATCAGCCACTAGCGCTGTATCATCAGCAAACAACAACTGACTCACCTCCTAAGCTCTCATCCACAACAGACTGCATACTTGCCCCTCTTTCCAAAACTCTTGCATTCACCTCCCTAACAACCCCATCCATAAACAAATTAAACAACCATGGAGAAATCACACACCCCTGCCGCAAACCTACATTCACTGAGAACCAATCACTTTCCTCTCTTCCTACACGTACACATGCCTTACATCCTCGATAAAAACTTTTCACTGCTTCTAACAACTTGCCTCCCACACCATATATTCTTAATACCTTCCACAGAGCATCTCTATCAACTCTATCATATGCCTATGGTATTTCTTGAAACAAAACTATTGAGAATATTTTACCCGTTAAGGCAATCTTGTTCAGTTACATAGATGATGATCTTTATGTTTGGACAAAAGTGAAAATTTACAAATAATTACACCCTTGTTGAGTAACTTAGCACATTCTATCAAATTTACTGTAGAAGTAGAAAATACTTACACGTTACCATTCCTAAATTGATTGAGCCATAGGATTGGCAACATGTTTAAGTTTTGCATTTACAGAAAACCCACCAATGTTTGTTTATATACTCATTACAACATAAATGGGTTAAACAATCATCATTCCTATCAATTTTTCAAAGACCATTAGGTGTATGCAACCCAGAATTTATGAATGAAGAAACAGCTTTACAAAATATAAGAGAGTATCAGATCCAATCAAAAATGCAGTCACCCCCTTTTTTAATAAATTCCACTATAATACCATCTAAACCTGCAGCCTTGCCACACTTCATCTTCTGCAAAGTTTTCACTACATCTTTTGTCTTCACCAAATCATTTTCCCTGACCCTCTCACTTCATACACCACCCCAACCAAAACACCCTATACCTGCCACTCTTATCATCAAACACATTCAACAAACCTTCAAAATACTCACTCCATCTCCTTACTTATTCCCTATCTGTTACCACTTCCCCACTTGTTCCCTTCACCGACATTCCCATCTGTTCTTTTGTCTTACGTACGTTATTTGCCACCTTCCAAAACATCTTTTTATTCTCCCTAAAATTTAATGATACTCTCTCATCCCAACTCTCATTTGCCCTCTTTTTCAACTCTTGCACCTTTCTCTTGACCTCTTGCCACTTTCTTTTATACATCTCCCAGTCATTTCCACTACTTCCCTGGAAATATCATCCAAAAACCCCTCTATTCTCTATCACTAACAATCTTAATAATAATAATAAGTTGTGAAAAAGTGAAAAGTTTTATCGAGGATGTAATGCATGTGTACATGTAGGAAGAGAGGAAAGTTATTGGTTCCCAGTGACTGTCAGTTTGTGGCAGGGGTGTGCGATGTCTCCACGGTTGTTTAATTTGTTTAGGGATGGGGTTGTTAGGGAGGTGAATGCAAGAGTTTTGGAGAGAGGGGCAAGTATGCAGTCTGTTGTGGATGAGAGGGCTTGGAAAGTGAGTCAGTTGTTCACTGATGATACAGTGCTGGTGGCTAATTCAGGTGAGAAACTGCAGAAGCTGGTGACTGAGTTTGGTAAAGTGTGTGAAAGAGGAAAGCCAAGCGTAAATGTGAATAAGAGCAAGGTTATCAGGTTCAGTAGGATTGAGGGACAAGAAAAATGAGAGGTAAGTTTGAATGGAGAAAAACTGGAGGAAGTGAAGTGTTTTAGATATCTGGGAGTGGATTTAGCAGCGGAAGTGGAAGTGAGTCACAGGGTGGGGGAGGGGGCAAAGGTTCTGGGAGCATTGAAGAATGTATGGAAGGCCAGAACGTTATCTCAGAGCAAAAATGGGAGCGGGGGCTGAAAACCCTTCCCTCCTCGTATTTTAACTTTCTAAAAGGGGAAACAGAAGAAGGAGTTACACGGGGAGTGCTCATCCTCCTTGAAGGCTCAGATTGGGGTGTCTAAAGGTGTGTGGATGTAACCAAGATGAGAAAAAAGGAGAGATAGGTAGTATGTTTGAGGAAAGGAACCTGCATGTTTTGGCTCTGAGTGAAACGAAGCTCAAGGGTAAAGGGGAAGAGTGGTTTGGGAATGTTTTGGGAGTAAAGTCAGGGGTTAGTGAGAGGACAAGAACAAGGGAAGGAGTAGCACTATTCCTGAAACAGGAGTGGTGGGAGTATGTGACAGAGTGTAAGAAAGTAAACTCTAGATTGATATGGGTAAAACTGAAAGTGGATGGAGAGAGATGGGTGATTATTGGAGCATATGCACCTGGGCATGAGAAGAAAGATCATGAGGCAATTGTTTTGGGAGCAGCTGAGCGAGTGTGTTAGTAGTTTTGATGCACAAGACCGGGTTATAATGATGGGTGATTTGAATGCAAAGGTGAGTAATGCGGCAGTTGAGGGAATAATTGGTGTACATGGGGTATTCAGTGTCGTACATGAAAATGGTGAAGAGCTTGTAGATTTATGTGCTGAAAAAGGACTGGTGATTGAGAATACCTGGTTTAAAAAGAGAGATATACATAAGCATATGTATGTAAGTAGGAGAGATGGCCAGAGAGCGTTATTGGATTACGTGTTAATTGATAGGCGCGCAAGAGACTTTTGGATGTTAATGAGCTGAGAGGTGCAACTGGAGGGATGTCTGATCATCATCTTGTGGAGGCGAAGGTGAAGATTTGTAGAGATTTTCAGAAAAGAAGAGAGAATGTTGAGGTGAAGAGAGTGGTGAGAGTAAGTGAGCTTGGGAAGGAGACTTGTGTGAGGAAGTACCAGGAGAGACTGAGTACAGAATGGAAAAAGGTGAGAACAAAGGACATAAGGGGAGTGGGGGAGGAATGGGATGCATTTAGGGAAGCAGTGATGGCTTGTGCAAAAGATGCTTGTGGCATGAGAAGAGTGGGAGGTGGGTAGATTGGAAAGGGTAGTGAGTGGTGGGATGAAGAAGTAAGATCATTAGTGAAAGAGATGACAGAGGCAATTGGACAATTTTTGCAGGGAAAAAATGCAAATGACTGAGGGAGGTATAAAAGAAAGAGGCAGGAGGTCAAGAGAAAGGTACGAGAGGTGAAAAAGAGGGCAAATAAGAGTTGGGGTGAGAGAATATCATTAAATTTTAGGGAGAATAAAAAGATGTTTTGGAAGGAGGTAAATAAAGTGCGTAAGACAAGGGAACAAATGAACAAATGGGAACTTCAGTGGAGGGGGCTAATGAGGAGGTGATAACAAGTAGTTGTGATGTGAGAAGGAGATGGAGTGAGTATTTTGAAGGTTTGTTGAATGCGTTTGATGATAAGAGTGGCAGGTATATGGTGTTTTGGTCGAGGTGGTGTGCAAAGTGAGATGGTTAGGGAGAATGATTTGGTAAATAGAGAAGAGGTAGTAAAAGCTTTGCGGAAGATGAAAGCCGGCAAGGCAGCAGGTTGGATGGTATTGCAGTGGAATTTATTAAAAAAGGGGGTGACTGTGTTGACTGGTTGGTAAGGTTATTCAATGTATGTATGACTCATGGTGAGGTGCCTGAGGATTGGCGGAATGCTTGCATAGGCCATTGTACAAAGGAAAAGGGGATAAAAGTGAGTGCTCCAATTACAGACGTATAAGTTTGTTGAGTATTCCTGGGAAATTATATGGGAGGGTATTGACTGAGAGGGTGAAGGCATGTACAGAGCATCAGATTGGGGAAGAGCAGTGTGGTTTCAGAAGTGGTAGAGGGTGTGTGGATCACGTGTTTGCTTTGAAGAATGTATGTGAGAAATACTTAGAAAAGCAAATGGATTTGTCTGTAGCATTTATGGATCTGGAGAAGGCATATGATAGAGTTGATAGAGATGCTCTGTGGAAGGTATTAAGAATATATGGTGTGGGAGGCAAGTTGTTAGAGGCAGTGAAAAGTTTTTATCAAGGATGTAAGGCATGTGTACGTGTAGGAAGAGAGGAAAGTGATTGGTTCTCAGTGAATGTTGGTTTGCGGCAGGGGTGTGTGATGTCTCCATGGTTATTTAATTTGTATATAGATGGGGTTGTTAGGGAGGTGAATGCAAGAGTTTTGGAAAGAGGGGCAAGTATGCAATCTGTTGTGGATGAGAGAGCTTGGGAACTTAGTCAGCTGCTGTTCGCTGATGATACAGCACTGGTGGCTGATTCGTGTGAGAAACTGCAGAAGCTGGTGACTGAGTTTGGTAAAGTGTGAGAAAGAAGAAAGCTGAGAGTAAATGTGAATAAGAGCAAGGTTATTAGTACAGTAGGGTTGAGGGTCAAGTCAATTGGGAGGTGAGTTTGAATGGAGAAAAACTGGAGGAAGTGAAGTGTTTTAGATATCTGGGAGTGGATCTGGCAGCGGATGGAACCATGGAAGCGGAAGTGGATCATAGGGTGGGGGAGGGGGCGAAAGTTCTGGGAGCATTGAAGAACGTGTGGAAGGCGAGAACATTATCTCGGAAAGCAAAAATGGGTATGTTTGAAGGAATAGTGGTTCCAACAATGTTGTATGGTTGCGAGGCGTGGGCTATAGATAGAGTTGTGCGCAGGAGGGTGGATGTGCTGGAAATGAGATGTTTGAGGACAATATGTGGTGTGAGGTGGTTTGATCGAGTAAGTAATAACAGGGTAAGAGAAATGTGTGGAAATAAAAAGAGGGTGGTTGAGAGAGCAGAAGAGGGTGTTTTGAAATGGTTTGGTCACATTGAGAGAATGGGTGAGGAAAGATTGACCAAGAGGATATATGTGTCAGAGGTGGAGGGAATGAGGAGAAGTGGGAGACCAAACTGGAGGTGGAAAGATGGAGTGAAAAAGATTTTGAGTGATCGGGGCCTGAACATGCAGGAGGGTGAAAGGCATGCAAGGAATAGAGTGAATTGGAACGATGTGCTGTCAATGGATTGAACCAGGGCGTGTGAAGCGTCTGGGTTAAACCATGGAAAGTTCTGTGGGGCCTGGATTTGGAAAGGGAGCTGTGATTTCAGTGCATTATACATGACAGATAGAGACTGTGTGTGAACGAATATGGCCTTTGTTGTCTTTTCCTAGCGCTACCTCGCGCACATGTGGGGGGAGGGGGTTGTTGTTTCATGTGTGGCGGGGTGGTGATGGGAATGAATAAAGGCAGACAGCATGAATTATGTACATGTGTATATATGTATATGTCTGTGTGTGTATGTATATGTATACGTTGAGATGTATATACATGCGTATGTATATACTTGTGTATGTGGGTGGGTTGGGCCATTCTTTCGTCTGTTTCCTTGCGCTAACGTGGGAGACAGCGAAAAATAAAAATTAACTGCAGGAATAGTGGTTCCAACTATGTTATATGCTTGCAAGGCATTGGCTATAGATAGAATTGTGCAGAGGAGGGTAGATGTATTGGAAATGAGATGTTTGAGGACAATATGTGGTGTGAGGTGGTCTGATCGAGTAAGTAATGAAAGGGTGAGGGAGATGTGTGGTAGCAAAAAGTGTGGTTGAGAGAGCAGAATAGGGTGTATTGAAATGGTTTGGTCACATGGAGAGAGTGAGTGAGGAAAGATTGACCAAGAGGATATGTGTGTCAGAGGTGGAGGGAACAAGGAGAAGCAGGAGACCAAATTGGAGGTGGAAGGTTGGAGTGAGAGAGATTTTGAGCAATTGGGGCCTGAACATACAGGAGGGTGAAAAGCTTGCAAGGAATAGAGTGAATTGGAACGATGTGGCATACCAGAGTCGATGTGCTGTCAATGGATTGAACCAAGGCGTGTGAAGTGTCTGGGGTAAATCATGGAAAGTTTTGTGGGGCCTGAATGTGGAAAGGGAGCTGTGGTTTCGATGCATTACACGACAGCTACAGACTGAGTGTGAACGAATGTGGACCTTGTTTTCTTTTCCTAGCGCTACCTCACGCACGCACTGGAGGAGGAGGGTGCCACTTCATGTGTAGCGGGGTGGCGACAGGAATGGATGAAGGCAGCAAGTATGAGTATGTGCATGTGTATATATGTATACGTCTGTATATGCATATGTTGAAATGTATAGGTATGTAAATGTATGTGTGTGTGGGCGTGTATGTACATACATGTGTATGTGGGCAGGTTGGGCCATTCTTTCGTCTGTTTCCTAATGCTGGAGACAGCAACAAAGTATAATATATATAATACAATATAATAATAATAATGGTGATGTGAGAAGGAGATGGAGTGAGTATTTTGAAGGTTTGTTGAATGTGTTTGATGATAGAGTGGCAGATATAGGGTGTTTTGGTCGAGGTGGTGTGCAAAGTGAGAGGGTTAGGGAAAATGATTTGGTAAACAGAGAAGAGGTAGTGAAAGCTTTGCGGAAGATGAAAGCCGGCAAGGCAGCAGGTTTGGATGGTATTGCAGTGGAATTTATTAAAAAAGGGGGTGACTGTATTGTTGACTGGTTGGTAAGGTTATTTAATGTATGTATGACTCATGGTGAGGTGCCTGAGGATTGGCGGAATGCGTGCATAGTGCCATTGTACAAAGGCAAAGGGGATAAGAGTGAGTGCTCAAATTACAGAGGTATAAGTTTGTTGAGTATTCCTGGTAAATTATATGGGAGGGTATTGATTGAGAGGGTAAAGGCATGTACAGAGCATCAGATTGGGGAAGAGCAGTGTGGTTTCAGAAGTGGTAGAGGATGTGTGGATCAGGTGTTTGCTTTGAAGAATGTATGTGAGAAATACTTAGAAAAGCAAATGGATTTGTATGTAGCATTTATGGATCTGGAGAAGGCATATGATAGAGTTGATAGAGATGCTCTGTGGAAGGTATTAAGAATATATGGTGTGGGAGGAAAGTTGTTAGAAGCAGTGAAAAGTTTTTATCGAGGATGTAAGGCATGTGTACGTGTAGGAAGAGAGGAAAGTGATTGGTTCTCAGTGAATGTAGGTTTGCGGCAGGGGTGTGTGATGTCTCCATGGTTGTTTAATTTGTTTATGGATGGGGTTGTTAGGGAGGTAAATGCAAGAGTTTTGGAAAGAGGGGCAAGTATGAAGTCTGTTGGGGATGAGAGAGCTTGGGAAGTGAGTCAGTTGTTGTTCGCTGATGATACAGCGCTGGTGGCTGATTCATGTGAGAAACTGCAGAAGCTGGTGACTGAGTTTGGTAAAGTGTGTGAAAGAAGAAAGTTAAGAGTAAATGTGAATAAGAGCAAGGTAATTAGGGTACAGTAGGGTTAAGGGTCAAGTCAATTGGGAGGTAAGTTTGAATGGAGAAAAACTGGAGGAAGTAAAGTGTTTTAGATATCTGGGAGTGCATCTGGCAGTGGATGGAACCATGGAAGCGGAAGTGAATCATAGGGTGGGGGAAGGGGCGAAAATCCTGGGAGCCTTGAAGAATGTGTGGAAGCAGAGAACATTATCTCCGAAAGCAAAAATGTCTATGTTTGACGGAATAGTGGTCCCAACAATGTTGTATGGTTGCGAGGCGTGGGCTATGGATAGAGTTGTGCGCAAGAGGGTGGATGTGCTGGAAATGAGATGTTTGAGGACAATATGTGGTGTGAGGTGGTTTGATCGAGTAAGTAATGTAAGGGTAAGAGAGATGTGTGGAAATAAGAAGAGCGTGGTTGAGAGAGCAGAAGAGGGTGTTTTGAAATGGTTTGGGCACATGGAGAGAATGAGTGAGGAAAGATTGACCAAGAGGATATATGTGTCGGAGATGGAGGGAACGAGAAGTGGGAGACCAAATTGGAGGTGGAAAGATGGAGTGAAAAAGATTTTGAGTGATCGGGGCCTGAACATGCAGGAGGGTGAAAGGCGGGCAAGGAATAGAGTGAATTGGATCGATGTGGTATACCAGGGTCGACGTGCTGTCAATGGATTGAATCAGGGCATGAGAAGCGTCTGGGGTAAACCATGGAAAGTTCTGTGGGGCCTGGATGTGGAAAGGGAGCTGTGGTTTCGGGCATTATTGCATGACAGCTAGAGACTGAGTGTGAACGAATGGGGCGTTTGTTGTCTTTTCCTAGCGCTACCTCGCACACATGAGGGGGGAGGGGGATGTTATTCCATGTGTGGCGAGGTGGCGATGGAAATGAATAAAGGCAGACATTGTGAATTGTGTGCATGTGTATATATGTATATGTCTGTGTATGTATATATATGTGTACATCGAGATGTATGGGTATGTATATTTGCATGTGGGGACGTGTATGTATATACATGTGTATGGGGGTGGGTTGGGCCATTTCTTTCGTCTGTTTCCTTGCGCTACCTCGCAAACGCGGGAGACAGCGACAAAGCAAAATAAATATATGAATACCAAATATATTATAAAATTTAAAGATCAAGTCAGTTATAATATGAACTGTAATGGTTGAAAGATCTGGCAGGTAGTAGTTGGCAGGCAGCCAAGGATCAGGTAGGTATAGTACCAGTACTACCCACCTGGGTATCAGAAGGGTTAGTGACAGCTGTGTGGAGAGCCAAAACTTCAGTGGCTGTCAAGTTGCACTCCTCTGACCTAGGTAACTGTTTCATCTTTCTGCATTGCCCACACATGGACTACTGGCATTCTGTCCACAAACCTACACTCTCTCCTTTGTCATACATAACACTTGACAACACTTAACTCACACAACTTATTCTAACTCTAGATTTTCCTGTAGTTAGCACTAGGTGCTAGCCATGCCTTTTGGCAAAACTGTAAAAGAAATGGATATAAGTCATAGGTAGGAACATTTAGGTAGAAGCATTAGGTAGAAGTAGTAGGTAGGAACATAAGCAAGGGCATTAGGCAGTAGCAGTCAGTAAGAAACTTAAGAAGGAGCCTCTGCAAACAATGTTCTAGACTTGCCCTCTGCCAGGGGCCTGTTAAGGGTGAAGCATTAAAGGCTAAGAAGTGGCACTTGAGTTCGCTAGTTATGAAGATTCTATTGCCTGTGGACACCCCCTTAATGGAAGTTCCAGAAGAGAACAAACGTCAGAGATATAGATAGATAGATATATGTTAAAAGATTCAGAATCAAAAAATTAGATAGACAGATATAGGTTAAAAGATCTCAGAATCAAAAAATAACTTATTTACCTGAAGCAAATCTAACAAGTCCATCTTGGTAGATATAAATTCTTAATGGATGGAAGGATGTGACGAGTACATAAATACGCATGTCAAACTTGGTGTCATTGATGAGGTAAGGGCGGCTGATGTATCTCTGAACTACTATGGATGAGTCAGTAGGCACTTGTGACCATTTGTGGACAACCTGAAATAAGTCGAAACGTATTTTATCGGTGATGAATGGCTGTCATCTAGTCAAGAGACTTTGCTCTACTAGAATACTTTCTTATCAGGGAGTGAATATGTTTACCAATTTAACAACATGAATTACAAACTACAAATAGTGATACAATGTAAAAGACTGATAAAGTTTACCATGAGGGTTCCTGCATCAGATATATAAGGGACCTCTTGATTTACATGTGTTTGATTTATAGATTTTTCAGAATTATGAGCATGGTCCATTTAAGCCTTTTTTTTTTTTTTAACTTAAGTGAGATTAAGTTTGGTATAATGCAATCATCATTGGGCTGGCACTGAGGTGGTGTGGCACTGCTAGTGCCATACTAGAGGTGCACATTCACATGGCATGGGTATGCAGCTTCCCACCTTGTAGTCCTCAGAGAGTGGATACAATCTAGAGTCACAGAGTGCAACAGTATTCTGTGCTGCTTTACAGTATATGGCACATGTTTCACCCCCTGCATCATGCCACCAGAGGATCTCTTAAGTTCTCCTAGTATCAGGAGTGTTAAGATGTGTAAAGCCATCACAGGTTAAGATGGGTGTGCTCAAATGTTTTATATGTCCATTCCTTATGAATTCTCTCTATGCATCCAAATCTTTTCAACACACTCTTTAGCTCTCTCAACCATACTCTTTTTACTATCAAAACTCTTTCTTACCCATACATTACTTACTCGATCAAACCACTTCACACCAAGTATTGCCCTCAGCCATTTCATTTCCAACATATTTACTTTCCTATGCACATCCTTATTCATAGTCCACACCTCACATCCATATAATATCATTGGGACTACTATACCTTCAAACATAACCACTTTTGTCCTCCAAAATAACATTCTCTCTTTTTAAACATTCCTCAGTGCTTCCAGAAACTTTGCTCCCTCATCCACCCTATGAGTTACTTCCACTTCCATGGTTCCATTTGTTGCCATGTCCACTCCCAGAATCAAAAACACTTCACTCACTCCCAAGTTCTCTCCATTCATACTCACAACTCACCTAACCTGTCCCTCAAACCCACTAAACCTAATAACCTTGCTTTTGCTTACATTTACTCTCAACTTCCTACTTTCACATTTTTCCAAACTCAGTCACCAATTTCTGAAGTTTCTCAGTTGAATTTGCCATGAGTGCTTATCATCAGCAAACAGTTACTGACTCAATTCCCACGCTCTTTCATCCCTAAACAGACTGCAGACTTGGCTCTCACTCCAAGACTTTTGCATTTACCTCCCTCATCACCTTATGATCATCATCATCCTTAACATCACATCATTACCATCCTCATTATAATAAAATCCTTGAAAATGGAAACAATTTCAAAGTAATATATAGTTACACATACAAACATCAGAATAAGTAAAACAATTCCTTCCATCAGGCTCTGCAACACCTAATTCTCGAGCGCTTTTGCAATATTCCTCCAATGTAAAATAAAAGTGTAACTTGAAAGTTAAATATAATTCAGATACACAAATCTGTACCATACAAAACTGGCAACAAAAAATCTTACTTCTAAAATGTCTTCACAGAAACTTTCCTTACAAAAAATAAATAAAAACACAAGGATCTAAACTCACCTGTATACCTGTGCCTCTTGCTGAGGCAGGGGGTTTAACGATCCATTTCTTCTTTACACCCTCTTTATCAAAGGCTGCTTTAAGAGCCTTAATATCTCCAGGAAGAACAAACGTCTTTGGAATAAAACCAAACCTGTAAATGAATGTAATATGACAAGGAGGATTACAATGTCTCGATCATTTTCAAATGCAGAGGCAATCATGATTTATATTCTAACCTACTGCATTTACAAGTAATGGCAAGTCTGTGATTATCATAAAACATTACCAAAAAAAAGATGCCAGAAAGCTTGTGAGGTATGAGATTCATCTGAAGAAGTGGAATATACAGTACTTGTTGGAATGGTCAGAAGGTATGGGCCCAAGATAAAAAATATGACAAGGTGAAAGGATGCATGTATTGTGTGCATCAGTAAGTATATTTTCCACATACAAAATTCCCTATCACTGAACACATTCAACAACACTTCAAATTATTCATTCCATCTTATCTTCACATCATTTTTGCATGATACACTCCCCAAATTGCTCCCTTCAAGGCTGTTCCTAACTTTTTCATTTTTCTTACATAGCAACCACCTTCCAAAACATTTTCTTATATCAACCTCCTTCCAATTTTCTTCTCCCAGAAGTATGCTGATACTTAATCAATCCAACTGTCATTTGCCCTCCTTTTCAGCCCTTGCACCTTGACCTTGAACCACTTTCTCTTGTATATACATCTCACAATCATTCTCACTCCTTCTCTACAAATAACACCCATACATCTCTCTTTTCTATTTCACTAGCAATTTACCTTCTTCATATCCTTTCTAACGTATCCATCTCCCACCTCCTGCATGCCACACACCTGTCTAGCATGTCAGCACTCTTTACCTATATACTTCCCACTCATCATCCACTCCCCTTGCTACATTTACTCACACTTTTTGCCTTTCCCTACTCAAGCATCTTATCCAAGCTCACCCATTTTCTACAACCCTCTTTGCACCTGACATTTCTTCATTTCCTAAAATCTCTACAAAGCTTCTACTCTGCAGATTCACATCCAACAATCAAGATATCCCACCAGCAGCTCCTCTCTGCACATACACATTCAAGAGTATCTTCTTTGCAGGCCTAGCAAATAATGCAATCATACCCCTCTTAACATCTTATTCCCTCAAAGGCCCAGTTCTCTGTTCTTAACGCTACCTCACTGACACGGGAAATAGCGAATAGTTTGAAAAAAAAAAAAAAAAAAACTTTCATATTCAACCATGCATACTTATATATGCCCCTCTTTTTTCACATTCTATTAATCATATGCTGAATGTTTTGAAACAAAAAACAATTATACTTTTGTCAACAGTTAGATAATCATCTATTCATACATCAAGTAAGAACCTTCCAAAGAGAACCATGGAAATAAATATATTTTTTATTCATTTATCTATTTTACTTTGTCGCTGTCTCCCACGTTAGCGAGGTAGCACAAGGAAACAGACGAAAGAATGGCCCAACCCACCCACACACACGTGTATATACATACATATCCACACACGCAAACATACATACCTATACATCTCAACGTATACATATATATACACACACAGACATATACATATATAAACATGTACATAATTCATATTGTCTGCCTTTATTCATTCCCATTACCACCCCGCCACATATGAAATAACAACCCCCTTCCCCCGCATGTGAGCGAGGTAGCACTAGGAAAAGACAACAAAGGCCACATTCATTCACACTCAGTCTCTATCTGTCATGTAATAATGCACCAAAACCACAGCTCCCTTTCCACATCCAGGCCCCACACAACTTTCCATGGTTTGCCCTATATGCTTCACATGCCCTGGCTCAATCCATTGAAAGCACGTCGACCCCCGTATACCACATCATTCCAATTCACTCTATTCCTTGCACGCCTTTCACCCTTCTGCATGTTCAGGCCCCGATCACTCAAAATCTTTTTCACTCCATCTTTCAACCTCCAATTTGGTCTCCTACTTCTCCTCATTCCCTCCACCTCTGACACATATATCCTCAACAATGTTATACGGTTGCGAGGTGTAGGCTATAGATAGAGTTGTGCGGAGGAGGGTAGATGTGCTGGAAATGAGATGTTTGAGGACAATATATGGTGCGAGGTGGTTTGATCGAGTAAGTAATAATAGGGTAAGAGAGATGTGTGGTATTAAGAGAGTGTGGTTGAGAGAGCTGAAGAGGGTGTTTTGAAATGGTTTGGTGACATGGAGTGAATGAGTGAGGGAAGATTGACCAAGAGGATATCCCTGGGGATAGGGGAGAAAGAATACGTGTCGTAGAAGGCGACTAAAGGGGACGGGAGCGGGGGGGCTGGAAACCCTCCCCTCCTTGTATTCTAACTTTCTAAAAGGGAAAACAAAGGAAGGAGTCACGCAGGGAGTGTTCATCCTCCTCGAAGGATCAGATTGGGGTGTCTAAATGTGTGTGCATGTAACCAAGATGAGAAAAAAGGAGAGATAGGTAGTATGTTTGAGGAGAGGAACATGGATATTTTGGCTCTGAGTGAAACGAAGCTCAAGGGTAAAGGGGAAGAGTGGTTTGGGTATGTCTTGGGAGTAAAGTTAGGGGTTAGTGACAGGACAAGAGCAAGGCAAGGAGTAGCACTACCCCTGAAACAGGAGTGGTGGGAGTATGTGATAGAGTGTAAGAAAGTAGACTCTAGATTGATATGGTCAAAACTGAAAGTAGATGGAGAGAGATGGGTGATTATTGGTGCATATACACCTGGGCATGAGAAGAAAGATCATGAGAGGCAAGTGCTTTGGGAGCAGCTGAGTGAGTGTGTTAGTAGTTTTGATGAACAAGACCGGGTTATAATGATGGGTGATTTGAATGCAAAGGTGAGTTATGTGGCAGTTGAGGGAATAATTGGTGTACATGGGGTGTTCAGTGTTGTAAATGGAAATGGTGAAGAGCTTGTAGATTTATGTGCCGAAAAAGGACTGGTGATTGGGAATACCTGGTTTAAAAAGTATACATATGTAAGTAGGAGGGATGGCCAGGGAGCGTTATTGGATTACGTGTTAATTGACAGGCGCGCGAGAGAGACTTTTGGATGTTAATTTGCTGAGAGGTGCAACTGGAGGGATGTCTGATCATTATATTGTGGAGGCGAAAGTGAAGATTTGTCGAGGTTTTCAGAAAAGAAGAGATAATGTTGGGGTGAAGAGAGTGGTGAGAGTAAGTGAGCTTGGAAGGACACTTGTGAGAGAAAGTACCAGGAGAGAATGAGTACAGAATGGAAAAAGGCGAGAACAAAGGACATAAGGGGAGTGGGGGAGGAATGGGATGTATTTAGGGAAGCAGTGATGGCTTGCACAAAAGATGCTTGTGGCATGAGAAGCGTGGGGGGTGGGCAGATTAGGAAGGGGTGAGTGGTGGGATGAAGAAGATTAATAGTGAAAGAGAAGAGAGAGGCATTTGGACGATTTTTGCAGGGAAATAATGCAAATGAATGGGGGATGTATAAAAGAAAGAGGCAAGAGGTCAAGAGAAAGGTGCGAGAGGTGAAAAAGAGGGCAAATGAGAGTTGGGGTGAGAGAGTATCATTAAATTTTAGGGAGAATAAAAAGATGTTTTGGAAGGAGGTAAATAAAGTGCGTAAGACAAGGGAATCAATGGGAACTTCAGTGAATGGGGCTAATGAGGAGGTGATAACAAGTAGTGGTGATGTGAGAAGGAGATGGAGTGAGTATTTTGAAGGTTTGTTGAATGTGTTTGATGATAGAGTGGCAGATATAGGGTGTTTTGGTTGAGGTGGTGTGCAAAGTGAGAGGGTTAGGAAAAATGATTTGGTAAACAGAGAAGAGGTAGTGAAAGCTTTGCGGAAGATGAAAGCCGGCAAGGCAGCGGGTTTGGATGGTATTGCAGTGGAATCTATTAAAAAAAAGGGGGTGACTGTATTGGTGACTGGTTGGTAAGGTTATCTAATGTATGCATGACTCATGGAGAGGTGCCTGAGGATTGGCAGAAAGCTTGCATAGTGCCATTGTACAAAGGCAAAGGGGATAAAAGTGAGTGCTCAAATTACAGAGGTATAAGTTTGTTGAGCATTCCTGGGAAATTATATGGGAGAGTACTGACTGAGAGGGTGAAGGCATGTACAGAGCATCATAGCGGGGAGGAGAACTGTGGTTTCAGAAGTGGTAGAGGATGTGTGGATCAGGTGTTTGCTTTGAAGAATGTTTGTGAGAAATACTTAGAAAAGCAAATGGATTTGTATGTAGCATTTATGGATCTGGAGAAGGCATATGATAGAGTTGATAGAGATGCTCTGTGGAAGGTATTAAGAATATATGGTGTGGGAGGCAAGTTGTTAGAGGCAGTGAAAAGTTTTTATCGAGGATGTAAGGCATGTGTACGAGTAGGAAGCGAGGAAAGAGATTGGTTCTCAATGAATGTAGGTTTGCAGCAGGGGTGTGTGATGTCTCCATGGCTGTTTAATTAGCTTGTGGATGGGGTTGTTAGGGAGGTGAATGCAAGTTTTGGAAAGAGGGGCAAGTGTGCAGTCTGTTGTGGATGAGAGAGCTTGGGAAGTGAGTCACTTGTTGTTCGCTGATGATACAGTGCTGGTGGCTGATTCGTGTGAGAAACTGCAGAAGCTGGTGACTGAGTTTGGTAAAGTGTGTGAAAGAAGAAAGTTAAGAGTAAATGTGAATAAGAGCAAGGTTATTAGGTACAGTAGGGTTCAGGGACAAGTCAATTGGGAGGTAAGTTTGAATGGAGAAAAACTGGAGGAAGTGAAGTGTTTTAGATATCTGGGAGTGGATACAGCAGCAGATGGAACCATGGAAGCGGAAGTGAATAATAGGGTGGGGAGGGGGCGAAAGTTCTGGGAGCATTGAAGAATGTGTGGAAGTCAAGAACATTATCTCGGAAAGCAAAAATGGGTATGTTTGAAGGAATAGTGGTTCCAACAATGTTATATGGTTGCGAGGCGTGGGCTATAGATAGAGTTGTGTGCAGGAGGGTGGATGTGCTGGAAATGAGATGTTTGAGGACAATGTGTGGTGTGAGGTGGTTTGATCGAGTAAGTAATAATAGGGTAAGAGAGATGTGATAATAAAAAGAGTGTGGTTGAGAGAGCAGAAAAGGGTGTTTTGAAATGGTTTGGTCACATGGAGAGAAGGAGGAAAGATTGACCATGAGGATATATGTGTCAGAGGTGGAGGAAATGAGAAGTGGGAGACCAAATTGGAGGTGGAAAGATGGAGTGAAAAAGATTTTGAGTGATCGGGGCCTGAACATGCAGGAGGGTGAGAGGCGTACAAGGAATAGAGTGAATTGGAACTATGTGGTATACTGGGGTCGACGTGCTGTCAATGGATTGAACCAGGTCATGTGAAGCGTTTGCGGTAAACCATGGAAAGTTCTGTGGGGCCTGGATGTGGAAAGGGAGCTGTGGTTTCGGTGCATTATTACATGACTGCTAGAGACCGAGTGTGAACGAATGTGGCCTTTGTTGTCTTTTCCTAGCGCTACCTCGCACACACGAGGGGGGAAGGGGTTTTTATTTTGTGTGTGGCGAGGTGGCGATGGGAATGAATAAAGGCACAGTATGAATTGTATTTATTTATTTTATTTATTCATTTTGCTTTGTCACTGTCTCCCGCGTTAGCGAGGTAGCGCAAGGAAACAGACGAAAGAACGGCCCAACCCACCCACATACACATGTATATACATACACATCCACACACGCAAATATACATACCCATACATCTCAATGTATACATATATATACACACACAAACATATACATATATACACATGTACATAATTCATACTGTCTGCCTTTATTCATTCCCATCGCCACCTCGCCACACATGGAATAACAACTCCCTCCCCCCTCATGCGTACGAGGTAGCGTTAGGAAAAGACAACAAAGGCCCCATTCATTCACACTCAGTCTCTAGCTGTCATTTAATAATGAATCATGTACACGTGTATGTATGTATATGTCTGTGTGTGTGTGTGTGTGTATATATATATATATATATATATATATATATATATATATATATATTTTTTTTTTCATACGATTCGCCATTTCCCGCATTTGCGAGGTAGCGTTAAGAACAGAGGACTGGGCCTTAGAGGGAAAATCCTCACCTGGCCCCCTTCTCTGTTCCTTCTTTTGGAAAATCAAAAAAAAAAAACCAGAGGGGAGGATTTCCAGCCACCCGCTCCCTCCCCTTTTAGTCGCCTTCTACGACACGCAGGGAATATGTGGGAAGTATTCTTTCTCCCCTATCCCCAGGGATAAGTCTTATATGAAGTCTGTTGGGGATGAGAGAGCTTGGGAAGTGAGTCAGTTGTTGTTCGCTGATGATACAGCGCTGGTGGCTGATTCATGTGAGAAACTGCAGAAGCTGGTGACTGAGTTTGGTAAAGTGTGTGAAAGAAGAAAGTTAAGAGTAAATGTGAATAAGAGCAAGGTTATTAGGTACAGTAGGGTTGAGGGTCAAGTCAATTGGGAGGCGAGTTTGAATGGAGAAAAACTGGAGGAAGTGAAGTGTTTTAGATATCTGGGAGTGGATCTGTCAGCGGATGGAACCATGGAAGCGGAAGTGGATCATAGGGTGGGGGAGGGGGCGAAAATTCTGGGAGCCTTGAAGAATGTGTGGAAGTCGAGAACATTATCTCGGAAAGCAAAAATGGGTATGTTTGAAGGAATAGTGGTCCAACAATGTTGTATGGTTGCGAGGCGTGGGATATGGATAGAGTTGTGCGCAGGAGGATGGATGTGCTGGAAATGAGATGTTTGAGGAGAATGTGTGGTGTGAGGTGGTTTGATCGAGTAAGTATCGTAAGGGTAAGAGAGATGTGTGGAAATAAAAAGAGCGTGGTTGAGAGAGCAGAAGAGGGTGTTTTGAAATGGTTTGGGCACATGGAGAGAATGAGTGAGGAAAGATTGACCAAGAGGATATATGTGTCGGAGGTGGAGGGAACGAGGAGAAGAGGGAGACCAAATTGGAGGTGGAAAGATGGAGTGAAAAAGATTTTGTGTGATTGGGGCCTGAACATGCAGGAGGGTGAAAGGAGGGCAAGGAATAGAGTGAATTGGGGCGATGTGGTATACAGGGGTTGACGTGCTGTCAGTGGATTGAATCAAGGCATGTGAAGCGTCTGGGGTAGGCCATGGAAAGCTGTGTAGGTATGTGTATTTGCGTGTGTGGACGTGTGTATATGCATGTGTATGGGGGGGGGTTGGGCCATTTCTTTCGTCTGTTTCCTTGCGCTACCTCGCAACCGCGGGAGAACAGCGACGAGGTATAAAAAAAAAAAAAATATATATATATATATATATATATATATACGTTGACATGTATAGGTGCGTATATTTGCGTGTGTGGACGTGTATGTATATACATGAGTATGTGGGTGGGTTGGGCCATTCTTTCGTCTGTTTCCTTGCGCTACCTCGCTAACGCAGGAGACAGCGACAAAGCAAAATAAATAAATAAATATATTTACTTGCAGACATAATTAAAAGATAATTTGTGGCATACTAAAAGTAATTGATACAGGGTATCATATGCTTCATCAAATTGACATATCAGCTTTTTACAATCCTTGACTTTTTGAAAAGCTGATCCCCAAGCTATTATATGTAATATTCATGAATACTCATTTTGGGGCAAGACAAAGGTGTTCCTAAGTCTTCCATAGTGCCCCTTTTCTCTTGATGGGTTTTCCAGTTATGTTCCAGAACCCAGAGGACAGAAAACTGACATACAAAAATAAATAAATAAAAAATTTTAATGAGTACATAAAGCCATGTTTACAAATAAGATTGCTCAATCAGTCTGACCCATTTATATCAAAGAAAAGAATAAATAGATAAATTCTGAAACCTAACACTACAACTAAATCAACCTACTCTTCCTTTCCAAATTTAGTCTGAAGACGCACAAAGTTCTTCCACAACTTATCCTTACGGCCAATCTGGAAAGTACCAGGGAAGTGGTTTATCTTCTGAAACTCCCTTACAGCCTTAAAGCAGGGTGACTTCATATGCTTGTCCCATGTACCACACCACTGCAAGGTTTCTGATTAAAAGATACAAGATGAGTTTTGAATTCAATCTATTCTAAGAATACAAACCGTAGCATGTGTATAATTTTCAAAGAAAATACAAAATATGTAACATTCTAATCCATCCTACATGAAAAAAATAAAATCAATGATATTGACTTAAACCAAGGATACTTACTTTTAGTTATCTTGAATCCAGAATTCACAATAGTTTTTCTAACAATGAGTGGTGTGATGTTAGTAAATCGCCATTTCAGTAGTCTCCCAATAACTAATGGAAAATCAACAGTTTTCTCATGGTACTGACAAAAGTTGATTGAAGGCGGTACATGTGAGAAGAGACTAGGGCTTAAGGACGGGAGAGGAGAAGGTGCAGGAGTTTCAGTGTACAACAAAGAACCTGTGGAGAAGACAAAAATATGCATATGAATCTGACTTGTCAGTATTCCTAAGTAAAAATTCTTTTACACAATCTCTTAAACTTTACTCAAGTGTATATTTAGTAAAACTGATTTCCTGTAGAAATACAAGAACTTCTGCAATATAACAAACGATGTTCAGTGGACACTATGTTCATGGACCTGCAGGCACATTCTTGTAACTCCATGCATTTTTGTACCTATCTCAATGTACACCTAGAATTCAAGTAGTACCTGTAAAGCTATCGTAAACACTAGTCACTTCAGCCCTGACAAGAAGTTAAAACTTTTTGATATTAAAGTTTGATCCACTCCTTTAGCATTTATGCTCTCTCCAGCAAAGTCTTGAACAATGTCTCATGAGATCTGTCTAAAGTATCTTAGTAAATTTTCAACACAAATGGTAAAAATCCTAATGAGAACCATAAGCCCTGCATGAATCAAGACATATTGGTAAAGCCTTTTCAAGATTTTTCATTAGACATGTTTGATTTTTCCTACATAAGCGAGGGAAAGCCAGGAATTGAAGAAGAGCCTCATTCACTCACATCCACTTTCTGGCCATCATGTAATGCATATCAATGTTTTCTAAAATCTCCTCTTTACCCCAGTTCAAAGGTAAAGAGGATAAGGAACTTTCCATTTTGAAAACATTTTTGAATTTGTAATTCACTTTCTCACACATCCTAATTTTCCATGAAATTTTCTGCCCCAAGCCACAACTAGCTGGATTCAACTTGTGTATCTAGGTTTATTGCAACATTTAAGCATATCATATATGGTGCACCTTAAAGCAATTAATTCAGTTTACAAATGGGGAAAATATTCCAAATATACAGGAATTTTGGCATACATATCACATAATGAAAGCTATTACCAATCTATATGATTCATGGCAAAAAATGAAATCAACCACAACAAATCATGTCCGATATAAAATCTATCCCGATTATACTGCTGATTTCCTTGGATTTCAGCGGTCAATAATATCACCATGATATTGTTGGGCTGGCACACCAGCCTGGTTTTAATGAAGCTGAGGTAGATGATGTAGTGGAGTTATTTGAATCATAAGGTGAAGACTTACCAAATGATGACCTCAATGAAATGGAATAACACTGAGCTGGTGAACAGGAAGACAATGATAATATAGATACAGACCAACAAAAGTTCTAAAAAGAGATTTATCTAAGGCTTTTGAGTTGTTTGATTAAGATATGGCCATTTTCACAGAAAAACACACTCAAAAAGAAAGAAGTTTGAAAGCCAAGAGGATAATAAAGAGTGGAATCAACAGTTACAAAGATATATCAAGACAGAAAAATGAATGGCAGCAAAAATTAGATGTTTTTTAAACACCAAAATCAAAAAGTAGCACCAGAAACCTGTCAAAACTTTACAACAACCATCAACTGCAACTCCCTGCCACCCTGAGTTGACATCAGGCCCCTTATGAATTTCTTACAACTCATGTGAGGGGTTGGAAATGGATATTGATTCTCCAACCTTAACTTCAGTGATAATGAAGACCAAGCTCCTCTGCTACCCTTCTGTGATCATAAGAAGGATCTAAATTCCCCTTTACCAATCAGTGATAATAGAAAGATGTGAGGTCCCAGTAGCCTCCCCTCCTCCCATTCTACCAACCACAACCACCATGATATCTATCACCCAATGCTGCATCAACTATCAAATAAATAATTGTGATGTGTGTTTACTAATCTTACTTGTGTGTACAGCACATACATATTTACATCTGTAATATTTGTACATACATTCCCAAACTTACAGAAGGATTATATTCCTGATAATGTAAGTCAAAAACCATATAGGTTCACTCATAATCCCATCATCCTGAATAGTTCAGCCCCCTCCCAATTACTAGCTTGCTTTCTCTGATACCGTGTCACATGGTAGCATCTGTTTCTATTACTATCATACACAGCACACTCCTATGCTTGCCCACCACACTTCCAACACCTCAAACTCCAAACTGAAATACCAACATACTTAAAACCAGCATACTGAGCAACAGAAATATGGGGAAGAAAATACCAACTACAGAACAGAAATACGAGAGAGAAACTATTAAACTATAAATAATTATCATCATCATAATTATCATACTTAGTGGTTGTCTCCTGTGTTAGCAAGGTAGCGCAAGGAAACAGACGAAAGAATGGCCCAACCCACCCACATACACACTGTGTATACATAAACGCCCACACACGCACATATGAACACAATACATTTCAACGTATACATACATATACATATATATACATGTACATATCCATACTTACTGCCTTTATCCATTCCTGTTGCCACCCCTCCACACATGAAATTGCACCCTCCTCCCCCCAGGCACACATGAGGTAGCACCAAAACCACAGCTCCCTTTCCACATCCAGGCCCCACAAAACTTTCCATGGTTTAAACCCAGGCGCTTCACATGCCCAGGTTCAATGCAATGACAGCACATCGACCCCGGTATACCACATCATTCCAATTCACTCTATTCCTTGCACAACTTTCACCCTCCTGCATGTTCAGGCCCTGATCCCTCAAAATATTTTTCACTCCATCCTTCCACCTCTAATTTGGTCTCCCACTTCTCCTCGTTCCCTCCACCTCTGACACACATATTCTCCTAGTCAATCTTTCCTAACTCATTCTCTCCATGTGACCAAACCATTTCAATACACCATCGTTTGCTCTCTCCACCACACTCTTTTTATTACCACACAACTCTCTTATCCTTTCATTACTTACTTGATCAAACTACCTCACACCACATACTGTCCTCAAACATTTCATTTCCAACATATCTACCTTCCTCCGCACAACCCTATCTATAGCCCACGCCTTGCAACCATATAACATTGTTGGAACCACTATCCCTTCAAATATATCCATTTTTGCTCTCTGAGATAATGCTCTCACCTTCCACACATTCTTCAACGCTTCCAGAACTTTCGCCCCCTCCCCTACCCTGTGACTCACTTCTGCTTCCATGGTTCCATCCACTGCTAAATCCACTCCCAGGTATCTAAAAACTTCACTTCCTCCAGTTTTTCTCCATTAAAATTTACCTCCCAATCAAAGTGTCCCTCTACCCTACTGAACCTAATAACCTTGCTCTTATTCACATTTACTCTTAAATTTCTTCTTTCACATACTTTAACAAACTCAGTCACCAACTTCTGCAGTTTCTCACCCGAATCAGCCACCAGCTCTGTATCATCAGCGAACAACAACTGACTCACACTTCCCAAGCCCTCTCATCCACAACAGACTGCATACTTGCCCCTCTCTCCAAGACTCTTGCATTCGCCTCCCTAACAACCCCATCCATAAACAAATTAAACAGCCATGGAGACATCACACACCCCGCCGCAAGCCGACATTCACTGAGAACCAACCACTTTCCTCTCTTCCTATTCATACACATGCATTACATCCTTGATAAAAACTTTTCACTGCTTCTAGCAACTTACCTCCCACACCATATACTCTAATACCTTCCACAAAGCATCTCTATCCACTCTATCATATGCCTTCTCCAGATCCATAAATGCTACATACAAATACATTTGTTTTTCTAACTATTTCTCGCATATATTCTTGACAACCAGAACACCACCATTTAGTACAGATCATTTTTCCGATGTGGCCAAGATGCTCATTCCCATTTAAGTGTATCTCAGTTCCCTGTGTACTGATGTTGGTTTGGCCGCTGGTTTTCTGATCCTCATTCAAAACACCAGGAATGGATGAAGGACGTGGACGAGGAGATCGCCGCCATTGACCTGACCGACCCTGCAAGGACATGGTCACACCCATCGACAACGGTAACCTCCAGAAGACCGATTTCGACGATGAAGGCCTGCACTGTGGCTGAGAGATTGACTTGAGGAGGCAGAAGTGATATTGTGACTGTGATTGTGTCAGCGTCGCGTCGCCTCGCCGCAGTGTATCGAGACAGACTTCCCCAGAACTTTTAAAGGGGAAGTAAATGTTTATAGTTGTGTTAATGGAGTGATAGTTTTCATGCATGGTGTTTTTGACAAGAAAATAGTGAAGTTGGAGAAAAATGTAGCTTAGACATTGAAGCTTATTGATACAGTGGTGAAATTGATGAGAACTGCTATTGACGTTTGTGTGAATAAATTGTACATTTCCTTTTCCATAGCCAGAGGTTGAACCATTATGTGACATTCATTTTTTTCATTCATTTCAAGCTAAAAGTTTGTTTTATAAATTGTTTCTTACATTTTTCATATGTATATATATGTATGTGTGTGTGTGTGTGTGTATGTGCGTATGTATGTGTATGTGTGTGTGTGTGTATATGTATATATATATGTATACTATCCCTGGGGATAGGGGTGAAAGAATACTTCCCACGTATTCCTCGCGTGTCGTAGAAAGCGACTAGAGGGGACGGGAGCGGGGGGCCGGAAATCCTCCCCTCCTTGTATTAACTTTCTAAAATGGGAAACAGAAGAAGGAGTCACGCGGGGAGTGATCATCCTCCTCGAAGGCTCAGAGTGGGATGCCTAAATGTGTGTGGATGTAACCAAGATGTGAAAAAAGGAGAGATAGGTAGTATGTTTGAGGAAAGGAACCTGGATGTTTTGGCTCTGAGTGAAACGAAGCTCAAGGGTAAAGGGGAAGAGTGGTTTGGAAATGTCTGGGGAGTGAAGTCAGGGGTTAGTGAGAGGACAAGAGCAAGGGAAGGAGTAGCAATACTCCTGAAACAGGAGTTGTGGGAGTATGTGATAGAATGCAAGAAAGTAAATTCTCGATTAATATGGGTAAAACTGAAAGTTGATGGAGAGAGGTGGGTGATTAATGGTGCATATGCACCTGGGCATGAGAAGAAAGATCATGAGAGGCAAGTGTTTTGGGAGCAGCTAAATGAGTGTGTTAGCGGTTTTGATGCACGAGACCGGGTTATAGTGATGGGTGATTTGAATGCAAAGGTGAGTAATGTGGCAGTTGAGGGAATAATTGGTATGCATGGGGTGTTCAGTGTTGTAAATGGAAATGGTGAAGAGCTTGTAGATTTATGTGCTGAAAAAGGACTGATGATTGGGAATACCTGGTTTAAAAAGCGAGATATACATAAGTATACTTATGTAAGTAGGAGAGATGGCCAGAGAGCGTTATTGGATTACGTGTTAATTGACAGGCGCGCGAAAGAGAGACTTTTGGATGTTAATGTGCTGAGAGGTGCAACTGGAGGGATGTCTGATCATTATCTTGTGGAGGCTAAGGTGAAGATTTGTATGGGTTTTCAGAAAAGAGGAGTGAATGTTGGGGTGAAGAAGGTGGTGAGAGTAAGTGAGCTTGGGAAGGAGACCTGTGTGGGGAAGTACCAGGAGAGACTGTGTACAGAATGGAAAAAGGTGAGAACAATGGAAGTAAGGGGAGTGGGGGAGGAATGGGATGTATTTAGGGAATCAGTGATGGATTGCGCAAAAGATGCTTGTGGCATGAGAAGAGTGGGAGGTGGGCTGTTTAGAAAGGGTAGTGAGTGGTGGGATGAAGAAGTAAGAGTATTAGTGAAAGAGAAGAGAGAGGCATTTGGACGATTTTTGCAGGGAAAAAATGCAATTGAGTGGGAGAAGTATAAAAGAAAGAGACAGGAGGTCAAGAGAAAGGTGCAAGAGGTGAAAAAAAGGGCAAATGAGAGTTGGGGTGAGAGACTATCAGTAAATTTTAGGGAGAATAAAAAGATGTTCTGGAAGGAGGTAAATAGGGTGCGTAAGACAAGGGAGCAAATGGGAACTTCAGTGAAGGGCGCAAATGGGGAGGTGATAACAAGTAGCGGTGATGTGAGAAGGAGATGGAATGAGTATTTTGAAGGTTTGTTGAATGTGTCTGATGACAGAGTGGCAGATATAGGGTGTTTGGGTCGAGGTGGTGTGCAAAGTGAGAGGGTTAGGGAAAATGATTTGGTAAACAGAGAAGAGGTAGTAAAAGCTTTGCGGAAGATGAAAGCCGGCAAGGCAGCAGGTTTGGATGGTATTGCAGTGGAATTTATTAAAAAAGGGGGTGACTGTATTGTTGACTGGTTGGTAAGGTTATTTAATGTATGTATGACTCATGGTGAGGTGCCTGAGGATTGGCGGAATGCGTGCATAGTGCCATTGTACAAAGGCAAAGGGGATAAGAGTGAGTGCTCAAATTACAGAGGTATAAGTTTGATGAGTATTCCTGGTAAATTATATGGGAGGGTATTGATCGAGAGGGTGAAGGCATGTACAGAGCATCAGATTGGGGAAGAGCAGTGCGGTTTCAGAAGTGGTAGAGGATGTGTGGATCAGGTGTTTGCTTTGAAGAATGTATGTGAGAAATACTTAGAAAAGCAAATGGATTTGTATGTAGCATTTATGGATCTGGAGAAGGCATATGATAGAGTTGATAGAGATGCTCTGTGGAAGGTATTAAGAATATATGGTGTGGGAGGCAAGTTGTTAGAAGCAGTGAAAAGTTTTTATCGAGGATGTAAGGCATGTGTACGTGTAGGAAGAGAGGAAAGTGATTGGTTCTCAGTGAATGTAGGTTTGCGGCAGGGGTGTGTGATGTCTCCATGGTTGTTTAATTTGTTTATGGATGGGGTTGTAAGGGAGGTAAATGCAAGAGTCCTGGAAAGAGGGGCAAGTATGAAGTCTGTTGGGGATGAGAGAGCTTGGGAAGTGAGTCAGTTGTTGTTCGCTGATGATACAGCGCTGGTGGCTGATTCATGTGAGAAACTGCAGAAGCTGGTGACTGAGTTTGGTAAAGTGTGTGGAAGAAGAAAGTTGAGAGTAAATGTGAATAAGAGCAAGGTTATTAGGTACAGTAGGGGTGAGGGTCAAGTCAATTGGGAGGTGAGTTTGAATGGAGAAAAACTGGAGGAAGTGAAGTGTTTTAGATATCTGGGAGTGGATCTGTCAGCGGATGGAACCATGGAAGCGGAAGTGGATCATAGGGTGGGGGAGGGGGCGAAAATTTTGGGAGCCTTGAAAAATGTGTGGAAGTCGAGAACATTATCTCGGAAAGCGAAAATGGGTATGTTTGAGGGAATAGTGGTTCCAACAATGTTGTATGGTTGCGAGGCGTGGGCTATGGATAGAGATGTGCGCAGGAGGATGGATGTGCTGGAAATGAGATGTTTGAGGACAATGTGTGGTGTGAGGTGGTTTGATCGAGTAAGTAACGTAAGGGTAAGAGAGATGTGTGGAAATAAAAAGAGCGTGGTTGAGAGAGCAGAAGAGGGTGTTTTGAAATGGTTTGGGCACATGGAGAGAATGAGTGAGGAGAGATTGACCAAGAGGATATATGTGTCGGAGGTGGAGGGAACGAGGAGAAGAGGGAGACCAAATTGGAGGTGGAAAGATGGAGTGAAAAAGATTTTGTGTGATCGGGGCCTGAACATGCAGGAGGGTGAAAGGAGGGCAAGGAATAGAGTGAATTGGAGTCATGTGGTATACAGGGGTTGACGTGCTGTCAGTGGATTGAATCAAGGCATGTGAAGCGTCTGGGGTAAACCATGGAAAGCTGTGTAGGTATGTATATTTGCGTGTGTGGACGTGTGTATGTACATGTGTATGGGGGGGGGGGGTTGGGCCATTTCTTTCGTCTGTTTCCTTGCGCTACCTCGCAAACGCGGGAGACAGCGACAAAGTATAAAAAAAAAAAAAAAAAAAAAAAAATATATATATATTGGTTCCAACAATGTTGTATGGTTGCGAGGCGTGGGCTATGGATAGAGTTGTGCGCAGGAGGGTGGATGTGCTGGAAATGAGATGTTTGAGGACAATGTGTAGTGTGAGGTGGTTTGATCGAGTAAGTAACGTAAGGGTAAGAGAGATGTGTGGAAATAAAAAGAGCGTGGTTGAGAGAGCAGAAGAGGGTGTTTTGAAATGGTTTGGGCACATGGAGAGAATGAGTGAGGAAAGATTGACCAAGAGGATATATGTGTCGGAGGTGGAGGGAACGAGAAGTGGGAGACCAAATTGGAGGTGGAAAGATGGAGTGAAAAAGATTTTGTGTGATCGGGGCCTGAACATGCAGGAGGGTGTAAGGAGGGCAAGGAATAGAGTGAATTGGATCGATGTGGTATACCGGGGTTGACGTGCTGTCAGTGGATTGAATCAGGGCATGTGAAGCTTCTGGGGTAAACCATGGAAAGCTGTGTAGGTATGTATATTTGCGTGTGTGGACGTGTATGTATATACATGTGTATGGGGGTGGGTTGGGCCATTTCTTTCTTCTGTTTCCTTGCGCTACCTCGCAAACGCGGGAGACAGCGACAAAGCAAAAAAAAAAAAAAAAAAAAAAATTCTTTAAAACAAACACCTGATCCACACATCCTCTACCACTTCTGAAACCACACTGCTCTTCAACAGTCTTATGCTCTGTACATGCCTTGACCCTTTCAATCAATACCCTCCCACATAATTTCCCAGGAATATTCAACAAACTTATACATCTGTAATTTGAACGCTCATCTTTATCACCTTTGCCTTTATACAATGGTACTATGCATGCATTCCACCAATCCTCATGCACTTCACCGTGAACCACGACATGGTCACCCCCTTTTCAATAAATTCCACTGCAGTACCATGCAAACCCACTGCCTTGCTGGCTTTCATCTTCTGCAAAGCTTCCACTACCTCTTCTCTGTTTACCAAAGCATTCTCCCTGACCCTCTCACTTTGCACACCACCTAGACTAAAATATCCTACATCTGCCTCTATCATCACACACATTCAACAAACCTTCAAAATACTCACTCCATCTCCTTCTCACTTCACCACTACTTGTTATTACCTCCCCATCAGCCCCCTTCACTGATGTTCCCTTGTCTTACGCACTTTATTTACCTCCTTCCAAAACATCTTTTTATTCTCCCTAAAATTTAATGATACTCTCTCACCCCAACTCTCATTTGCCCTTTTTTCACCTCTTGCACCTTTCTCGTGACGTACTGCCTCTTTCTTTTATACATCTCCTACTCATTCAAGCTACTTCCCTGCAAAATTCATCCAAATGCTTCTCTCTTGTCTTTCATTTACAATCTTACTTCCTCATCTCACCACTCTACCCTTTCCAATTGCTCACCTACCACCTTTCTCATGCCACAAGCATCTTTTGCGCAAGCCATCACTGCTTCCTTCAATACATCCCATTCCTCTCCCACTCCCCTTATGTCTTTTGCTCTCACCTTTTTCCATTCTGCACTCAATCTCTCCTGGTACTTCCTCACACCACATAAGTATCCTTTCCAAGCTCACTTACTCTCACCACTCTCTTCACCTCAACATTCACTCTTTTCTGAAAACCTCTACATATCATCACCTTAGCCTCCACAAGATAATGATCAGACATCCCTCCAGTTGGCCCTCTCAAAATATTAACATCCAAGTCTCTCTTTCACGCACCTATCAAATAACACGTAATTCAATAACACTCTATAGCCAACTCTCCTACTTACATACATATACTTATGTATATCTCTCTTTTTAAACCAGGCATTCCCAATCACCAGTCCTTTTTCAGCACAAAAATCTACAAGCGCTTCACCATTTCCATTTACAGCACTGAACACCCCATGTACACCACTTATACCCTCAACTGCCATATTACTCAACTTTGCATTCAAATAACCCATCACTATAACCCAGTCTCAAGCATCAAAGCTGCTAACACACTCACTCAGTTGCTCCCAAAACACTTGACTCTCGTGATCTTTCTTCACATGACCAGGCACATATGCACCAATAATCACCCATCTCTATCAATCCACTTTCAGTTTTACCCACATCAATTTAGAGTTTACTTTCTTACACTCTATCACATACTCCCACAACTCCTGCTTCAGGAGTTGTGCTACTCCTTCCTTTACTCTTGTCCTCTCACCAACCCGACTTTACTCCCAGGACATTCCCAAACCAACTTAATTCTAGTGACAGACCCAATGAAAAAGGCATTTTTGTGATGGATGATGAAGAACATAGTTGCCAGATAAGAAAAAAAGGAGACGAGATAGGAATCACATCATCAGGGTCAATATCAGATGTTGTGGGTTGCAATGGCAGGTATGAAGCATAAGAGGTGGAAGGTTGCAGAGACTCAGGTAAAGCAGGCCAATCAATCACAAACCTGAGATGATTGGAAGGTGGTCATTTCATGGTATCCTTATATATTTCTCCACAGCTGGCCAGTGTCACATCAATTCCTTTATTTACCTACATAAAATCATGAGGCATTCAGATTAATCTTCTCAAGTCCTACCAATAACATTTTATGAAATACAACAATCTTCTTTGTGCTGAACCATCAAGGTTTTTCAACTAGCTCATCTTCACCCTCAGCTGTCACCTCTGCCATCTTTGCTGTTTCTGTGTGAGATCTTCATTCGACAGCTCAGCCTTGTAAGATTCTATGAGTCCATATATGCAGTGGCATCCATCTCCAGCTCAAGCTCCTCTGCCAGCTACATGATCTTCTTGATCACATCCTTATACATTTAATCTTTCTAGAAGCCTCTAAATCCATGGACTATCCAGGTGCATATATTACACCAAACACCATCCTAACATTTTTCAGCAACTTTTGCCCAGGCCTCTGCAATATTTTGAATGCCTTGATACATGTTGCAGGACTTCCAATACTCACATAAGTCTTCTCAGGATCTCTTTCAGTGGCCTCTGAAGTTTGGGCATAGGTCATATGGTGGTGATATGCTTCAAAGTTAGTTATAACCTCCTGGTCCATCAGCTAAAGCACTAAGGGCATTGTCAATCAACAGCAGAATGATGAATGGTATGTCCTCCACATGGCAACATTTTTCCACGTCGGGAATAAAACAGTGAATGACCCAGTCCTGTGGCCCAAGCCTTTGGGTTCACACTGCAATACACAAGCAGTGCAGCCTTAGCTATATCCATAAATGCTCTGGGATTTTCTAAGGGATACACAAGCAGCGATTTCAGCTTGTGATCGCCTGCTGAATAAACTCCAAGCAAGAGCATTAAGCAATATTTTGCAGCCTTAAATCCAGGTATAGTCTTTTCCTCTCTAGAGGAAAATAACCCAATCTCATAAACATTGAATATCTTTTTTGTGCCATGCATCCACCCTCATCAATAATTTCTTTCAGGCATCAGGATAATTTTTTGCTGCTTCTGTATCAGCACCCACACCCTCACCACTCACTTCAATATTATAAAAATTAGCACAGGCTTTAAATCTATTGAACCATTCATGAGTGGCCACAAATTTTGCATCAGGATTACCATAGTTTCCTTTGAAGTTTTCAAAGAAACTTCTAGCCATCCCTTGTATGACCATAAGACAGTAAATGATGCTGAATCTGATCTTCCATCATCAAAGGCAGTAAATTCTTCATCTCTAAGATAGCACCAGCTCACTTCTTGGTTGTCAGTTGATTCTAAAGGTGATGAATCTTTTATGTGTCCCTTAATGCAATGACTGTCCTCCCAAATTGTGTTCACAGTTATTCTGAGGTAGCCAGCCCGAGTTCAAACAAGATAAAAGAGTGATTGCCTGTCTTCGTGTTTCTTTATAATTTCATCTCTAAGTCAATCACTTTTATATCTGCGAGGAGTTCCTCCACTCTTATCATCGCTTGGTCATTTTTCAGTCATTATGAGTTACCAGAAATTAGGGTGATATCTTCAATAAATGCACTGAAAGTTCCAAAACAACATGAAGGAGATGCCCACACAATGACTGTTGCTGTGTTACTATTTATGTAAGACTCTTGCCTTGTAGGTAGTAGTTGGTAAACTGCCACTGACCAGAGGTATATTATTGGTACTTCCCGCCTGGGTACTGGGAGGGTTAGTGATGGCTGTGTAGTGAGCCTGCATTTCAGTGGCTGTCAAGTTGTACTCCTTTGACCCAGGTAGCTGTCTTTTTTCAGCCTCACCCATATGTGAACTGCAGGTATTCTGTCCACACACATACAAGCTCTCCTTGTCAAAAATTACGTTTGAAACCTTTAATTCACATCACTTATTCTTTCCAACTCTAGATATACATACCTACAGTAAGTGCTTTGCCTTGGCCCTGCCTTTTGGCGAAATGGTAAGAGCAATAGATAGAAGTAGGACCATAAGACAGGAGCTTTATGTAGAAGCATTAGGTAGAAATAGCAGGTAGGAGCATTTGGTAGAAACAATAAGTAAAAGTGGTTGGTAGGAACATTAGGTAAGAGCCTCTGAAAACACTGCACTAGAATTGCCCTTTGCCAGCAGCCTGTTAAGAGTGAAGCACTAAAGGCTAAGAAGCAGCACTGGAATTCAACAGTTATGGAGACTTTTGCTGTGGCCACCCCCTTGAGGGAGTTCCTGAAGGGAATAGGTGTCAGAGATATAAAGAGATAGATAGATAGCCTTGAGGAAGATGCTGCCTACCTAGTACATCCCTCTGCGTGCTACTTAGCATTTCCATTACCCTGATTTACATATGGTGAGTCTTTCCTATGTCAAAAAAGAGTCTCTACAGTGTTGTTTTTGGTACTTAAGTATTTGAGAAAATTCTTATCACAAATATACTAAAGGAGAACATCACCAATCTATATCAATGGTTCTATGGTAAAACTGGTTTCACTATACTTTGTTTCACTTAAAATTGCAGTTTTCAAGAACCCATCCATGACCATCCATGAAGTTAACTGACAACATGCTATACATTATTTCAAATGCTTATATGTTACCGAGAGATAACTTCATCTATATGAATAAACAAACAAACTATAATCTTATTTGCACCATAAACATCAACAAATATCTCGGGTTTCTTTTACTCCAAAAACTAATTGCTAACATCCAGCTTCACAACTACGTGATCCAAATGACATATACCCTTTCTATAACCTCCTGTGGATGACTGAGATCGGTGAAATCTGTTCTACCTGTGGCATGCTTCGAGTGACATCCATGTTTAAAAGGAGGTAACAAACATCAGCAGGAAGCTTAAATCCAGTGATGACAGAGGCAGGGCTATAAGGTTTGTCACAAGACAAAAAGAGCAGGTTAGAGATTAAGGTGCATTTTGTATTCCATACAGCTTTCTTTCTTTCTTTTTAAGCCCATCTGCATGGTGGAAAATGTGGGAGTACCCATGGCTTCACTAAATGGGTTATGGAGGAGAGGCATCCACAGGTTATGTAGGTTATGTTAAAAGGGCATTTAAGGGCATGAGCAAGGAAAGGTACAGAATGATACATAATCACAGCACATACTGCACCGACATTTGAGCATGAAGCACCAGTATAATGGTCCCATCCTTAAAAATACACATTCGTCACATCTATTTCAAAGGAGAAACTAAATTCAGTATCTAGAGTAATAAAACTTTCCATTTTTTACTTACCATCTTCATTGGCTGCAACTCCATATTCATTGATACAAATTGTACTCAGTGCTTCACTTGTTACAGATCGCAGGGAGCATGTTGACCCAACTGTCACCGAACTGATAACACTCTGGTCGTCTGAAAATACATTTCACACTTAACATGACATAAAAATAATAAAAAAAAAATCACCATTATAAGAAAGGTTGTTTGGACTGGGGTGGTATGTGAAGTAAGGGAGTCGTGAAGAGTGGTTTAGTGAAGAGAGAGGAGGTAGTGAAAGCCTTGTGTTAGATGAAGTGTGGCAAGGCAGCTGGAGTGAATGGTACTGCAGTTGAATTTATCAAGTAAGGGCATGACTGTTGTTGATTGGTTGGCAAGGATTTTCAATGTATAAATGGATCATGGTGAGGTGCCTGAGGATCGGCAAAATGCATGTATGGTGCTACTGTATGAAGGCAAAGGGGATAAAGGTTTGTGTTACAAAGGGACAAGGATGCTGAGAGTACCTGATAAGCTGTATGATTGGGTACTGATTGAAAGGGTGAAGGCATGTACAAAGCATCAGATTGGGAAGCAGTGTAATTTCAAAAGTGGTAGAGGATGTGTGGATCAGGTGTTTGCTTTAAGGAATGTGTGTGAGACATAATTGGAAAAACAGATGCATTTGTATATGGCAATTATGGATCTGGACAGAACATATGATAAGGCTGATAGATATGCTTTGTGGAAGGTCTTTAGAATATGTGGTATGGGAGGAAAAGGGCTTAAAGCAGCGAGTAGTTTTTATTAAGGGTGTAAGGCCTGCATTTAGTAGGAGGAGAGGAGAGTGAAAGCTTCCAAGAGCAGGTTGGTCTGCACCAGGGGTGTGTGATGTCACCATGCTTGTTCAGTTTGTGTATGGATGGGGTGGTGGGGGAGGTAAATGCGGGTCTTGAAGATAGGAGTGAGTATGCAGTCTGTGGGGAATGAGAGGGCCTAAGAAGTCAGTCAGTTGTTGTTTGCTAATGATACAGCATTGATGGCAGATTCAAATGAGAAATTGCAGAAACTGGTGACTGAGTACGGAAGAGTGTGTGAAAGGAGAAAGTTTAGAGCAAACATGCATAAAAGCAAGATCATATGGTTCAGCAGGGTTGAGGGAGTAGTTAGTTGGGGTGTGAGTTTGACTGGAGAAAAACTGAAGGAAGTGAAGTTTTTTAAGATAACTTGGAGTGGACATGGCAACAAATGCAAGCATGAAATTGGAAGTGAGTCATAGGGTAGGGGAGAGGCAAAAGTTGTGGGAGTACTGAAGAATGTGTGGAAAGAGTGAATGTTATCTGGGAGGACAAAAATGGGTATGTTTGACAGAATAGTAATCCCAACAATATCATATGAATGTATCATTAGCATGGCCTAAAGATAGGGCTGCATGGAGGAGGGTGGATGCCTTGGAAATGAAATGTCTGAGGACAATACATGGTATGAGGTGGCTTGATCAAGTCAGTAATGAAAGGGTATGAGATATGTGTGGTATTAAAGAGTGTGGTTGAGAAAGTAGAAGAGGGTGTGCTGATATGGTTTGAATATAAAGAAAGAATGAGTGAGGAAAGATTAAAAAAAAGAGGATTTGTTTCAGAAGTGGAGAAAACAAGGAGAAAGGGGAGACCAAATTGCAGAGGAGAAAACAAGGAGAAAGGGGAGACCAAATTGGAGATGGAAGGATGGAGTAAAAGAGATTTTGAGTGACTGGGCCCTTAACATGCAGGAGTTTGAAAGGCATGCATGGATAGAGTGAACTGGAACAAAGAGTTACCCTGGGGTTGATGTGCTTTCAATGGACTGATCCAAGACCTGAGAAGCATCTGGGATAAACCATGGACAAGTCTATGGGGCAAGGTTGTGGATAAAGAACTATGGTTTTGGTAAATTACATACATATGATAGCTAAAGAGTGGATGAAAGCATATGTGGCCTTTCTTTGTCTGCTCCTAGCACTAACTCTCTAATGTGGCTTTCACCAACTCTTGCCTTTTCAATAAGCCACTCTCCCTGACTCTCACTTTGCATACCACCCTGACCTAAACACCCTACATCTGCAAACCTATCATCATACACATTTAACAATCCTTCAAAATACTCTCTCCATCACTACCTGTTATCACTTCCCCTTTTGCTCCCTTCACCAATGTCCCCATTTGTTCCCTTGTCTTTTGCACATCATTGACCTTCCAAATTATCTTTTTATCCTTCCTAAAGTTTAGTGATACCCTCTCATCCCAACTCTTATTTGCTTACTTTTTCAACCCCTGCACCTTCCTCTTGACCTATTGCTGCTTTCTCTTATACATCTCCCAATCATTTGCATGCTTTCCTGTTAAGTACCACCCATACACCTCTCTTTTCTCTTTCACAGGCAACTTTACTTCTTTTTCCCACCACTCACTACCCTTTTCAATCTGCCCTCCTCCCACCTGTCACATACATCTCTTGCATATGCCATTAATGCTTCCCTAAATACCTCCCATTCCACATCCTCTCCCCTTGGGTGACTAAGTTTGGAAGTGTGTGTGAAAGGAGGAAGTCGAGTGTAAATGTGAATAATGGAAGGTTACTGGGTCCAGCAGGATTGAGGGAGAGATTTATTGGGAGTGTGAGTTTGAATGGAGAAAAATTTGAGGAAGTGAAGTGTTTCAGATACCTGGAGGTGGTAACAAAAGCGAATGAAACCGTGGAAATGAAAGTGAGTCACAGGAAGGAGGGGGAAAAAACATTCTGGGAGTGCTAAAGAATGTGTCAAAAGAGAGATCGTCACCTGGAAAGGCAAAAATGGGCATGTTTGAAGGTAAATTACTTCCAATAATATAAGGATGCGAGCCATGGGATATAGATAAGGCTGTGCAGAGAAGGGTGATATGTTGGAAATGAAATGTCAGAGGACCGCTGCCATGACTGTGATATCCTCTCACTCGCAAGCCAAGATACACTTCCACTGAGATTTCAAAGTTCACCACAGGGAATGGCAGAATTCCTCTCGTGTGGATGGTGGAGGGATTGAAACCCTCATGTTCTCCATTCTCAATGATTCAGAGCAAATTATCTCCCATTCTACCCATATTCCTGACTGCTGTGACCATATTCCTAATATTCTGGATCTGTTTTTCACATCTAGTCCATCCTGCTGTAAATACACAATATCACCCCCAATTAGTTCATCTGATAATGCTCTTGTGAATGTATTAATTCTAACAGCACTCTCCCCCTTCTAATTGTAAATACTGGCACCCCAACAAAGCTGACTGGAATAACTTATGTAACTTCTTTCCTGACTTTCCTCGAGTAAATTACTGTCTCTTACTTCATGATGCTTTTGGCTCCATCACATGCACATCAGAGGTAATTCTTGTGGGAATGGAAGCATCTAATCCCTTTTCCCCAAAAAAACTTATATGATTTACACGAGAAAGACAGACAACAGGAGGCTTAATTGGCCCACAACTAGGTTGCCAAAAAAAAGGCAAGAAACTGTAATTCCACTCAGCAGTTTTTTAAGCTATTACCAACTCCCTGCTGCTACACATTAGCCTTCTACTGTCTCAGTTACCACAGTAATTTATTCAGTTTATTTCTACCGTTTCTACCGTCTTACATCTGAAGATAAGTTTGTCTACTGGTCAACACACCCATAAGAAAAGAAGTTTTTTCCCCACATCTGTACTACACCTTTCTACTTTGGGTTTTATTTCATTTGTCCTGGTAACCATATTTTCTTGTATTTCAAAAAGATGCTAATGATTTACTTTATCAAACTTATTCAGAATTTGGAAGACTTAGATTAATTCGCCACAAAGTCTACATTACTTAAGGGAGAGATCCAATCATTTTAGCCTCTCTTCGTATGCCAGATTTCGAAGGGATGGGATCAATTTTGTCGTGTCTTTGTACTTGCTCTAATTTTTCCTTATCTTTTAGTTTGGGAACCAAAACTGGACTGCATATTCAAGATGTGGTCTTCCTAGAGAATAATAACATGTGAGAATTGTTTCTGGTGTCTTATAATCTATGTTCCTGGCTATGGAACCTAACATTTGGCTGCCTTTTTTACTTGCTGCTTGACAATGTTTAGTGTATCTCAGAATAGTATGTAGTCGTAACAAATATTCTTGTCTCAAAAGTGCACAACTTTACACTAGTCTACATTAAACTCCATTTGTCATCTGTCTAACCACTCTGCAAGTAAGTTAAGATATCTATGTATTATTTCGCAGTCCCATGTATACAGCTCTACCTCCTAGTTTAGTATCTTAAGCAAATTTGGAGATCTTTAATGCAAGACCGAGTTCTAGGTCATTAATGTATATTATGAAAAGAACTGGGCCTAGGACCGACCCCTGTGGCATACCACTCTTTAATGTATAGCCAATCTGAGGCTTCACTGTTTAATACAACACACTGCTTTCTTCCAGTAAGCCAGTCTCTGATCCAAGTACAGAGTTTTTTTTCACCAATTCCATGTGCTTTGAGTTTATGTATAAGTCTCTTGTGAGGTACTTTATCAAAAGCCTTTGGGAAATCTAAATATACTACATCAGATAGTAATTTTTCATCTCCATTCTGATAACATTAAAAAATTCCATCGAATTTGTCATGCAGGATCCTCTGTTGTGGAAACCGTGTTGGTTGTCCAATACAACCTTTTGTTCTAGAAACAAGACAATTTTATCTCGTTTTATTTCTTCCATTCTTTTACCTAACTCTGGCGCAAGGATAATTGGGCAATTGTTGAAAGCACACTTTTTGTCTCCTTTTTTATATATAGGAGTAACATTTGCTAGTTTCCAGTCAGTTGGCACCTGACCATCTGATAGAGATTTGTTGAATATCTTTGTTATGAAGTAAATAAGTTGTCTCCTGCCCTACTTTATAAAAAATCTTGGAGCTAAGTTAACGGGCTGTTGGATTTGTTAGGATTTAACCGGTCCAAGTATCTAAATACTTCAGAGCTCATTTCTCTAACCTCAATTCTTCTACGTCAGACCCTAGAAACACTTTCATTGGCTGTGGTATTCAAGATGTTTCTTCAATTGTGAATATGGAATTAAAGGAATAATTTCCTTGCCATCAGTAGTTAATGTCATGCTCATTTTGTAATAGTCCATTTGCTTTTTTTACTGTTTTCCTTTGCCTTATATATTTCAAGAATCCCTTGGGATTATTCTCAACTTTCAAGAACATTCTTTTTTCTTCCTCACATTTACTGTCTTATGATGTTCTTACACTCTTTTTGGATTTTGATTAATTGCTGCTGATTTTAATTGGTTCCCACATATTTGAATTTCTTATATTTTCTTTTAGTGAATTCGTCCTTCTACTCTCCTATTCATCCGTGATGGTTTTGAAATACCGACAATTTCTCTTCGTAATTTGTGGGATTTGTTTCATTCTAATCTCAAGTAGTGTGATTTTAGAAATATTCCACATTTCCTCTACTGAATAAACATTAAGAAGTTTTATGCAATTTGTACTGCGAACTTCGCGTCTAATGTTTTCAAAATTTGCTTGCCTGTAATCTGGGATCAATGGTTAGTTATTTCATAATCTAAATTTGCCTCTAATCTCTTCAAATTGTGATCGCTGTTTGACAAACTCTCCCCTACTTCGCAAGAGTTGATTAAACTTGGGTCACTGGTGAGGACAAGATCAAGAATGTTTCTTTTTCTTTTTTTTTTTTTTTGCTTTGTCGCTGTCTCCCGCGTTTGCGAGGTAGCACAAGGAAACAGACGGAAGAAATAGCCCAACCCACCCCCATACACATGTATATACATACGTCCACACACGCAAATATACATACCTACACAGCTTTCCATGGTTTACCCCAGACGCTTCACATGCCCTGATTCAATCCACTGACAGCACGTCAACCCCGGTATACCACATCGCTCCAATTCACTCTATTCCTTGCCCTCCTTTCACCCTCCTGCATGTTCAGGCCCCGATCACACAAAATCTTTTTCACTCCATCTTTCCACCTCCAATTTGGTCTCCCTCTTCTCCTCGTTCCCTCCACCTCCGACACATATATCCTCTTGGTCAACCTTTCCTCACTCATTCTCTCCATGTGCCCAAACCATTTCAAAACACCCTCTTCTGCTCTCTCAACCACGCTCTTTTTATTTCCACACATCTCTCTTACCCTTACGTTACTTACTCGATCAAACCACCTCACACCACACATTGTCCTCAAACATCTCATTTCCAGTACATCCATCCTCCTGCACACCACTCTATCCATAGCCCACGCCTCGCAACCATACAACATTGTCGGAACCACTATTCCTTCAAACATACCCATTTTTGCTTTCCGAGATAATGTTCTCGACTTCCACACATTCTTCAACGCTCCCAGAATTTTCGCCCCCTCCCCCACCCTATGATCCACTTCCGCTTCCATCCGCTGCCAGATCCACTCCCAGGTATCTAAAACACTTTACTTCTTCCAGTTTTTCTCCATTCAAACTCACCTCCCAATTGACTTGACCCTCAACCCTACTGTACCTAATAACCTTGCTCTTATTCACATTTACTCTTAACTTTCTTCTTTCACACACTTTACCAAACTCAGTCACCAGAATGTTTTTACCTCTAGTTAAGTTTTTTAACTTCTAGAAAAGCGTCTTCAATCAGTTCCGTTAGTCTCGTTCCCTCTTGGTCACCCGTTAATGTGCTCCAATTTATGTTTGGATGGTTCAAATCTCATAGTATAACCTCATTACTGTTTACCATAGTTTTGATTTCACTGTATAACATCTCGTCATCGTTTTGCTCGGGAGGTCTATAAATAACACCGAGACGTAGTTTACTTTTGAACTTGTTGATAATGTAAATAAAAAGAGTGTCTACTTTACTTATCTTAATAGAATTTTTAAGTGTGTGTCTACTTTCCTTATCTTAACAGCATTTAGATTGTTATCAACATAATCAAAACTCCACCACCTAACCTGTACAAGCGAACTTTCGTAAATAGTGTGTATCTAGGTATTGCTAACTGCAATTAAGTGTTTATTCTCTGAGTTTACCCATGTTTCAGAGATTGCAATAATGTTCTGTTTTTCAGTAACTGCATAGGATATAAGTTCACCACGTTTCATAACGATGCTCCAGGCATTTGTGTATATCAAATATTATCTTTGGAGTTGATTTCTGGACTGAAGTTGCCTTTTTCTTTTTTTTTTTTTGCTGTCAGTACGCATATTTGTATTAATCACTGTTATTGTATGCATGTGCAGCAGTGGGAGAGAGATGGGTCTCCATCTATTTTGGATTCACTGCCTTACTTTGACCCTCCCCCACTGGACCCAACCAGCCTTGCTCCTAAAAGTTACCTGAGAGTTGACCTGTAGCTGTGCTAACCCACTACTTATACAGCCTGAGTTGTCCCCAACCAACTTCACTTGACCTTTCTTTGCTATTTCCTTTGCCTGTGAGGTTACTGCTACTCCCTGAGGATCCCTACCACCAAGGTCCCACACATCCTCTACTGCTACAATTATAGTGATCGAACTGAACACTTTTTTCCTAAGATCCCACTTACACTCAAGATTCCCTGCACAGCGACTTTCTCACTATCCCCCACTCTTAGTTCTTTCATTACCTAGACCATGATTTGCTCTCCTGATTTGCCTAATTATTATTAGGGTGTAATATGACTACAATGCATATGAGATGGTAATGTCACATATTAGGAACAAAATATTTGTAAGATAGTACAGAGCATCATTTCTCTTCGTTGTTTTTGTTATTTGTTGACATAGGGAGAAATTTTGACATATTGTAAATTACTCTTTTGTAGCTGTTTGTCCTAGCTGCTTCCAATGTCAATAGTTTCAGCTTCAATGTTACATCCTGCCTGTTTCCATTTAATGTGTGGTAGGTTGAAGTCTTCTAAGACAAGTACATTTGGGACTAGGTTTCCAAGGAGATCAAGACATGATTCTATGTTTCAAATTTGTTGTGCAAATTCTTGAGGCTTTGCATCTAGCGATTCATAGGTAATGCAATGACTCAATTTGGGTTTTCAAACTTGATAATGAAGGCTTCTCCTATAACATTTGAGAATAAATGGAATAATATGAATGAAGACAGGGTAAATGCAGACAGAATAAAGAAATTCATACAGTTGTTCGGTAGTATAAAATGTTCAAGATGGGGTCCCATGTGTCTAAACTTTCCTTCCCGTCCAGAACAAGTAGATTATTACTTACAAGAGACATACTATGGTAATTTCTATTCTAATGGATAAAGAAAGTTTTAGAAACTTATGTTAATAGGTACAGAGTATAATGTCCTAAACAAGCATGTCAATGAACACACTATGATCAATGGGACTGATACACCATCAGTGCTACATCTTATCTTCATAAACATTAACATGGATATTGAAAAAATCATATATACTATACTAAATAGAAAAGAGTAATCATGTAGCTACTGATAACGATTATAATGTTACTGAGAATGGCAAGAACACAAATAACACAAGAGTTAAATAGGAAATATAGCTATCATGGACTTTTTTTTTTTCAAACTTTCTCACCCCTTCCCAAAATAACGTAAGGAAAAGAAGAAATGGTTCATTCTCTCACTTCCACTCTCTAGCTGTTAAGCATAAGGCACCAAAACCATAGCCCCCTAACCACAACCATGCCCCATCGACTTATATATGGTTTCTACTGACAGCATATTACCCCCCTGTAAGCCCAATTTCTCCAATTCACTCAATCCTGTGCACCCCTTACATCCTCCTATGTGCTCAGGACCTGAGCACTCAAAACCTTTTTCACTCCATCCTTCAAACTCCAATTTGGTCTCCCCGCTCTCCTTGTTCCCTACACTTCTACATATATATCTCCTTCGTCAACCTCTCCTTAATAACTCTCTTAATATGTCTAAACCGTTTCAGTACATCTGCTTCAGCTCTCTCAAACATACTCTTCTTGTTCCCATACCTTTCTCTTAAACTACCATTTCTTATTCAATCAACCCTCCTTACCCCACATACTGTCCTAAAACATCTCATTAATAAAATATTTCCCCTCTTCCATACAATCACATCTAAAGCACATGCCTCGAATACACACAACAGTCGAGACTACATCATCTCCAAACAAGCTCATCATTCCCCTTCCATACAGTGACCTCTATATATATATATATATATATATATATATATATATATATATATATATATATATCTTATATCTGTCGCGGGAGACAGCGACAAAGTATAAAAAAAAAAAAAAAAAAAAAAATATATATATTTTTTTGGTTTGTCGCCGTCTCCTTCGTTTGCGAGGTAGTGCAAGGAAACAGACGAAAGAAATGGCCCAACCCACCCCCATACACATGTATATACATACATCCACACACGCAAATATACATACCTACACAGCTTTCCATGGTTTACCCCAGACGCTTCACATGCCCTGATTCAATCCACTGACAGCACGTCAACCCCGGTATACCACATCGCTCCAATTCACTCTATTCCTTGCCCTCCTTTCACCCTCCTGCATGTTCAGGCCCCGATCACACAAAATCTTTTTCACTCCATCTTTCCACCTCCAATTTGGTCTCCCTCTTCTCCTCGTTCCCTCCACCTCTGACACATATATCCTCTTGGTTAATCTTTCCTCACTCATTCTCTCCATGTGCCCAAACCACTTCAAAACACCCTCTTCTGCTCTCTCAACCACGCTCTTTTTATTTCCACACATCTCTCTTACCCTTACGTTACTTACTCGATCAAACCACCTCACACCACACATTGTCCTCAAACATCTCATTTCCAGCACATCCATCCTCCTGCGCACTACTCTATCCATACCCCACGCCTCGCAACCATACAACATTGTTGGAACCACTATTCCTTCAAACATACCCATTTTTGCTTTCCGAGATAATGTTCTCGACTTCCACACATTCTTCAACGGCTCCCAGAATTTTCACCCCCTCCCCCACCCTATGATCCACTTCCGCTTCCATGGTTCCATCCGCTGCCAGATCCACTCCCAGATATCTAAAACACTTCACTTCCTCCAGTTTTTCTCCATTCAAACTCACCTCCCAATTGACTTGACCCTCAACCCTACTGTACCTAATAACCTTGCTCTTATTCACATTTACTCTTAACTTTCTTCTTCACACACTTTACCAAACTCAGTCACCAGCTTCTGCAGTTTCTCACATGAATCAGCCACCAGTGCTGTATCATCAGCGAACAACAACTGACTCACTTCCCAAGCTCTCTCATCCCCAACAGACTTCATACTTGCCCCTCTTTCCAAAACTCTTGCATTTACCTCCCTAACAACCCCATCCATAAACAAATTAAACAACCATGGAGACATCACACACCCCTGCCGCAAACCTACATTCACTGAGAACCAATCACTTTCCTCTCTTCCTACACGTACACATGCCTTACATCCTCGATAAAAACTTTTCACTGCTTCTAACAACTTGCCTCCCACATCGTATATTCTTAATACCTTCCAGAGAGCACCTCTATCAACTCTATCATATGCCTTCTCCAGATCCATAAATGCTACATACATATCCATTTGCTTTTCTAAGTATTTCTCACATACATTCTTCAAAGCAAACACCTGATCCACACATCCTCTACCACTTCTCAATGCTCTTGGGAGCTTTGCCCCTCACTCAACCATTGATACTTCAGCTCCCATGGTTCTATTCACTGCCATGTCTATTCCAAGGTATCTAAAACACTTCACTTCCTCCATGTTCTTCAAACTCGAACTCCTAACTGACCTGTCCCTCTCCAATATTAAACCTATGACCTTGCTTATTAACACTTGATCTCATCTTTCTTCTTTCATGCACTCTCCCAAACTTAGAAACCAAATTCTACAGTTTCTCACTTGAATCTCCTTCATCAAACAATAACTGACTCCTGTCTTTTTAACAAAAAATAACCAACTCACCTGTCTAGCACTCCCACTCCTGCTAGACACACCTACCCCTCTACCAAAAAACCTCACATTTACTTCCCTCACCATCCCATCCAGACACAGACTGAACTGCCATGATAACAGGAGATGCCCTATCATCACCTGACACCACTCATCCACCTGTCCACCTGCTTGCACACATTCCTTACTCTCGATAAAAAATGCCTCACTCCTGACAGCTTCAGATCTGTAAATACCTTATAAAAATCCTTCTGTTACCTGAGGTACCTCATATAAATCCTTCTGTTTCTCTGAGTATTTCTCACACACATTCTTCAAAGCAAAAACCTAATCCACACATACTCTAAAACTCCTGAAACCCCATTGTTCCAACCCAATCTAATGATCTGTACATGCTTTCACCCTCTCAATTACTTCTCCCATACAACTTAACAGGTACACTCAGTAAACTTATACCTCTGTAGTTTGAACACTCACCCTTGTCCCCCTTGCCTTTATGCAATGGCACTATACATGCATGCAGCCAATCCTCAGGCACCTTACCATGACCCATACATACAGTAACCAATCAACATGGTCACCCCCTTCCTTAGGAAATTTAACTGCGATATCATCCACTCCGGCAGCCTTACACATTTCCTCTTACACATGGCTTTTACCACCTCTTGTATCTTCACCAAACCACTTTCCATGACTCTCACTTCACTCACCTCTCTAACCCAAACACCAATTCCCTATTAGCCCCTTTCACTGATGTTCCCATTTGTTATGCTGTTTCTCTCATGTCATAACCTCCTCTTTAGTCTCTCTGAAGTTTACCAAGATAATTTTTCAACACAGCTATTATTTGCCGTTTTCAACAACTGCATATTCCTCTTAATCTTCTCTAGTACAACTTCCAATCATTCACACCATTTCCCTTTACATACCATCAATATGCCTTTCTTTTCTCTTTCACCAGTAGCTTTACTTTGTCATCACGCCATTCACTACTGTTTCTCACCAAATCCCCATCCATCTTAAGTATGAAACACACTTATCTTGCACATACAAGTACTACTCCCCTAAATATCTCTAATTCCTCACCCATACCACTTGTTTCACTTCCTTTCACTCTCACACAAGGGTTGAAAAAAGGGAAAATGAAAGTAGGGGGTGAGAGAGTATCATTAAACTTTAGGGAGAATAAAAAGATGTTTTGGAAGGAGGCAAATAATGTGCAGAAGACAAGAAAACAAATGGGAACATCAGTGAAAGGGGGAAGTGATAACAGGTAGTGATGAAGCAAGAAGGCGGATTAACTTCAAGGTTTCTTGAATGTGTTTGATGATAGAGTGGCAGATGTAGGGTATTTTGGTCAGGATGGTGTGCGAAAAGAGAGGGTCTGGCAGAATGGTTTGGTTAAGAGAGTAGTAGTAGTGAAAGCTTTGCAGAAGATGAAATCCGGCAAGGCGGCGGGTTTGGATGGTATTGCAGTAGAATTAATCAAGAAACGGGGTAACTGTGTTGTTGACTGGTTGTAAGGATATTCAATGTATGTATGAATCATGGTGAAGTGCCAGAGGATTGGCTAAATTCATGCATAGTGCCATCATACAAAAGCAAAGGGGATAGAGATGTGTGTTCAAACTACAAAGGCATAAGTTGGCTGAGTATTCCTGAGAAATTGTATGGGAGGGTATTGATAGAAAGGGTGAAGGCATGTACAGAGCACCAAACTAGGAAGGAAGAGTTTGGTTTCAAAAGTGGTAGAGGATGTATGGATCAGGTGTTTGCTTTGAAGAATGTATGTGAGAAATACTTAGAAAAGCAAACGGATTTGTATTTAGCATTTATGGATCTGGAAAAGGCATGTGATAGGGTTGATAGAGATGCTTTGTGGAAGGTTTTGAGAGTACCTGGTGTGGAAGGTAAACTGCAAGAAGCAGTGAAAAGTTTTTACCAATGATGTAAGGCATGTGTACAAGGAAGAAAGGAGTGACTGGTTCCCAGTGAAGGTAGATCTGCAGCAGGGGTGTGTAATGTCCCCATGGTTGTTTAATTTGCTTATGGATGGGGTGGTTAGGGAGAGAAATGCAAGTTTTGGAGAGAGGGACAAGTATGCAAAATGATGGGGATGAGAATGACTGGGAAGTGAGTCCGTTGTTTGCCAATGATTCAGCTCTGGTGATTGATTCGAGTGAGAGACTGCAGAAGTTGGTGACTGAGTTTGGGAAAGTGTATGAAAGGAGAAAGTTGAGAGTAAATGTGAATAAGAGCAAGGTTATTATATTCATTAGGGTTGACAGGCAAGTAAACTGGGACGCAAGTTTGAATGGAGAAAATTTGGAATTGAAGTGTTTTAGATATCTGGGCACAAAGAAGAATAAGTGAAAGGAGAGAACATTATCTAGCAGAGCAAAGATGGGTATATTTGAAGGAACTCAAGTTCCAACAATATTTTATGGTTAATAAATAGGCTTGTATGGAGGAGAGTGGATGTCTTGGAAATGAAATGTTTGAGGACAATATGTGGTGTAAGGTGGTTTGATTGAGTAATTAATGAGAGAGAGAGATGTATGGAAATAAAAAAGAGTGTGGTTGAGAGAGCAGGAGAGGATGTGTTGAAGTGGTCAAATGGACATATGGAGAGAATGAGTGATGAAAGGTTGACAAAGAGGATATATGTGTCAGAGGTGGAGGGACAAAGAGAAGTGGGAAACCAAATTCGAGGAGGAAAGATAGGGTGAAAAAGATTTTGAGCGATCAGAGCCTGAACATACAGAAGGGTAAAAGGCGTGCAAGGAACAGAGTAAATTGGAACGATGTGGTATACCAGAGTCAACATGCTGTCAACGGACTGAACAAGGGCATGTGAAAGGTCTGGGGTAAACCAAGGAAAGGTCTGTGGTGCATGGATGTGGACAGGGAGCTGTGGTTTTGGTGCATTACACATGACAGCTAGAGGCTGAGTGAGAAGGAATGTGGCCCTTTTATTGCCCGTTTTCCATGGTTTACCCCAGACACTTCACGTGCCCTGGTTCAATCCATTGACAGCACGTCGGCCCCAGTATACCACATCGTTCCATTTCACTCTATTCCTTGCACGCCTTTCACCCTCCTGCATGTTCAGGCTCCGATCAATCAAAATCTTTTTCACTCCATCTTTACACCTCCAATTTGGTCTCCCACTTCTCCTCGTTCCCTCCACCTCTGACACATATATCCTCTTGGTTAATCTTTCCTCACTCATTCTTTCCATGTGACCAAACCATTTCAAAACACCCTCTTCTGCTCTCTCAACCACACTCTTTTTATTTCCACACATCTCTCTTACCCTTACATTACTTACTCGATCAAACCACCTCACACCACATATTGTCCTCAAACATCTCATTTCCAGCACATCCACCCTCCTCCGCACAACTCCATCCATAGCCCACGCCTCGCAACCATACAACATTGTTGGAACCACTATTCCTTCAAACATACCCATTTTTGCTTTCCGAGATAATGCTCTCGACTTCCACACATTCTTCAACGCTCCCAGAATTTTCGCCCCCTCCCCCACCCCCTATTCACTTCCGCTTCCATGGTTCCATCTGCTGCCAAATTCACTCCCAGATATCTAAAACATTTACTTCCTCCAGTTTTCCCCATTCAAACTTACCTCCCAATTGACTTGACCCTCAACCCTACTGTACCTAATAACCTTGCTCTTATTCACATTTACTCTAAAATTTCTTCTTTCACACACTTTACCAAACTCAGTCACCAGCTTCTGCAGTTTCTCACATGAATCAGCCACCAGCACTGTATCATCAGCAAACAACAACTGACTCACTTCCCAAACTCTCTCATTCACAACAGACTGCATACTTCGCCTTTCCAAAACTCTTGCATTCACCTCCCTAACAATCCCATCCATAAACAAATTAAACAACCATAGTGACATCACACACCCCTGCCGCAAACCTACATTCACTGACAACCAATCACTTTCCTCTCTTCCTACAACGTACACATGCCTTACACCCTCGATAAAAACTTTTCACTGCTTCTAACAACTTGCCTCCCACACCATATATTCTTAATACCTTCCACAGAGCATCTCTATCAACTCTATCATATGCCTTCTCCAGATCCATAAATGCTACATACAAATACATTTGCTTTTCTAAGTATTTCTCACATCCACACATCCTCTACCACTTCTGAAACCACACTGCTCTTCCCCAATCTGATGCTCTGTACATGCCTTCACCCTCTCAATCAATACCCTCCCATATAATTTACCAGGAATACTCAACAAACTTATACCTCTGTAATTTGAGCACTCACTCTTATCCCCTTTGCCTTTGTACAATGGCACTATGCAAGCATTTCGCCAATCCTCAGGCACCTCACCATGAATCATACATACATTAAATAACCTTACCAACCAGTCAACAATACAGTCACCCCTTTTTTAATAAATTCCACTGCAATACCATCCAAACCCGCTGCCTTGCCGGCTTTCATCTTCCGCAAAGCTTTTACTACCTCTTCTCTGTTTACCAAATCATTTTCCCTAACCCTCGCACTTTGCACACCACCTCGACCAAAACACCCTATATCTGCCACTCTATCATCAAACACATTCAACAAACCTTCAAAATACTCACTCCATCTCCTTCTCACATCACCACTACTTGTTATCCCCTCCCCATTAGCCCCCTTCACTGAAGTTCCCATTTGCTCCCTTGTCTTACGCACCTCCTTCCAAAACATCTTTTTATTCTCCCTAAAATTTAATGATACTCTCTCACCCCAACTCTCATTTGCCCTCTTTTTCATCTCTTGCACCTTTCTCTTGACCTCCTGCCTCTTTCTTTTATACATCTGCCACTCAATTGCATTTTTTCCCTGCAAAAAGCATCCAAATGCCTCTCTCTTCTCTTTCACTAATAATTTTACTTCTTCATCCCACCACTCACTACCCTTTCTAATCAACCCACCTCCCACACTTCTCATGCCACAAGCATCTTTTGCACAAGCAATCACTGCTTCCCTAAATACATCCCATTCCTCCCCCACTCCCCTTACCTCCTTTGTTCTCACCTTTTTCCATTCTGTACTCAGTCTCTCCTGGTACTTCCTCACACAAGTCTCCTTCCCAAGCTCACTTACTCTCACCACGCTCTTCACCCCAACATTCTCTCTTCTTTTCTGAAAACCCATACAAATCTTCACCTTCGCCTCCACGAGATAATGATCAGACATCCCTCCAGTTGCACCTCTCAGCACATTAACATACAAAAGTCTCTCTTTCGCGCGCCTATCAATTAACACGTAATCCTATAACGCTCTCTGGCCATCTCTCCTACTTACATATGTTTACTTATGTATATCTCGCTTTTTAAACCAGGTATTCCCAATCACAAGTCCTTTTTCAGCACATAAATCTACAAGCTCTTCACCATTTCCATTTACAACACTGAACACCCCATGTATACCAATTATTCCCTCAACTGCCACATTACTCACCTTTGCATTCAAATCACCCATCACTATAACCCGGTCCTGTGCATCAAAACCACTAACACACTCATTCAGCAGCTCCCAAAACACTTGCCTCTCATGATCTTTCTTCATGCACCAATAATCACCCATCTCTCTCCATCAACTTTCAGTTTTACCCATATCAATCTAGAGTTTACTTTCTTACACTATCACATACTCCCACAACTCCTGTTTCAGGAGTAGTGCTACTCCTTGCCTTGCTCTTGTCCTCTCACTAACCCCTGACTTTACTCCCAAGACATTCCCAAACCACTCTTCCCCTTTACCCTTGAGCTTCGTTTCACTGAGAGCCAAAACATGCAGGTTCCTTTCCTCAAACATACTACCTATCTCTCCTTTTTTCCCATCTTGGTTACATCCACACACATTTAGACACCCCAATCTGAGCCTTCGAGGAGGATGAGTACTCCCCGCGTGACCTCTTCTTCTGTTTCCCCTTTTAGAAAGTCAAAATACAAGGAGGGGAGGGTTTCTGGCTCCCGCTACTGTCCCCTTTAGTCGCCTTCTACGACACATGAGGGAAAAAAAAAAAATATATGTATATATATATATATATATTTCTTTCTTTCTTTCAAACTATTCGCCATTTCCCGCACTAGCGAGGTAGCGTTAAGAACAGAGGACTGGGCCTTTGAGGGAATACCCTCACCTGGCCCAATTCTCTGTTCCTTCTTTTGGAAAATTAAAAAAAAACGAGAGGGGAGGATTTCCAGCCCCCCGCTCCCTCCCCTTTTAGTCGCCTTCTACGACACGCAGGGAATACGTGGGAAGTATTCTTTCTCCCCTATCCCCAGGGATATATATATTTTTGCCGCCGTCTCCCGCGTCTGCGAGGTAGCGCAAGGAAACAGACGAAAGAAATGGCCCAACCCACCCCCATAAACATGTATATACATAAGTCCACACATGCAAATATACATACCTACACAGCTTTCCATGGTTTACCCCAGACGCTTCACATGCCCTGATTCAATCCACTGACAGCACGTCAACCCCGGTATACCACATCGATCCAATTCACTCTATTCCTTGAACGCCTTTCACCCTCCTGCATGTTCACGCCCCGATCACACAAAATCTTTTTCACTCCATCTTTCCACCTCTAATTTGGTCTCCCACTTCTCCTCATTCCCTCCACCTCCGACACATATATCCTCTTGGTCAATCTTTCCTCACTCATTCTCTCCATGTGCCCAAACCATTTCAAAACACCCTCGTCTGCTCTCTCAACCACGCTCTTTTTATTTCCACACATCTCTCTTACCCTTATGTTACTTACTCGATCAAACCACCTCACACCACACATTGTCCTCAAACATCTCATTTCCAGCACATCCATCCTCCTGCGCACAACTCTATCCATAGCCCACGCCTCGCAACCATACAACATTGTTGGAACCACTATTCCTTCAAACATACCCATTTTTGCTTTCCGAGATAATGCCCTCGACTTCCACACATTCTTCAAGGCTCCCAGGATTTTCACCCCCTCCCCCACCCTATGATCCACTTCCGCTTCCATGGTTTCATCCGCTGCCAGATCCACTCCCAGATATCTAAAACACTTTACTTCCTCCAGTTTTTCTCCATTCAAACTTACCTCCCAATTGACTTGACCCTCAACCCTACTGTACCTAATAACCTTGCTCTTATTCACATTTACTCTTAACTTTCTTTCACACACTTTACCAAACTCAGTCACCAGCTTCTGCAGTTTCTTACATGAATCAGCCACCAGCGCTGTATCATCAGCGAACAACAACTGACTCACTTCCCAAGCTCTCTCATCCCCAACAGACTTCATACTTGCCCCCCCCCCCCCCCCCCTCTCTCTCTCTCTCTCTCTCTCTCTCTCTCTCTCTCTATATATATATATATATTGGAGGTGGAAAGATGGAGTGAAAAAGATTCTGTGTGATTGGGGCCTGAACATGCAGGAGGGTGAAAGGAGGGCAAAGAATAGAGTGAATTGGAGCGATGTGGTATACCGGGGTTGACGTGCTGTCAGTGGGTTGAATCAAGGAATGTGTATGGGGGTGGGTTGAGCCATTTCTTTCGTCTGTTTCCTTGCGCTACCTCGCAAACGTGGGAGACAGCGGCAAAAAAAAAAAAAAAAAAAAAAAAAAAAAAAAAAAAAAAAAAAAAAAATTATATATATGTATATATATATATATATATATATATATATATATATATATATATATATATATATATATATATATATATATATATATATATATATATATATATATCCCTGGGGATAGGGGAGAAAGAATACTTCCCACGTATTCCCTGCGTGTCGTAGAAGGCGACTAAAAGGGGAAGGAGCGGGGGGCTGGAAATCCTCCCCTCTCAATTTTTTTTAATTTTCCAAAAGAAGGAACAGAGAAGGGGGCCAGGTGAGGATATTCCCTCAGTGGCCCAGTTCTCTGTTCTTAACGCTACCTCGCTAACGCGGGAAATGGCGAATAGTTTGAAAAAAAAAAAAAAAAAAAAAAAAAAAATATATATATATATATATATATATATATATATATATATATATATATATATATATATATATATATTTTTTTTTTTCATACAATTCGCCATTTCCCGCATTTGCGAGGTAGCGTTAAGAACAGAGGACTGGGCCTTAGAGGGAAAATCCTCACCTGGCCCCCTTCTCTGTTCCTTCATATGGAAAATTAAAAAAAAACGAGAGGGGAGGATTTCCAGCCACCCGCTCCCTCCCCCTTTAGTCGCCTTCTACGACACGCAGGGAATACGTGGGAAGTATTCTTTCTCCCCTATCCCCAGGGATTATATATATATATATATATATATATATATATATATATATATATATATATATATATATATATATATATATATATATATATATATATATATATTTTTTATACCTCGTCGCTGTCTCCCGCGGTTGCGAGGTAGCGCAAGGAAACAGACGAAAGAAATGGCCCAACCCCCCCATACACATGTACATACACACGTCCACACACGCAAATATACATACCTACACAGCTTTCCATGGTTTACCCCGGACGCTTCACATGCCTTGATTCAATCCACTGACAGCACGTCAACCCCTGTATACCACATCGCTCCAATTCACTCTATTCCTTGCCCTCCTTTCATCCTCCTGCATGTTCAGGCCCCGATCACACAAAATCTTTTTCACTCCATCTTTCCACCTCCAATTTGGTCTCCCTCTTCTCGTTCCCTCCACCTCTGACACATATATCCTCTTGGTCAATCTTTCCTCACTCATTCTCTCCATGTGCCCAAACCACTTCAAAACACCCTCTTCTGCTCTCTCAACCACGCTCTTTTTATTTCCACACATCTCTCTTACCCTTACGTTACTCACTCGATCAAACCACCTCACACCACACATTGTCCTCAAACATCTCATTTCCAGCACATCCATCCTCCTGCGCACTACTCTATCCATACCCCACGCCTCGCAACCATACAACATTGTTGGAACCACTATTCCTTCAAACATACCCATTTTTGCTTTCCGAGATAATGTTCTCGACTTCCACACATTCTTCAAGGCTCCCAGGATTTTCGCCCCCTCCCCCACCCTATGATCCACTTCCGCTTCCATGGTTCCATCCGCTGCCAGATCCACTCCCAGATATCTAAAACACTTCACTTCCTCCAGTTTTTCTCCATTCAAACTCACCTCCCAATTGACTTGACCCTCAACCCTACTGTACCTAATAACCTTGCTCTTATTCACATTTACTCTTAACTTTCTTCTTCCACACACTTTACCAAACTCAGTCACCAGCTTCTGCAGTTTCTCACATGAATCAGCCACCAGCGCTGTATCATCAGCGAACAACAACTGACTCACTTCCCAAGCTCTCTCATCCCCAACAGACTTCATACTTGCCCCTCTTTCCAAAACTCTTGCATTTACCTCCCTAACAACCCCATCCATAAACAAATTAAACAACCATGGAGACATCACACACCCCTGCCGCAAACCTACATTCACTGAGAACCAATCACTTTCCTCTCTTCCTACACGTACACATGCCTTACATCCTCGATAAAAACTTATATATATATATATATATATATATATATATATATATATATATATATATATATATATATATATTATATATATATAAGTATACGTATGTATGTAGAAGAGATGGCCAGAGAGCATTATTGGATTACGTGTTAATTGATAGACATGCAAAAGAGACTTTTCGATATTAATGTGCTGGGAGGTGCAACTGGAGGGATGTCTGATCATCATCTTGTGGAGGCGAAGGTAAAGATATGTAAAGGTCTTCAGAAAAGAGAGAACGTTGGGGTGAAGAGAGTGGTGAGAGTACAGGAGCTTGGAAAGGAGACATGTGTGAGGAAGTATCAAGAGAGACTGAGTACAGAATGGAAAAAGGTGAGAACAAAGGATGTAAGGCGAGTGGGGGAGGAATGGGATGTACTTAGGGAAGCGTGGGAGGTGGGTTGATTAGAAAGGGTAGTGAGTGGTGGGATGAAGAAGTAAGATTATTAGTGAAAGAGAAGAGAGAGGCATTTGGTCGATTTTTGCATGAAAATAATGCAAATGACTGGGAGACGTATAAAAGGAGGCTGGAGGTCAAGAGAAAGGTGCAAGAGGTTAAAAAGAGGGCGAATGAGAGTTGGGGTGAGAGAGTATCATTAAATTTTAGGGAGAATAAAAAGATGTTTTGGAAGGAGGTAAATAAAGTACGTAAGACAAGGTAACAAATGGGAACATCAGTGAAGGGGGCAAATGGGGAGGTGATAACAAGAAGCGGTGATGTGAGAAGGAGATGGAGTGAGTATTTTGAAGGTTTGTTGAATGTGTTTGATGATAGGGGTGTGTGAGGTCTCCATGGTTGTTTAATTTGTTTATGAATGGAGTTGTTAGGGAGGTGAATGCAAGAGTTTTGGAGAGAGGGGTAAGTAATGCAGTCTGTTGTGGATGAGAGGGCTTGGGAAGCGAGTCAGTAGTTGTTTGCTGAAGATACAGCGCTGGTGGCTGATTCGGGCGAGAAACTGCAGAAGTTGGTGACTGAGTATGGTAAAGTGTGAGAAAGAAGAAAGCTGAGAGTAAATGTGAATAAGAGCAAGGTTATCAGGTTCTGTAGGGTTGAGGGACAAGTCAATTGGGAGGTGAGTTTGAATGGATCAAAACTGAAACAAGTGAAGTGTTTTAGATATTTGGGAGTGGATTTGGCAGCAGATGGAACCATGGAAGTGGAAGTGAGTCACAGGGTGGGGGAGGGGGCGAAGGTTCTGGAAGTGTTGAAGAATGTGTGGAAGGTGAGAACGTTATCTCTGAGAGCAAAAATGAGTATGTTTGAAGGAACAGTGGTTCCAACAATATTATATGGCTGTGAGGCATGAGATATAGATAGGGTTGTGCAGAGGAAGGTGGATGTGTTGGAAATAAGATGTTTAAGGACAATATGTGGTGAGGGGGGTTTGATTAAGTAATGAAAGGGTAAGAGAGATGTGTGGTAATAAAAAGAGTGTGGTTGAGAGAACAGGAGAGGGTGTATTAAAATGGTTTGGTGACATGGAGAGAATGAGTGAGGAAAGATTGACCAAGAGGATATATGTGTCAGAGGTGAAGGGAACATGAAGTGGGAGACCAAATTGGAGGTGGAAGGATGGAGTGAAAAAGATTTTGAGCGATCGGGACCTGAACATACAGGAGGGTGAAAGGCGGAGATAAGACAGTGCTGAGAGTAAGTGAGCTTGGAAATGAGACTTGTGTGAAGATACCAGGAGAGACAAGGGTAGAATGGCAGAGGGAAGTGGACGAGGGATGGGACGTATTTAGGAAAGCAGTGATGGCATGTACAAGAGATGCATGTGGCATGTGAAAGGTGGGAGGTGGGCAGATTAGAAAGGGTAGTGAGTGATGGGACGAAGTAAAGTTGCTAGTGACAGAGATTAGAGGTGGTTGGGTGTACTTACAGGGAAGGAGTGCAAATGATTGGGAGGAAAAAGGCAAGAGGTCAAGAAGAAGGTGCAGGGGTTGAAAAAGAGGGCAAATGAGAGATGGGATGAGCAATTATCAATAAACTTTAGTGAAAACAAAAACATGTTTTGGAAGGAGGTAAATAATGAGCAAAAGACGAGAACTAATGGGTACGTCAGTACAAGGTTGTGATGGAAGGAGATGGAGTGAGTATTCTGAGGATTGTTAAATGTAATTAATGACAGAGTGGCATAAGTAAGTTGTTTTGGTTGGGGTGGTATGTGAAGTGAAGCAGTATTAAAGAGTGGTTTTATGAAAAGAGGAGACATGACAAAAGCCTTGAGTAAGATGTTATGCGACAAGGTGGCTGAAGTGGATGGCAATGCTGTTGAACTTATTAAGAAAGGGGGTGATTGTGCTGTTGACTGGTTGGTAATGGATCATGGCAAGGTGCCTGAGGAGTGTCAGAATGCATGTACAGAGCCACTGTATAAAGGCAAAGGGGATAAAGGCGAGAGTTCAAACTATGAAGTACAAGTTTGTTGAGTTTACCTGGTAAGTCGTATGGGAAGGTATTGATTGAGACTGAGAGGGCCTGTATAGAGCATCAGATCAGGGAGGAGCAGTATGGTTTCAGAAGTGGTGTAGGATGTATAGATCTGGTGTTTGCTTTAAAGAATGTGAAAATTATTTAGAAAAACAGATGGATTTGCAAATGGTATTTATGGATCTGGAGAAGGCACATGACAAGGTTGATAATGATGATTTTCGGAAAGTCTTAAAAATATATGGTGTGGGAGGTAAGCTGTTAGAAGCAGTGAGAAATTATCGAGGGTGTAAGGCTAGTGTGAATGCTTCCAAGTGACGGTTGGTCTGCGGCAGAGGTATGTGACGTAACCAAGGTTGTTTAATTTGTTTATGGATGGGATGGCAAGGGAGGTAAATGCAAGTCTTAGAGACAAAGGAGAGTATGCAGTCTGTGGGGTATAAGGGGGCCTTAGATGCGAGTCACTTGTTTTTTTGACGATGCACCACTGGTAACTGATTTGAGTGAGAAACTGCAGAAGTTAGTGACTGAGTTTGAAAGTGAGCATGAAAGGAGAAAGCTGAGAGTGAATATGAATAAAAGCAAGGTTATTAGGTTCTGCAGGGATGATGAGGAGTTTAGTTTGGATATGTTTAAATGAAGAAAAGTTGGAGGAAGTGAAGTGATTTAGATATCTGGGAGTGGATATGGCTGCAAATGGAACCACAGAAGAAATAAATCATTGGGTGGGGGAGGGGGCACAGGTTCTAATAACAACAAAAGAATGTGTAGGAAGAGAACGTTATCCAGGGGGTAAAAATGCGTGTTTGAAGAAATAGTAATCCCAGTAATATTCAATGGATTCAAGGCATGGGGTGGACGTGTTGGAAATGTCTGAGGACAATATGTGATGCGAGGTGGTTTGACCAAGTATGTAATGAAAGGGTAAGAGAGAAGTGTGGTAATAAAAAGAATGCAGTTGAGACAGCAGAAGAGGGAATGTTAAAACTGCTTGGACATAGGGAGAAAATGAGTGAGGAACCGTTGACAAAGAGGGTAAAATATATGTCAGAAGTGGAGGGAACAAGGATAATAGGGAAATCAAACTGAAGATGGATGGATGGCATGAGAAAGATATTGAGCAATTGATGCCAAAATATGCAGAAGGGTAAAAGGGGTGCATGGGATAGAGCATTTTTTAAATTGGGGTCGACATGCTGTCAATGGACTGAATCAGGGCATGTAAAATAACTGGGATAAAGCATGGAAAGGTTTGTGTGACCTAGATGTGAATGGGGAGCTGTGGTTTCGGTGCATTACACACGGCAGCACGAAAATGGATGAGTGGATGTGGCCTCTCTTCGTCTGTTCCAGGCACTACCTCACTAATGCAGGAAACGGCAATCAAGTATGAAAGATAAAAAAAATACATAGGATTCTCCAAAATCTTTCATGAATGATGGCCAGAAGGAGATTTCACCTTATGAAAGCTTTACTGATGATCAGAGATAAGACTGAAATTCAAAATGTCTAAGGACATGGGTGTCCAAAAGATTTTGGAAATGGTAAATGTCAAAAAACTGGACAATAGTTCATGATAGGGATAGGAAGTGCCAATGCATGCTTCCAAGAAGGAAAAGTTTTAGTTTTTGAACAGAAACAGAAGAGATGAGTAAGCACAGTTGCAAGTTCTGAGGCAAACTCTTTCAGTAAACATGTATCAATGTCATTAGGGCCATCATCCTTGCTTATGTCCTATGAGGGTAGTGCATTTTGGACAGTCAAAAAGAGATTACTGGGAGGGATACAGGAGTAGTAAGAGGAGCATCAGGGTGTGAATGAATGTTAGTAATGAAAGGTGTTAGAGGAGAAATAGTAAGCAAAAAAAAAAGTGGCTTTGTCTATGAGAAAGATAGCTTTAGTACCATCAGAATGTAAAAGTGAAGGAATGGTGGACTGACAGAAGTTGTTAGGAATACCATTAGCTAAAGACCAGAAAGTTCTACCAGTGAATGACGAGGAGAGGTTATTGCACTTCCAATGAATAAGGGAATGCCTTGCCTCATGGATAACACACTTGCAATGATTACAGACAGTAATAAATGCTGAACATTGGATGGAGAAGGAAATTTTGAACCACTGATTGGAAGAGGTCACTTTGGAGTATGATGAAATAACACCATGCATTTGGCAGAGACAAAAGCATCACAACATAAGAGAAAGCAATTCCCCCAAAAGGTCAAAGACAAATTTTCGTAAGTTATTCCAGTCAGCTTCACTGAGGTGCCAATACTTATGATTAGAAAGGGCTGCTGCAGGAGGAGGTAATAGTTTATGTAATAGTTCACAAATGTGTATAAGAGAAACTCTTGTATGTGAATGAGCTGAGGGGTCAGCTGATGGAATGTCTGATCATTACCTACTAGAGGCAAGGGTGATGGTTTACAGAGGGTTTTGGAACAGAAGTGATAAGGATAAGAAGAGGGTGGTGGAAGTGAATGAGCTTGGAGAAAAAAAGTATGAAGACAAACCAAGAGGGACAGAATTTAGAATGACAAATGGTGTGAGTAAAAGAAGTTAGAAGGGTGGGTGAAGAATTAAGAGATATTTAAAAGAGAAGTACTGACGTGCAAGAAATGTCTAGCATGTGAGAAAATGTAGAGTGGTGGGATAATAAGTTAAATTGCAAGTGAAAGAGAAAAAGGAAGGTGTATGGGCAACAACTTCAAGGAAGGACTGTAAGTAATTGAGAGATGTACTAAAGAAAGTGGCAGATCAAAATAAGAGAACAAACAGAGCATATGTGAAGGATGCAAATGGGGAAGCAGAAACTTGCAGAGATGAAGTGAGAAGATGGAACAAGTACAGCGAGGGATTGCTGAATATGTTTGATGGTATGGTGGCAGATGTAGGATGTTTGGAAGTTATACAGTAAAAGTCTTGGAAAGTGGACTGATGAAAAGATAGGGGGTTCTGAATGCCTTGTGTGACATGAAGAGTGGCAAGGTGGCCCAAGTGGATAGGCTTGCAGATGAATTTCTCAAGAAAGGAGGCAACTATGTTGCTGAATGGTTAGTTAACATTTGGAATATATATATGGCTCATGGTGAGAATTATGAGGATTGGCAGAATCCCTCAATGGTGCCACTGTATAAAAGCAAGATGGACAAAGTAAATGTTCTGTTACAAATGTACAAATATGTTGAGTGTACCTGTCAAGTTGTAAAACAGTGGTGATTGAGGTGGGGTGTGGCATGCACAAAGCATCAGATCTGGAACAACAAGATACTCCTGGAGCAGTAGAGGATGAGCAGATGAAGTGTTTGCTTTGACGAATGTTTATGACACAGAAAGAGAGGAAGTCATATGTATCTAAAATATGGAGAAAGTACGAGCGTCAAAAGGTTGATAAAGATACTATGTGGAAGTTGTTACAAATATCTAATGTGGAAAGAAAGCTGCTTGAAGCAGTGGTTCTAATCAAAAGAGCAAGGTGTGTATGTGAGTAGGTGAGTGGTTCCAGGTAAAGGTGGGTCTGTGACAGAGTTGTGTGATGTCACTATGGCTGTTCAATCTGTTCATCAGGGGGTGGTGAGGAGGGTGAATGAAAGGGTCTTGAAGAGAAGACCAGGGGAGTTTAAGAGGTGATACAGTTTTTGTTTGCTGATGACAAGACACTGGTGGCAGATTCAAGTGAGAAACTGCAGAAGTTGGTTTCTGAGTTTGGCAGAATGTGTGGATGAAAGTTATGTGCGAAAATACAAGGTTATTAGGTTCAACAGGGAAGAGAGACAGGCTAGTTGGCATGTGAGTCAGAAGGGAGAAAACTGGCAGGAAGAGAAGTGTTGTAGATACCTGGGGGTGGACATGGCAGCAAATGGAACATGGTAATTGAAGTCATGTAGGTGATAGGCAAAGGTCCTTGGAGCAATGAGGAATATGTGGAAAGAGGGAGTAAATGAGCATGTCTGAAGGAATAGCAGTCATGACACTGTTGTATGGATATGAAGCATGCACTCTAGATGAGAAGACAGAAAGATATAAACACAGGAGAGTGAATGTGTTGGAAATGAAATGTTGGAAGACATATGGTTGATTAAGAAGTGATAGGGTAAGACAGAGGTGGCATAATAAGTATGATTGAGACAGATGAAGAGGGTGTGTTGAAATGGTTTGGACATATGGAAAGAGGAGAGATTGACAAAATGCATATAAGTATCAGATGTGCAGGAGACAAGAAGGGAGAGACCAAACTCAGAGAGTAAGATGGACTGAAAAAGGTTGTGACCCTGAACATGCTGGGGGGTATAGGGTGCGCAAAGGAGGAAGTGGAGAAATGAGGTATGCAGCAAACAAATATGAAAAAACTCTTTGAAGCTGTGCACTAAATATATTCTTTAAGTGAAAAATGCAAGTTTTGCGAGTCTGAAAAAAATATTTATGGGATATCAGGTGGGATGTTACGGGGAAAAGTTAAAGGCCTTATATTAGAGACACAAGAAAGAGAAGAGTGAGGGTAACATGATCTCAATCTTTAGTTTTAAAGTCTTTCTGTTACAGAAAGACTAATGAACACTTCTTCAAACAATGCAGTGATAGAACCAAAGGCCATAACAAAACCGAAGAAATTTTTCAGAATGTATATAAAGGAGTACTTTTACAGTATACCAGTGGTGATAGAAGAAAGCAAAAAAAAGAGTAAATGAAGATTTTGGAAGAAAGTTGAGTGAAAGTAGGGGAAATAAGATTTGTACTGTAAGGAGGTGAAAAACAAAAATGGTGTAAGAGAGGAAATGTTAATGTTAGAAGTAAGGGGAGTTACTGACTTTAAAGAAGGTAGTGAAAGGAGGATGGAAGGAGTATTTTGAAGAACTGAAGGGTCCTAAAGCAAGAATGGAAGTAAAAGTGCCAATAATAAAGCTGAAGGTAGGAAAGGCACCTGGAGTGAATGGCATTATGGCTAAAACATTGAAGTAGAGAAAGTGTGAGAGACTGGATGTATGTTATGTATCCTAGCATGGATACAGGGTTATGTTTGACGATCGGATGAAAGCTATCCCTGTTCCCTACTCTCCACACAGTTTCAAAGGAAAAGGTGCTAAGGATGTACGTAGCAATTATTGGGAATAAGTACATTATGCATAACAGGAAAGTGTCCATAAGTGTTGATTGATGGTGGAATGTAAGTGACTGAATGCAAAATAAATGAGCAAGGGGGTTTTAGGAAAGGTAGTTGTGTGGACCAGATTTTTGTGAGGAGAATGACAGAGGAAAAGTGTCTTGTGAAAGGGAACAAACTGCATACAGCTTTTATGGATGTGGAGAAAGCATATGACAGCTGAATGGAATGATTTTTTTTTTCTGGTGTGTGTGTGTGTGTGTGTGTGTGTGTGTGTGTGTGTGTGTGTGTGTGTGTGTGTTAAGGATGTATGGGGTATATGGGTAAAGGAACAACAGTTGGATGGTGTGAAAGCATTTCATTGAGCAGAAAATGTATAAGAGTGGATGGAGAATTGAATGATGGTTTTGCAATACATAGGATTGTAAGGCATGACTGTGTGATGTCAATGAGACTTTAACATATATATAGATGGAGTGATGAAAGAGGTGAAAGCAAAACTAGGGAAAGGGGGTGTAGAGATGGAGTGTGGTAGTGAGGTACAGTGGCTAGTGACAAGACTGTTTCTGGATGATACTGTGCTGTTTGCTGGGAATGAAGGAGTTGCAAAAGTGTTCTGTGATGTGCGTAAACATAGGGAATTAAAGGCTAAGCATGAGAAAAAGTAAAGCAATGGTGCTGAAAGGAAATAATGAGAGAGTAAAGATTTTGCAAAACCCTAGAGTGAAGTTAGAGAGTGTACTAAATTATGTTTAGTGCTAGAAGATTGAAAGAGGTGAGAGTTTTAGTATTCTGGAGCTATCTTGGGTAAGTCTGGTGATATGGAAGGGGAGATAAGGGATAGAACAGTAAAGGGTAGAGTCAGTGTCCCAAAATAAAATAATGCAAGTATGGAAGTAGAGAAAGGATTAAGGGACAGCATTGTCCTCATGACCCTGACCTATGCAGATGAAACATGCACACAGAATGAGTCACAAAGGTAAAGAATCCAAGCTGTGAAAATGAGCTATTTGAGAGGGGTGTGAGAGATGTGGTATGACAAGGAATGCAAAGGTAATGAACTGGGGAGTGGGAGTGGGCAAAATGTAATATTTTTGAGGTGATTTGGGTACATGGAAAGAATGTAAGATGGGGAGTCTATAAGAATAATGTATGATAGTGCATGATACGATTAAAGATGCTGATGAGAGGAAAATGACCTGTGACATTAGGAAATATGGGAAATAGAGTGAAAGAGTACAGGAGGAAGACAATAGGTGGAAGAATGCATGGAATGGTGTATGTAAGCAAGACATGTAAGGACGGGGATAACTGGAGACTCTTTTGTTGTAGTCACCCCTTTCATGGGAGTTCCCAGAGTGAACTGGCATCAGAGATATGGGCAGAAAGACAGAGTGGTAGATGAATGAAACATGAAGCTGTATGATACAGAGATGGTTCAAGATATAGGAACACATGAGTTTAAAACTCAATTACAGGACAATGCTAATAGTTATTACAACTGAACAAGCATCCTGGTCATAATAGTAATGGGATAATAAGCCATCTAAATACAATAAAAAACTTTTAAGCTTTCATCCACACTAGTACATAATTCTACATTTTCAAAATTCAAATGCAACATGGGTCAATGGAAATGTATTTAAATGCTATGCAATGTTTAAATGCAGAATACTTACCCTCTCCACAACTTTCTTCATCCTCATTATTTGTGAGGGCTAGCTCATCCTCCTCTTCACCATCTGAAGAATCGAGGTAGTTATCATCATCTTCCAATTCCTCACTTGGCTCACATGTACCATTCAAGGTTGGTGGATCTAATACAGAGGAATTGGTGGCTCCACCTGAACACCCCTCTGGTAACTGCGTCACATATTCCAATGTTGCGGCACACTGCGGGGAAAGCCCACCACTTCCACTTCCATCAGGTACAGGTTTATGGTTCTGATATACTTCAACTAAATTCGATTCTGTTAAATCCATATTAATATCACTTTTACACTCTCTAGTACTTTCACTTCTAATACTATCTCCGGTCACTATACCGTTCAAATTATCACTATTACTACTACTACTACTACCACCACCCCATTTGGTACAAGAACAAGATGGTTCCATGTTTTGTGTATTCATATCTTGTCCTCCCTCCAGTCTTGAAGTTCTGACATTGTGTTCACACAGAGGTGTAGGTTCCCCTTTTAAACAGCAGTCTGTAGGAAGTAAAGAGTTGTCCTGACAGGCAGCTAATGATTCCACTGAATCTGACCCACTTTTGGTGCGCTGACGTTTATTATGCAATGAAAATGGTGCATTTTCACTCTCAGCAACACCTGAGTTCTCTGGGCTGAGTCGTTTGCAGATAGATTGTTGCGTTGTATTGGTGGGCGGCCTGGCAGGAGGTGAGGCATCTGAGACCTTCATAGTGTTCTGCTGCTGCCCAGCTATCAAGGGGTTGAGGGGTGGCCACTGTGATGAAGACCACACGTACAAATAACTGGACATCCTACCTCCACACCAACATTATCTGTGAAAAATAACAATATTCATCTGTAAGTGCTGTTCATTAAAAGTAATTTTACTTCAAAATTTCTAAAGACGACCATAAACAAATAACATAATAAATCATAATACACTGTAAAAGCAACAATGTAGTAATCAGCAGAAACATTTGGCAGAGGCCTCTGAAAATACTGTGCCAGAATCACCCTCTGCCCATGGCCTGTTAAAGGTGAGGCCCTAAAGGATATGAAGCAGCACTGGAGTTTACCAGTGATGGAGACTTTTGCCATGGCCATCCCCTTGAGGGAGTTCCAGAAAAGCATGGTCATCTGATATAGAGAAATGTCGACAGCAACAAAGTATAAAGAAATGTCGAGAGCAATAGACAATAACTGCCTTTAAGTTAAAAAATTTGCCAATGTTAAGCATAAGGTAATTCTACTCTTACTGAGCCAATAACATGCTGCAAAATATGATGCTTCTGTGCCTATACCACTAGCTAGGCCACGTAATACTCGGCAACCTGCTGCATCACATGATTACTGTATGGCCATCAGCAACTAAAGGGCAAGCCATTTTGATATCTGCTTCTTTACCTTTATGTTGAAGCTCTAGGAATCTATACCCTCTTATGTCTTTCCCAATAAATATGACCTAGCCCATTTAAAAGGACAGGTTTTTCAATTCCTCAAAAATTTGTAAATACTTTCCCCTTGTCTTTTTCTATTTCAGAATTCTCTATATTTCAATTAAGGCCCAACCTTGATGTGGACTTCTGTCCGTGACTGGAGCCTTCAACATAAAGAAAAAATGAGATGATAATAAAAAGATAATGGATCTAAATGGGATGTATACAAAGGCAAGTAAAAAAGTTGGCTTTTGGGAAACATTACAAAATGAAATAAAGATCATTTGTTCCAGTAAAATGCTTTCAGAACCTAGCCCTAATTAGTAACAGATAGGGGATTTTAGAGAAAATCACCAATATCCCACTCTTGCCTAAAAGTCCCAGTCATGAGCAAAAGTCAACTCTTGAGTTACAACAAAAAGAATACAGGTACACTAAAAATCTTCAAGAAATGTAGGATAAATGCTTGCCTTTTAAAACTGGCTAGGTTGTAGTTATTACAAATGCCATGCAAGAATAGAGCTCCATATCTTATCAATGAAGGAAAAGAAACAGACATCACATTGACCCTCCTTCACATTACCAAAGGTAATACTGCATAGCAATTTGTGATGCTATGGCTTGCTAAGGACTGTGCTGCATGATCAAGCTAATGGTAAAGTTAAGGCTTGTTAGGTTGGAGTGCCCCTAAATGCAACATTACCAATAAATTAACACTAACTGCAGTAATAAAAGCATGACTGCTGTCACAATATACTGTGTAGAAATCAAATGAGTTGTTCCAGCATTGAATCAAAGTCATTTTCCAAATTGTTTAAGTGATTGCAATATTGCTCGTATGTATAAAAGGCTATCAAATAATGTATACATTCAACAAAAAAGGATGAGTGCAGTGTAAATACATACAGCAAGTGAAAGACAAAATCTACTTAATACATTTATCTACAGACTACATAGGAGTCTTTACAAAATGATACTGAAGAAACTGCTCAAAGTGTCTATAAACTTTGTCTTAAACATGAAAAACAAATGCAGGTTATAAATGAACTAAATTTCAAAATACCTGCTGATTCTGAAGTTTATAAAAGTTAATTATCATTTGAATAATGAAATTTTGTCAAAATAACTCACTAAAAGAATAAACAAGGAGGGAAAGAGCTAACATACGAAAAAGACACGAGTCTTACAGCTACCATTCCACATCAACTCTTACAGTGGAAGAATGCATGGATTAATGTATGCAAGAGGCATATAAGAAAAGGAATACATGTAGACTCTTTTAATGTGTTCAACCTATTGATGGGAATTCATGAAGAGAACGGGCATAAGAGATACAGACAAATGAATAGGTGAACCCTTAAACACCGGGAGTCATACGCGACAATCATCTAAGCTCCACTGGGAGTCATACATGTACCAATGACTCTCACTGGCTGTTTTTGAACTGTGCATCAATGTTACATTTGTTTAGCTACTAGATGTAGCCTTCACCTCTGGCCTATGCAGGAAGTGGAGCGGCAAATCTACCTCATCCACTGGGGCATCCATGAATTGGCTCATGTGTTATACAATGGCAATATACATGACATCTGCTTTTTTCTTTTTTACATGTACCACTTTTGTTTTCCAAAGGTAAAGAAAATTTGAATGATGCACACCCTGCAAAACCCTTCCACCAATATTCCTGAGGATCTCTGCACCAACTTTAGCATTAAAAAGGACCAAGGGAGTAAAAAATTCTTAGCTTGAAATCTGTATATAGTCTTTGCTTTTACGATGGAAGCATGGATCCAATATCTGAACGACAAATACCCTCCACCAATAGGTGAGAAGGCTAAACATTAGCATTAAACCACAACCATATGAGGTATGTTAGCTTTTATTTTTACTTTTTGAGCATTTTTGTCCATTGTGTGATCAACGTTTTTGCAAGTCACTTAACTTTTAAAAGTAAAAATCTATTTGTCATCATTATTCTCATCTTAATGGGGTGCATAATGCAAATAAAGCCTTCAAACATCATTCATACACATTCTCAGCCAAATCCCACAGAATTAATGGTAAATGCAGATATTTACACTTATAAATATATAGCTTTTCATCATTCCCATTCATATCTCTTTACAAAAAATGCAGCTATCCCAAAACATTCCTCTAACTTCTTTAACGAAAGTGAGCCATAATCAATTTTCTCACTGTATCTCACTATAATCATCTATATATAACTGAGACCATCTGCATACACACAGGTTAAGAATATAGTAAATTGCTGAGAATTATCAAAGTCCACTCAATAAAATTGCATAACAATTCTCTGGAACCCTTTCGTGTCTTTTCCCTCTTTTTTCTTTTTTTCTATTCATCACTTTTGATGTGATCATGTAAAATATGAGAAATTTCACATCAATTAAGGGTAATACAGAAATCAACTCATAAATTTCTCAAAATTCTGAGGAACCTGATGGATAAATAGAAACATATGCTGAAAATGAGCACCTTAAAATCTTTAATGAGTAAATATTGTTTGTTACACTGGCCTCTGATACCTTATTCAGTAATATGAATGAAAGACAAAATGTTATATTCCACAAACGCTGACAGAGTACAAAAATCCACTTCTGGGGGAAAAAGTCAGCAATCGACTGTATATTAATTGCTGAAATTCCAAGAGGTTTCAATGATTCTCTAAAATGCTATTATAAACACAACTCTTAATTTCTAGCCATGGAGAAATGTACTGAATATAATTAACCCTTTGGATAACACTACACTCTTAAGACCCCAGGAATGAAACGTAACGGTACACATATTCTTTCAACATAGTTCCCACTGTAGAGGTAATGCTTATGTCGTGTGATAAGCAGAAACAGAAAATACTTGTATAATCATCTTCACATGAAAAAAAAAAAAAAAGAATCCATCTTCTCTCGAGTAGCCATAACGGAACCCTGGATTTCACTCGACCCGATTCTTATATAAGACATGGCTTGTCTAAACTTTATGCTAAGCATGAATCACTGTGGCCTGATGATATCTGGTCTATCTTCCAGTGTGTAAGGAGGCAGCAGGGGGTCCATGGCAGACCAGATGTGGGTTCTGACCCCCCCATGCGCTGTCACCACCATTTGGGACAATGACCTTGGCCATTTTCTAATCACACCACCATTACTAATCACAACTTCCAAGTCTCATATATTCATATCTAGGACGAACAAGGCACCTGGGACGCCATGAGGGAAGGCACTGTGAGGGTGAGAGAGCAGTAGGCGTTATGCGGCCGCACCTCATGGCCATCACTGCACCACTGACTGAACGAACTTATTCCGCCACGGGACTTCATCACCTACACTTTACACTTTACACTTGCTGGGCCGCCTGCCCGTGTCTCATGTGGCTTTTTTACCCATTCCACAATTCTAGTCAATTTTCACATTATGGATACCTTTACATAAACCTCCGAAAATGCTATAAATAAGTATATTACCGTAATTCCCGCGTGATTCTTATGGCTCCTTCAATCTTCGTTCACAGGGCCAACACAATGGACAGAAAGGCCACTTATAAAATTAAATTAAAAATTACTCACGGCGTCTAGCTTGGCTACAGCATCTCTGAAGTGAAGATACGTGTCCCTTCTATCCCAAAGTTGTCCTCTGAATGCACCAGATGCTGCCACTGAGCCGCAGCAGTGAGATGATCACAGAGGTGTAGATGTAGGTATGGGAGATCTCGCCATGTCAGTAGCGGAGGCGCCGGGGTGGCCGATGAACTGCGCATGCGTTCAGGCGCCATCTTTGAATGAGACTTGCTGGACATTATTTATAAAGTAAATTTAAATTAATTATTGGCTTCCCCTGTATCTATGATGAAAATAATTGTCCTTGGGAGCACCCCAGGATATCTACAGGTAATGGTGAACAATGAAAAACCCATTAAAATAGCAATAATGTTAATTATTAATAATAAAATGACAATCATAACTCAAGTAATCAAAATAACGATACAAATAATATTATCAATTACAACAATCTCAACATTAAAAGTAACGTTTACAACAATAATGGTAATCAATTACTCAACTGATATAACAGCATTAGTAAATGACTTGTAAAAATGTAAGAATGACTAATCAAGATGATTTTAAGTAATAACTGGAATGATAATGAAAGAAATGAAAAATATCATAACAGCGACTACAGTAAAATTCAGAATCATTAATAATGATAATCATACCAATAATAATGAAATGATAATAATTGTAATAATAATAACTGAAATAATGATAGAATTATATAATTCATAATCTTACCAGAAGATATCAGTCATGGCACTGGGTAACCATTCGTTAAAATACTTTCATTAATAATCATTATATTCATCATGATTAAGGGATAATTATAGTAATAATAATATCCATGACAAGATGATGGTGATAAATCATAATAATTAATGACAAGTATTATTATTATTATCATTATTATTATTACTATTATTATTATTATTATCATTATTATCATTACTATTACTATTATTATCTTTATCATTATTATTAAAACTATGATACTTGCATAACTCTCATAATTATAATTACCACTATTATAATTATTACAATTCTTATCATTATTATATTATAATCCATGACAGAATGGGTGTGTGGAATGGCGCTGTTCATGTCCTGGCACTATCTTACCAAGGCCCGAGAAGCAACTGGATGACCATCATTATTCTTGTTATTATTGTTATTGCTGTGTTGTTCTATGTACAATCAATATCACAGACGTGCATATGACAGAATGGATTGTGGAACGAGGCATTAATTTGAGGGGTGGGGGTGGGGTAGACGTGCTGCTGTCAAGGGTCACATGAATCAGTGAGGCTATTATGTTGGAAGTGTCAGTGGGGCTTGGCTGCTGATGGAGGGGTATGGCTCCGGTGCACATATCCATGAGTGATAAGGACTACGTAGAGGGTGCGCAAATTACGCCACTTTTCATGTGAACCTGACGCTACCTCGATAAGACGGGAGAAGATACTATTGTGTAATCATTCATCAATATCGTTATCAGGGAGGGGGGATTAATAGTTTTACCACCATTATTAATATTATTATCACCGTCATGAAGAATCATGGAGTCGTCAGGTCCAGCAATGTGAAGGCGAAGCCACCATTTAAAACGTCCTAGGTTGGGACACGTCATAACATGGCTCCCCCACAGTCAATGTAACATCCGGGGTACACACACGCTGAAACTATGAGGGAGTTCCACCTGGCAAGTAATTCACGTTTTTCTTAAAGTCAGTTTACAGAATTATGGAACAGCCATTACTCACACTAATAAAGAAAGCTATGGACTGGAATTTTGTACGTGTTATCCAACGAAGAAAAACACGATAAAAATTCTCACCAAGTAACGTAGGAATATTTATGGTGACACACACACACACACACACGCACAGTCACATTCAAATTCCACACGAGGGGAGAGGGAAAGGCAGAGCCCTCGTTCCAGTACAATAAGACATCCCACGCTAGTATGATCACGAGTTATTTAAAACACTCAAGCATATTTAAACACGAGACAATCATCCTATCTCATTTCATTGATGAGAACCTTCCTTGAGCTGGGATAAAAAGGTTCCGGGATAAAAAGGTTCCGGAACAGCTCGGGTTATACCGTTCACGACTCCCACATTAAAGTCTTGAGCCGCCATTCCACTTGTCACTTCAAACATCCGTCAGGGAAGTGCTTGTTCTTGGGCGTTTTATTTTCCGGTGCTATGCTCATTAAACTTAAATGATCATGATTTACAAGTCATTGTTATAAACTACACGTTCGACAGGAGTTATTTTGAAAATAAGGGAATATGATGTCCTTTTGAGTTTCAGCAGTTACATAGAAAATGCGAGTTACACCAACTCGCATGAGCAGATATTTTAATGAATTTGATTTGACAAATACAACTGTGTACCTTCACAGTATAAGAGAGATAATTCCCCTAAAAAAAAAAAAGGGAGAAATCTGAGATTGTTCGGATTTATTTGGTTTATTCACGGAATGCAACAACATCAGACAGTTTAGAAGCACAACACGAGACCATGAAAGCCAACTTTGAAATAAAGTAGGTTGGTTGATTATATAGACTTTACACCTAATCACCAGCTAGGGTCATTAAGGCCGACAATGTCAAGCGCCACTCATCACCCGAAAAAACTTAAAACACCATCTTTGTGTGTTAATGAGACTTCTACGACTATATAAACCCACATCACTGTGCATGTGTTCCTTGTTGAAATACGCAACTCGTGTTGATGTATATCCTCTCCCGACTTCATTCATACCGCAGCTTACCAGTGTAAGTGCAAGAGCTACCTTTACATGTTTTTAAAACATTTGTGACTTATTGTTCTAAAATCTACGTGTTATCCATTCTAATTACTAAGAAGGCCTTTGAATCGAGCAATTAAAAACTGAGTATTGTCATATATCACATGATTCTAAAATGTAAAAAAAAAAAAAAAAATTTGAGTCAACAATGTGTTGTGGGAATTATTACTTACTTTCAATACCTTTTTTTTTTTTTTTTCTCCTGAAAGGACGGATGATAAGTCATCACATTGGCATCGGGAATGAATAGCCTTTTCTTAAAATGTCAAGTGGTCAGTTTGAAGTAGAGTGAAAATGTCAAAATTATCTCAGTGTCGGTCGAGCACATACTATTCCTTCACCATATATGTGGGTGGGCTCAGTCATGGATATGAGTTATACGTACACGTTCCAAATTGTGAAAAATCGAGTACAATATTCAAGTTCTTCATGTAGTTAAAATCCCAAGCACTGTATCCTGCCTTTTCTCCCGACTTTCTAAAGCTGTCCTAATACTATAATAATAATAATAATAATAATAATAATAATAATAATAATAATAATAATAATAATAAAAGTTATAGTACTGTTGCAGTAAAAGATCTTATCATTCCCCCAAATGAACTAAAAATCGACTGGATTTCATCTCTCATTTACCTGTGGGACGTTACTGGAAACTGTAATATGAGAAATAAGAAGCTATCTGTGCTGGTATATAAATATTGTAACGCGAAAACCGACTGCTTTGATAAGAACTTTGCTAAAATGACGAATTGGTGATGAGGAAACTGGCAAAATAACCTAGCAGAGAGATCTGTCAACCCTACTGTCTGATAATGCTATGATACTACACACCAAAAATCTTTTCATGCGTGAGAAATTTACTCAGTGGCGTGAGAGTGACACGATGACATTGGGCATGCATGAGCCTGCTGGACAGTGGGCGTGGATGATGTATGCAACAGTGGGTGTGGATGATGTGTGCAACAGTGGGCGTGGATGATGTGTGCTACAGTGGGCGTGGATGATGTGTGCTACAGTGGGCGTGGGTGATGTGTGCAACAGTGGTCGTGGATGATGTATGCCACAGTGGGCGTGGATGTGTGCAACAGTGGGCGTGGATGATGTGTGAAACAGTGGGCGTGGATGACGTGTGCTATAGTGGGCGTGGGTGATGTGTGCAACAGTGGGCATGGGTGATGTGTGCAACACTGGGCGTGAATGATGTGTGCCACAGTGGGCGTGGATGGTGTGTGCAACAGTGGGCGTGGATGATGTGTGCAACAGTGGGCGTGGATGATGTGTGCAACAGTGGGCGTGGGTTGGGTGGACTTCGTGTGTGACGTCACCAAAGGCAGGTTCGCCTACTGCAGATGGTGACTGACGGATGAAAGCAACGCCTTGTGTCATCCTTCGTTTAATTACATTTTCACTGCGTCACTAAAATTCATCAGAACCATTGAACCGCACTGGTCATTAAAGAAAGAAAATATTTTCATGACAGCAAGTGGGCTTTCGTCTTGATTATTTTTCACAGCAGAATGAACGCAGACTGAATATTGGAATGTTGGCGAGAAAACATGAAATTGAGGCGACTTTGTATCAATGTTATCAATGATAGCAGAAACTGATATACATATGAAGAATTTAAGGAAATTCTAGATGAACCACCAAAATAGTTCATATCACGGTGGAGAAAGATCAGAACTTGACATAAATCTCTTTCGCGAGTTTTCTGTAGGGGTCTACGGGGTCGTGGTGCTGTCCATCATTAAGTCTATACGTACGATCTCGTTGCGTTAACAGTGTCTGACAACGTGATCTGAGGTAGATAAGATGTGAGGTTCGTCAGCTGGCGACATGAACTTTTATCAAATAAACCAAGACAGTCTCTTTCTAGGATCAGTTTTCTATAAATTTAGATTGATTTCTACTTCTTCAGTCGTGTATATGTATATATACACACACACGTGTTTATGTACGTAGATGTGTATGTGCCTCTGTGACAACAGGTGAGAGATGAAGTCATCTTCCAAGTCTCCCTCAAATACAGATTTATTCAGTTTATTTCGTAGATCAACTGAGAACAAACAGTTGGAGAAATGAGACAGTTTTTCTCTTAAAAGATGTCTCAGAAGTCTCTACAAAAGTTGCACTCTTTCTTTCCTTTCCGTTCATTTTGATCTCTCGTCTCACCTCGACAACACACAACATCTCTCGGTCCGTCAGATGTAATAAACTCTTCGAAAACCCAATTTCTTCCTAATTCCTACTCTACGATATGATTTTTTTTCTCCCTTTGATAACTTTGTTACAGAACGCATCGACTCTTAATATACCTGTCATTACTAAGACCTATATTTCTCATCCAAAAACTACATTCTAATGAACCAGCCATGTCCATATTAAAGAAAACACGAAGATTCTACTCCAAGTCTGGGACGTATTAGGGATTTTTAGGATGCAAGACAGAAAAAAAAAAAAAAAATCAGGCTGCATAATCATTGATATGTTTGATAATTATCCTGCCAAGATTAAAATCTGCAGAAAAAAAAGAGTGCAAGGCAAGGAAGATGAGGGGAAATTGCCTGGTTTCTGGAAAAAAGTACAGTGGCAACTTAACTCAGTCTAAATAAGGATGTAATTTCCGTGATTGTATACGGTGAAAGTCAGAAAAGCCGTCGAATCTTATGAAGGCCATTTTTTTAAAAGCTTCAGAAAATGAGATTTCAAGATTGAAACGGACCGGAACCCAACCTAACGCCTGGGGAAATGCCAGTGTGAACGTCACCAAAATGTTTTGTATTGTTGGAAGAATGTATGTCTGCGGTTACTTTTAAAAAAATATCAGAGGAAAAAAAAAAATCCCAGACGCTGATGTATCCTGTTCAGATACCAGTTGTATTATTGTATTTCATTCTCGTTCAGTGTTTCCGTCTGAGCTACTGTATCATCTTCCAAGAAAGTTCATCATCATCTGTGACTCACGTCTATTACGCATTTCACTGTTTATGGTCTGAGGTTTTAAGAGTACGTCCCAGTCTTTAGAAATGTTAAAAAAAAAATCCTTGGAGGTCAATTCCTATGAACACAGACATTGGATTTTGTTTATACAAATTTACTCATACAAGAATCTTTTTGAGAGATATGAATAATCAAAATGTCTAACCTGTAATAGAGCCCAAACTATACAAGAGTATACCCAAGTAACTTTTTCGTTTTCTGTAAATATAAAACTTACCTACGTTTTCTTTCACGGTATATCAAAATATACATCATTCTACGAAATGCATGTAAGTACAAGCTTTACATAAAAATATGACAATAACGACATTCTGTAGTTTTTCGTAAACAAAGACCTATACAATCATTATTTTCTAAATTATACAGATGACATGTCTGGTAACTTGGTACAAAGTACTTTTTAACAGCTGTTAATGATCTACCTTACCGAGGGCATTATTTAACACCCGAGTCTGCATTCGGCTTAACCCCGAATTCCTTCTTAAAATACCTACGCATTGAACTCTGTACCCTGGGAATACCCACCAGGAATTTGTCTATCCTGGGGCATGGCGTAACACCCGGAGGAGGGCAATTTGAGACAGGCTCTTAAAATTGCTACAATATGCTCGATAAATCCTTCAGTTGTAAGGTATATTACAAGACAGTTTTGAAAGCTTTAGTTTTTAGCCAAATACCCATAGATACTAATGATGGTGATCAAATGTGCTGTATTAATTTTCCTGACTACTTAATCACATCTGTCAATTTCGCTCCTTTACAGATAGTACAGACCGGACGTAATTCATGAGCAGGTAATATCCTACGCTACAAACGTAAAATAATTGATGCTTATATCAGCTCAACAAACTTAATTCAAGTACTAATTTACAGAGACTCGCCGGGCATCACCAAAAGAGGCATTTGCTTGGAAGACTCCACTACCTCCCTCAACACTAATATGTAGAGCACTATTATATGCATGATGTAAATATTGGGAATATTGGTTACTGCCAATATGGAGAGCGATTTCCAGTGCACCATACATACGTCTTCTCTGCCCAGGTGAATCATAAAGCCAGAATGAAATATACATGTAATTTGGTTTAATCCTGTTGGCAGTTTAAGAGAAAATTATCCAAGACAGAGAGAAAGCTTTTCAGTTAGATCAATGTACCGTATTGGAGGAAAAAAAGGTTTTCAGTTAGATTAATGTATCATACTGTAAAATCAATATATATATATATATATATATATATATATATATATATATATATATATATATATATATATATATATATATATATATATATAAACTTTTTTTTTTTTTTGGTCGGTGTCTCCCGCGTTAGCGAGGTAGCGCAAGGAAACAGACGAAAGAATGGCCCAACCCACCCACATACACATGTATATACATACACGTCCACACACGCAAATATACATACCTATACATCTCAATGTACACATATATATACACACAGACTTATACATATATACACATGTACATAATTCATATTGTATGCCTTTATTTATTCCATCCCCACCTCGCCATACATGGAATAACAACCCCCTTACCCCTCATGTGTGCGAGGTAGCGCTAGGAAAAGACAACAAAGGCCCCATTCGTTCACACTCAGTCTCTAGGTGTCATGTAATAATGCCCCGGAACCACAGCTTCCTTTCCACATCCAGGCCCCACAGAACGTTCCATACTTTACCCCAGACGCTTCACATGCCCTGGTTCAATCCATTGACAGCACGTCGACCCGGTATACCACATCGTTCCAATCCACTCTGTTCCTTGCACGCCTTTCACCCTCCTGCATGTTCAGGTCCCGATCACTCAAAATCTTTTTCACTCCATCTTTCCACCTCCAATTTGGTCTCCCTCTTCTCCTCGTTCCCTCCACCTCCGACACATATATCCTCTTGGTCAATCTTTCCTCACTCATTCTCTCCATGTGACCAAACCATTTCAAAACACCCTCTTTTGTTCTCTCAACCACACCCTTTTAATTTCCACACATCTCTCTTACCCTTACATTACTTACTCGATCAAACCACCTCACACCACATATAGTCCTCAAACATCTCATTTCCAGCACATCCACCCTCCTCCGCACAACTCTATCCATAGTCCACGCCTCGCAACCATACAACATTGTTGGAACCACTATTCCTTCAAACATACCTATTTTTGCTTTCCGAGACAATGTTCTCGACTTCCAAACATTCTTCAAGGCTCCCAGAACTTTCGCCCCCTCCCCCACCCTATGATTCACTTCCGCTTCCATGGTTCCATCTGCTGCCAGATCCACTCCCAGATATCTAAAACACTTCACTTCCTCCAGTTTTTCTCCATTCAAACTTACCTCCTAATTGACTTGACCCTCAACCCTACTGTACCTAATAACCTTGTTCTTATTCACATTCACTCTCAGCTTTCTTCTTTCACACACTTTACCAAACTCAGTCACCAGCTTCTGCAGTTTCTCACATGAACCAGCCACCAGTGCTGTATCATCAGCGAACAACAAGTGACTCACTCTCCAAGCTCTCTCATCCACAACAGACTGTATACTTGCCCCTCTTTCCAAAACTCTTGCATTCACCTCCCTAATAACCCCATCCATAAACAAATTAAACAACCATGGAGACATCACACACCCCTGCCGCAAACCTACATTCACTGAGAACCAATCACTTTCCTCCATTCCTACACGTACACATGCCTTACATCCTCGATAAAAACTTCTCATTGCATCTAACAACTTGCCTCCCACACCATATACTCTTAATACCTTCCACAGAGCATCTCTATCAACTCTATCATAGGCCTTCTCCAGATCCATAAATGCTACATACAAATCCATTTGCTTTTCTAAGTATTTCTCACATACATTCTTCAAAGCAAACACCTGATCCACACATCCTCTACCACTTCTGAAACCACACTGCTCTTCCCCAATCTGATGCTCTATACATGCCTTCACCCTCTCAATCAATACGCTCCCATATGATTTACCAGGAATATATATATATATATATATATATATATATATATATATATATATATATATATATATATATATAAAGGGTGACGGAGCGGGGGGGGGGGGGGCTGGAAGTCTTCTCCCGTTTTTAATTTTCCAAAAGAAGGAACAGAAATGGTGGCCAAGTGAGGATATTCCCTCTACGGCTCAGTCCTCTGTTCTTAACGCTACTTCGCTAACGCGGGAAATGGCAAATACGTATGATATATATATATATTTTTTTTTTTCTTTATACTTTGTCGCTGTCTCCCGCGTTTGCGAGGTAGCGCAAGGAAACAGACGAAAGAAATGGCCCCCCCCCCCATACACATGTATATACATACGTCCAAACACGCAAATATACATACCTACACAGCTTTCCATGGTTTACCCCAGACGCTTCACATGCCTTGATTCAATCCACTGACAGCACGTCAACCCCGGTATACCACATCGCTCCAATTCACTCTATTCCTTGCCCTCCTTTCACCCTCCTGCATGTTCAGGCCCCGATCACACAAAATCTTTTTCACTCCATCTTTCCACCTCCAATTTGGTCTCCCTCTTCTCCTCGTTCCCTCCACCTCCGACACATATATCCTCTTGGTCAATCTTTCCTCACTCAATCTCTCCATGTGCCCAAACCACTTCAAAACACCCTCTTCTGCTCTCTCAACCACGCTCTTTTTATTTCCACACATCTCTCTTACCCTTACGTTACTCACTCGATCAAACCACCTCACACCACACATTGTCCTCAAACATCTCATTTCCAGCACATCCATCCTCCTGCGCACAACTCTATCCATAGCCCACGCCTCGCAACCATACAACATTGTTGGAACCACTATTCCTTCAAACATACCCATTTTCGCTTTCCGAGATAATGTTCTCGACTTCCACACATTCTTCAAGGCCCCCAGAATTTTCGCCCCCTCCCCCACCCTATGATCCACTTCCGCTTCCATGGTTCCATCCGCTGCCAGATCCACTCCCAGATATCTAAAACACTTCACTTCCTCCAGTTTTTCTCCATTCAAACTCACCTCCCAATTGACTTGACCCTCAACCCTACTGTACCTAATAACCTTGCTCTTATTCACATTTACTCTTAACTTTCTTCTTCCACACACTTTACCAAACTCAGTCACCAGCTTCTGCAGTTTCTCACATGAATCAGCCACCAGCGCTGTATCATCAGCGAACAACAACTGACTCACTTCCCAAGCTCTCTCATCCCCAACAGACTTCATACTTGCCCCTCTTTCCAAAACTCTTGCATTTACCTCCCTAACAACCCCATCCATAAACAAATTAAACAACCATGGAGACATCACACACCCCTGCCGCAAACCTACATTCACTGAGAACCAATCACTTTCCTCTCTTCCTACACGTACACATGCCTTACATCCTCGATAAAAACTTTTCACTGCTTCTAACAACTTTCCTCCCACACCATATATTCTTAATACCTTCCACAGAGCATCTCTATCAACTCTATCATATGCCTTCTCCAGATCCATAAATGCTACATACAAATCCATTTGCTTTTCTAAGTATTTCTCACATACATTCTTCAAAGCAAACACCTGATCCACTCATCCTCTACCACTTCTGAAACCACACTGCTCTTCCCCAATCTGATGCTCTGTACATGCCTTCACCCTCTCAATCAATACCCTCCCATATAATTTTGGTCGAGGTGGTGTGCAAAGTGAGAGGGTTAGGGAAAATGATTTGGTAAACAGAGAAGAGGTAGTGAAAGCTTTGCGGAAGATGAAAGCCGGCAAGGCAGCAGGTTTGGATGGTATTGCAGTGGAATTTATTAAAAAAGGGGGTGACTGTATTGTTGACTGGTTGGTAAGGTTATTTAATGTATGTATGACTCATGGTGAGGTGCCTGAGGATTGGCGGAATGCGTGCATAGTGCCATTGTACAAAGGCAAAGGGGATAAGAGTGAGTGCTCAAATTACAGAGGTATGATATATATATATATATATATATATATATATATATATATATATATATATATATATATATATATATATATATATATATAGTAAAAGCTTTATGGAAGATGAAAGCCAGCAAGGCGTGGGAGGCAAGTTGTTAGAAGCAGCGAAAAGTTTTTATCGAGGATGTAAGGCATGTGTACGTGTAGGAATGGAGGAAAGTGATTGGTTCTCAGTGAATGTAGGTTTGCGGCAGGGGTGTGTGATGTCTCCATGGTTGTTCAATTTGTTTATGGATGGGGTTGTTAGGGAGGTGAATTCAAGAGTTTTGGAAAGAGGGGCAAGTATGCAGTCTGTTGTGGATGAGAGAGCTTGGGAAGTGAGTCAGTTGTTGTTCGCTGATGATACAGCGCTGGTGGCTGATTCGGGTGAGAAACTGCAGAAGCTGGTGACCGAGTCTGGTAAAGTGTGTGAAAGAAGAAAGCTGGGAGTGAATGTGAATAAGAGCAAGGTTATTAGGTACGGTAGGGTTGAGGGTCAAGTCAATTGGGAGGTAAGTTTGAATGGAGAAAAACTGGAGGAAGTGAAGTGTTTTAGATATCTGGGAGTGGATTTGGCAGCGGATGGAACCATGGAAGTGGAAGTGAATCATAGGGTGGGGGTGGGGGCGAAAATTCTGGGAGCGTTGAAGAATGTGTGGAAGTCGAGAACATTATCTCGGAAAGCAAAAATGGGTATGTATAAAGGAATAGTGGTTCCAACAATGTCATATGGTTGTGAGGCGTGGGCTATAGATAGAGTTGTGCGGAGGAGAGTGGATGTGCTGGAAATGAGATGTTTGAGGACAATGTGTGGTGTGAGGTGGTTTGATCGAGTGAGTAACGTAAGGGTAAGAGAGATGTGTGGAAATAAAAAGAGCGTGGTTGAGAGAGCAGAAGAGGGTGTTTTGAAGTGGTTTGGGCACATGGAGAGGATGAGTGAGGAAAGATTGACCAAGAGGATATATGTGTCGGAGGTGGAGGGAACAAGGAGAAGAGGGAGACCAAATTGGAGGTGGAAAGATGGAGTGAAAAAGATTTTGTGTGATCGGGGCCTGAACATGCAGGAGGGTGAAAGGAGGGCAAGGAATAGAGTGAATTGGAGCGATGTGGTATACCGGGGTTGACGTGCTGTCAGTGGATTGAAGCAGGGCATGTGAAGCGTCTGGGGTAAACCATGGAAAGCTGTGTAGGTATGTATATTTGCGTGTGTGGACGTATGTATATACATGTGTGTGTGTGTGTGTGTGGGGGGGGGGGGTTGGGCCATTTCTTTCGTCTGTTTCCTTGCGCTACCTCGCAAACGCGGGAGACAGCGACAAAGTATAATAAAAAAAAATAATAATATATATATTATATATATATATATATTATATATATATATATATATATATATATATATATATATATATATATATATATATATATATATATACATATGAGTATTCATGGTAAATTATATGGGAGGGTATTGATTGAGAGGGTGAAGGCATGTACAGAGCATCAGATTGGGGAAGAGCAGTGTGGTTTCAGATGTGGTAGAGGATGTGTGGATCAGGTGTTTGCTTTGAAGAATGTATGTGAGAAATACTTATTAAAGCAAATGGATTTGTATGTAGCATTTATGGATCTGGAGAAGGCATATGATAGAGTTGATAGAGATGCTCTGTGGAAGGTATTAAGAATATATGGTGTGGGAGGAAAGTTGTTAGAAGCAGTGAAAAGTTTTTATCGAGGATGTAAGGCATGTGTACGTGTAGGAAGAGAGGAAAGTGATTGGTTCTCAGTGAATGTAGGTTTGCGGCAGGGGTGTGTGATGTCTCCATGGTTGTTTAATTTGTTTATGGATGGGGTTGTTAGGGAGGTGAATGCAAGAGTTTTGGAAAGAGGGGCAAGTATGAAGTCTGTTGGGGATGAGAGAGCTTGGGAAGTGAGTCAGTTGCTGTTCGCTGATGATACAGCGCTGGTGGCTGATTCATGTGAGAAACTGCAGAAGCTGGTGACTGAGTTTGGTAAAGTGTGTGAAAGAAGAAAGTTAAGAGTAAATGTGAATAAGAGCAAGGTTATTAGGTACAGTAGGGTTGAGGGTCAAGTCAATTGGGAGGTGAGTTTGAATGGAGTAAAACTGGAGGAAGTAAAGTGTTTTAGATATCTGGGAGTGGATCTGGCAGCGGATGGAACCATGGAAGCGGAAGTGGATCATAGGGTGGGGGAGGGGGCGAAAATTCTGGGAGCCTTGAAGAATGTGTGGAAGTCGAGAACAATATCTCGGAAAGCAAAAATGGGTATGTTTGAAGGAATAGTGGTTCCAACAATGTTGTATGGTTGCGAGGCGTGGGCTATGGATAGAGTTGTGCGCAGGAGGATGGATGTGCTGGAAATGAGATGTTTGAGGACAATGTGTGGTGTGAGGTGGTTTGATCGAGTAAGTAACGTAAGGGTAAGAGAGATGTGTGGAAATAAAAAGAGCGTGGTTGAGAGAGCAGAAGAGGGTGTTTTGAAATGGTTTGGGCACATGAAGAGAATGAGTGAGGAAAGATTGACCAAGAGGATATATGTGTCGGAGGTGGAGGGAACGAGGAGAAGAGGGAGACCAAATTGGAGGTGGAAAGATGGAGTGAAAAAGATTTTGTGTGATCGGGGCCTGAACATGCAGGAGGGTGAAAGGAGGGCAAGGAATAGAGTGAATTGGAGCGATGTGGTATACCGGGGTTGACGTGCTGTCAGTGGATTGAATCAAGGCATGTGAAGCGTCTGGGGTAAACCATGGAAAGCTGTGTAGGTATGTATATCTGCGTGTGTGGACGTATGTATATACATGTGTATGGGGGTGGGTTGGGCCATTCCTTTCGTCTGTTTCCTTGCGCTACCTTGCAAACGCGGAAGACAGCGACAAAGCAAAAAAAAAAAAAAAAAAAAAAAAAAAAAAAAAAATATATATATATATATATATATATATATATATATATATATATATATATATATATATATATATATATATATATATATCATTTATCTATCTTATTACACTTTGTCGCTGTCTCCCGTTAGCGAGGCAGCGCAAGGAAACAGACGAAAGAATGGCCCAACCCACCCACATACACATGTATATACATACACGTCCACATACGCACATATACATACCTATACATCTCAACGTATACATACATATACAGACACAGAGATATACATATATACACGTCATTAATTAATACTGCCTGCCAGTATTTATTCCCGTCGCCACCCCACCACACATGAAATAACAACCCCCTCTCCCCGCATTTGCGCGAGGTAGCGCTAGGAAAAGACAACAAAGGACAATTTCGTTCACACTTAGTCTCTAGATGTCATGTATAATACACCGAAACCACAGCTTCCTTTCCACATCCAGGCCCCACAAAAATTTCCATGCTTTACCCCAGACGCTTCACATGACTTGGTTCAATCCATTGGCAGCACGTCGACCCCGGTATACCACATCGTTCCAATTAACTCTATTCCTTGCACGCCTTTCACCCTCCTGCATGTTCAGGCCCTGATCATTCAAAATCTTTTTCACTCCATCTTTCCACCTCCAATTTGGTCTCCCACTTCTCCTAGTTCCCTCCATCTCTGACACATATATCCTCTTGGTCAATCTTTCCTCACTCATTCTCTCCATGTGACCAAACCATTTCAAGACACAACTCTTCTGCTCTCTCAACCACACTCTTTTTATTATCACACATCTCTCTTACCCTATCATTAGTTACTCGATCAAACCACCTCACACCACATACTGTCCTTAAACATCTCATTTCCAGCACATCCACCCTCCTCCGCACAACTCTATCTATAGCCCACGCCTCGCAACCATATAACATTGTTGGAACCACTATTCCTTCAAACATACCCATTTTTGCTTTCCAAGATAACGTTCTGGACTTCCACATATTCTTCAACACTCCCAGAACTTTCGCCCCCTCCCCGACCCTATGATTCACTTCCGCTTCCATGTTTCCATCCGCTGCCAAATCCACTCCCAGATATCTAAAACACTTCACTTCCTCCAGTTTTTCTCCATTCAAACTTACCTCCCAATTGACTTGACCCTCAACCCTACTGTACGTAATAACCTTGTTCTTATTCACATTTACTCTCAGCTTTCTTCTTTCACACACTTTACCAAACTCGGTCACCAGCTTCTGCAGTTTCTCACACGAATCACCCACTAGCGCTGTATCATCAGCGAACAACAACTGACTCACTTCCCAGCTCTCATCTCTCTCATCCACAAGGAATAGAGTGAATTGGAGCGATGTGGTATACCGGGGTTGACGTGCTGTCAGTGGATTGAATCGGGGCATGTGAAGCGTCTGGGGTAAACCATGGAAAGCTGTATCGGTATGTATATTTTGCGTGTGTGGACGTATGTATATACATGTGTATGGGGGTGGGTTGGGCCATTTCTTTCGTCTGTTTCCTTGCGCTATCTCGCAAACGCGGGAGACAGCGACAAAGCAAAAAAAAAAAAAAAAAAAAAAAAAAAAAATATATATATATATATATATATATATATATATATATATATATATATATATATATATATATTGTCCGCTACAATCCTTGTCCGCCTCTTCCGAATATATTTTCAAAGGCACTATTGGACTTACATTTTATTGTCATCTCTGCTTTGGCCTTGATCACCCTCTGTAGACGTCTGGACATGGGACTGTCGAGGTTCCAGTGGTATTCTAGATCCATGGTTTGAGTCCACAGGGTCTTGATCTGTATGAGGCGAGACACTGGTGAGTCGTTACAGGAAGCAGCCACCTGATCTCTCGTTCTGAGCGCCCAGTACGCCTAAAAATCTCATATGTATCCACATTTTCTTGCTCCCAGGCGAGAATTCGGGCTTTCTCCTCCTTAGAAAGATACGAAATAACCATCTTGAAGCACAGGTGGAATGGATACAGCACCCAGAAAGGAAATTCCCAAAATGGAGAGGCAGCCAGGAGGAGTAAATAAAGAACACCGTTCCTCAATATAGCCTGAGGCACACTGAGGCGGGTAGCTGGCTTGCTGGTGCTCACATCACTAAAAACACTAGTCTCAGCGACCAGATGTATGATGATTTCACCCTGAGGGCGTCATATGCTATACAATAAAACTTAGCCGTGTATCGCCTTTGAAAATATATGGAGGGCGGACATTGTAGCTACGAGATGTGGAAACACCTGTAAAACTCTCTAGTCGTAAACAATCAAACAGTAATCCCATAAAGTAATCACACGAGTATAAAGCTCTTCACCTGTAATACAAATATTAATCACACAAAAAACACTAGACTGTTAGGAACCATTTGACTCTGTGCGACACAATACGCAGGTAAAGATGATGATAGCTGAACGAACAGAAGTGAAGCTTTTAGTCCAAAAAGGGACGTTCTCGCCTTGTCTTCGCAGCAGTTGGCAATACACGCAGATTATATTTTTGAAATTCGTACCACAGATCGCGTTAACACGAGACAGACCGTACCCATGCATGAGTACAGGTCATAAATAATATTTGCAACGCTAAATCAATTACGTGTTCGACGTGGATTGTACTGTCAAGGAGCAAGCTGTAGACAAGTATGTATATAAAAGGAAATACAATCTAGGAAATTACAATGATCATGATAAGTGTATTTCTAAGTAACGAATGATATGGGTAAACACACACACACACACACACACACACACACTGTATCAGGTTATTATAACCACCTGACCCACGTAAGGCTCATGCCCAGATGGAGTCTCCCTACGTGCGCTGAAGGAATACAAGGAGCCACCTGCTAGGCCTCCTCAAAATACTGCTGAGGAAGATACTAAAGAGGAACGGGTAGTTCCAAAGAGGTGGAAGTGGGCCAATGGTGGATGCTGAAAAGAGCAAATGTTAAGACCATCTTACGAAAGGTGCACCGGGAAGTTGCACTAAATTACAAGCCAGTTTTATTGACGAGTGAGTTTAATGATAATAATAATAAAAATAACAATAAAGCAAATGGATGACAACGTAGGAAGGAGAAACTTCTTAACTGGGAAATAACAAGGCTCCAGAGAGAGAGAGAGAGAGAGAGAGAGAGAGAGAAAGAGAGAGAGAGAGAGAGAGATCCTGCCTCAGGAACATGTTAGACTTTTGGGTATGTCTGAGCTCGATTTTGGACCGAAGAGTTGGATAGGTGGACAGTATGCTCCTTGACTCCCGGAAAGCCTTTGAAGCTATACCCCATCGGGAGGTGATTAAGCATTACATATGTGGAAGGGAACAAAGCATGCAGGTACGAGGCACATTCTCAAACTGGGCTGAGAGTACACGTGGGGTGCCTCAAGACTCGGTTGAGGCCCACTGCTATGCTCGGTGTTTGTAAATGACTGGCCAAAAGAACTAAACATCAGAGAAAGATGGTTAACAAGAATATTAAGAAGTATGGGTTTAATGTACCGGATGGGGGCGGTAGGAATGGTTTTAATATACTGTAAACATCGCAACTTACAAAGATCTGAAAGCCTTCTTGATGATAAGAAAAAAAAAAAATACAAGAGATGAGGTCCCACAAAAGTAAAAGAAATTCTCGCACCGGACTGAAGAGATCAGTAATCAATGATAAACATTGTAATGGTTATCGCAGCTGACTATGATTCACGCAAGGGTCCAGCCCGAGTTCGAATCCTAGGCGCGGTAGTCTGCTCACAGATAGCCTAAGTGTTCATCCTATCCTCGGGGCCTGGTCGGTAAATGGGTTTCTGGCTTCGGCTGGTGTGTGTGTGTGTGTGTGTGTGTGCACATAACAGACATGGTACATACACGCACGTAAAAAGGCTAATTATTTAACGTGACAACACGAGTGTAAAACTCTCCCCGTAACATACAAACAGTAATCACACACGTCATTTAGCCAGGAATTTAACCACAGGAATCTGTGTGTGACGGAACTCGACAAATCTGTGTGAAACCTGGAAGTCGACATCGTCCTTAGATTCAAGGAAATAGTTAAAAAGGAAGCCAACTGTCTTAACAACAAACAGTAGAATTGCATTCAGTAGCAAGGATCACGAAATATCCAGCAGCCTATCCATGTTCACAACTAGACTAGGCTTCTCAGGTTTGGTTACCGCACCTGAAGAAGCAGAAACAGCTAACTGAGAAGAACCAGACGAGGGCAACAGAGATGGTCTGGACTTAAGGAAACAGAGCCACGGGGAAAAGGTAAGAGGCCTCAAATTTGCCCATCATCAGGAGAGAAGAGTGGGAAGTGACCTGATCATAAGATTCTAAACCAGATTGACGACGCTGACAGCGAACAAATTTTGTGAAAGATGTACGTACAGAAGGACCAGACTACAGGAAGCGACATTAAGTAAAAGACTTTAAAAAAGCATAAAGAAGTGTCTTTATACTATGGGAATGCTGAACGAATGGGATAGACTGTGTGAGGACTTAACAAATGCGAACAGCTTGTTGAAGTTTTGAAAAATTTGCTTGACACAGGAAAAAGGTTCAAGAGATGTGGCCCCCTCGCTAAGTACACATAGGTATTTACAAACAGCGGATAACGTTACTGACCATGAGTCAGCGCCGGCCGCAAGGGCTCCAATCATGAGCCTGGAGGTCGGCCCACTACCAACCCAGTTGTTCATCCCTCGGAACTGGTCGACAGATGGGTACCTGGCTTAGGCCGGTGTGTGTGTGTGTGTGTGTGTGTGTGTGTGTACAGGGTTTTGGGAGGGGGCGACCCAAGTGCAAAATTCTCAACACAAAACAGTATCCACTGTAAGCTAGTTAGTGTATGTGTGTACGTTCATACACGCATGAGTGTAAAGACGGTGCATAAATACAAGGTTTAAGAGACGCATGTAAACCTCTCTCCTCGTAACACAAAATGCTACTCATATACACACATAAAATGACACAGACACATGAACGAGAACAAAAAGAGACCAGGCTACACTGAGCTCAATGATCAGTTGCACAAGAGCGGAATGCACAGCTCCACAACTGGTGTGTTTTGAACGATGGCCTTGCTGATTTTCAACTAAGCGCTGCCCTCACCCTGAGTTGGCTGCATCAGTATTACTAACTCTTTTCGTTTGTTCTCGTGTCCTTCGTACCCTAAGTTCATGCCTCTAAAACATTAACCAAACATGAATGTCTTCTGTGTTTGAAAATGATTGACATACAGGAGCTGATGGAAGCCAATTTGTGAAGCTCCCGAAAAACACTATTCATTTTCATATATCATACAGTATCTATTATCTAATATTCACTAAAATCTGCTGATATATGCTGGACACGACGTGCTATTGCAGTATATGAAAACACTTATATTACTGAGGAGGTAAGGTGGTAATTTGCAGAAATGTCTTTAAAAACGTTTTTCATGAGATCGACGTAAAAGATAAGATCGTTGCCAGAGTACCTCTCGGCCGACCCCCCTGAGCAACTATATCAAAACCTCCCCAAATATTGCTTATCTAACTCTCTTTACTTTGCTATGAGCTGGAGAGATAAGGTGCTGGGTTTTAATCCTAAGTAATAACAGGGTAAGAGAGATGTGTGGTAATAAAAAAAAAGTGTGGTTGAGAGGGCAAAAGAGGGGGTTTTGAAATGGTTTGGTAGCATGGACAGAATGAGTGAGGAAAGATTGACAAAGAGGATATATGTGTCAGAGGTGGAGGGAACGAGGAGACGCAGGAGACCAAATTGGAGGTGGAAGGATAGAGTGAAAAAGATTTTGAGTGATCGGAGCCTGAATATACAGGAGGGTGAAAGGCGTGCAAGGAATAGAGTGAATTGGAACGATGTGGTATACCGGGGTCGACGTGCTGTCAATGGATTGATCCAGAGCATGTGAAGCGTTTGGGGTAAACCATGGAAAGTTTTGTGGGGCTTGGATGTGGAAAGGGAGCTGTGGTTTTGGTGCATTACACATGAAGCTAGAGACTGAGTGTGAACGAATTTGGCCTTTGTTGTCTTTTCCTAGCACTACCTCGCTGAGGCGGGAGACAGCGACTAAGTATAATATATATATATATATATATATATATATATATATATATATATATATTATGTTGTATGGTTGCGAGGCGTGGGCTATGGATAGAGTTGTGCGCAGGAGGGTGGATGTGCTGGAAATGAGATGCTTGAGGACAATGTGTGGTGTGAGGTGGTTTGATCGAGTAAGTAATGTAAGGGTAAGAGATATGTGTGGAAATAAAAAGAGCGTGGTTGAAAGAGCAGAAGAGGGAGTTTTGAAATGGTTTGGGCACATGGAGAGAATGAGTGAGGAAAGATTGACCAAGAGAATATATGTGTCGGAGGTGGAGGGAACGAGAAGTGGGAGACCAAATTGGAGGTGGAAAGATGGAGTGAAAAAGATTTTGTGTGATCGGGGCCTGAACATGCAGGAGGGTGAAAGGAGGGCAAAGAATAGAGTGAATTGGATCGATGTGGTATACCGGGGTTGACATGCTGTCAGTGGATTGAATAAGGGCATGTGAAGCGTCTGGGGTAAACCATGGAAAGTTGTGTGGGGCCTGGGTGTGGAAAGGGAGCTGTGGTTTCGGGCATTATTGCGTGGCAGCTAGAGACTGAGTGTGAACGAATGGGGCCTTTGTTGTCTTTTCCTAGTGCTACCTCGCACACATGAGGGGGGAGGGGGAAGGTATTCCATGTGTGGCGAGGTGGCGATGGGAGTGAATGGGGGCAGACAGTGTGAATTGTGTGCATGGGTATATATGTATGTGTCTGTGTATGTATATATATGTGTACATTGAGATGTATAGGTATGTATATTTGCGTGTGTGGACGTGTGTGTGTATACATTGTGTATGGGGGTGGGTTGGGCCATTTCTTTCGTCTGTTTCCTTGCGCTACCTCGCAAACGCGGGAGACAGCGACAAAGCAAAACAATAATAATAAATACATATATATATATATATATATATATATATATATATATATATATATATATATATATATATATATATATATTCCCTTCATAATTGAGCTTTTAGCTGGAGGTTGAACCGTTGTGTTTGGACATCTCTTGCCACAAGCGTCAGTCGTGACAATGATCAAGTCTGAGAGCCGTCCACTCCAGACCGCCATGAGAATCTGATGTGTTGCCCACAAAGCATCTTCTTCAAAATGTTAATCGAACAAAATTATGGGAATTTTAAACAGCAAACTCTACTACTAATTACTGGTACTTGGCAGGCCCAAAATATAATTCGACACCAAAGAAAATGTTCCTGTTTTGATATCTTTCTTCAACGTTCCTATGTCTGACATCTTGACGTTTTCCCGTGAACGAAAATAATACATATCTAAACAATGTAGGTATTCAGTGAATTCATATGTTGACTGTCACAAGTGCTGTATCCATTCAGACTACATAAACATGCTTAGATTCTCACTGTGAACGTTTCCAGGCGTAGACGCGCCTTAGTGTCAGACTGCTGGTAAACTGACTGACTGCCCTCAGTAATGTAGAGGGATATATACGAGGCAATATGATTGGTCGCCCACGCCTACAGCCTTAATTGTATGGGCGTAGCCGACAAAATCAATTACGGTGCGCTCTCCTGGAGGGTTATTGAGGATTGATGATTGGCGAAGGCCAGAGGCTAATGGTCCTCCTATGTAGTGAAGATCAGTGCTGTCCGTCTGCTCAGCACCCTGGCCTATGATAATACTTGGGTTACATGAGATTAAATCCTTTTTTTAATGCGTTAGTTCAAACATCCAAGAAATGTACACTGTGTGTGTGTGTGTGTGTGTGTGTGTGGATCTCTCAAATATTCTAAAAAATATATATCTCCATGAGTTTCTTATCCCGGTTAACTAAAACATAATTTTCTAAATAAATTCATACACAACTCAACCGGATGAAATATTGTTCATGTATACACAACAAGCCCTTTATAAACTGCTCCGCCTTCAGGCATATGAGTTATCCTCTGGATACTCTCTGGCATTTATTATATATATATATATATATATATATATATATATATATATATATATATATATATATATATATATATATATATATATATATTCTCCATTTCCCGCGTTATCGAGGTAGCAGTAAGAACAGAGGACTGAGCCTTAAGAGGTAATATCCTTACTTGGCCCCCTTCTCTGTTCTTTCTTTAGGAAAATTAAAAACGGGAGGAGAGGATGTCCAGCCCTCCGCTTCCTCCCCTTTTAGTTCGCCTTCTACGACACGCAGGGAATACTTGGGAATACTCCCCTTTCCCCAGGGATAATATATATATATATATATATATATATATATATATATATATATATATATATATATATATATATATATATATATATCATTATATCACACTTTGTCGCTGTCTCCCGCGTTAGCGAGGTAGCGCAAGGAAACACACGAAAGAATGGTCCAACCCACCCGCATCCATAGTGTATATACATACACGTCCACACACGCACAAATATATACCTATACATTTCAACGTATACATATATATATATATATATATATATATATATATATATATATATATATATATACATACACAGACATATACACATGTACATAAATCATACTTGCTGCCTTTATTCATTCTCGTCGCCATCCCGCCACACATGAAATGACAACCACCTCCCCCCGCACGCGCGCGAGGTAGCGCTAGGAAAAGACAACAAAGGCCACATTCGTTCACATTCAGTCTCTAGCTTTCATGTATAATACATCGAAACCACAGCTCCCTTTCCACATCAAGGCCCCACAAAACTTTCCATGGTTTACCCCAGACGCTTCACATGCCCTGGTTCAATCCACTGACAGCACGTCGACCCTAGTACACCACATCGTTCGAATTCACTCTATTCCTTGCACGCCTTTCACCCTCCTGCATGTTCAGGCCCCGATCCCTCAAAATCTTTTTCACTCCATCCTTCCACCTCCAATTTGATCTCCCACTTCTCGTTCCATCCACCTTTGACACATATATCCTCTTTGTCAATATTTCCTCACTCATTCTCTCCATGTGACCAAACCATTTCAATACACCCTTTTCCAGTCTGTCAACCACACTCTTTTCATTACCACACATCTCTCTTACCCTTTCATTACTTACTCGATGAAACCACCTCACACCACATATTGTCCTCAAACATCTCATTTCCAACACATCCACCCTCCGCACATCACTATCTATAGCCCACACCTCGCAACCATATAACATAGTTGGAAACACTATTCCTTCAAACATACCCATTTTTGCTCTCCGAGATAACGTTCTCGCCATCCACATATCCTTCAACGCTCCCAGAACCTTCGCCCCCTTCCCCATCCTGTGCCTCATTTCCGCTTCCATGGTTCCATCCACTGCTAAATCCACTCCCAGACCTCTTAAACACTTCACTTCTTTCAGTTTTTCTCCATTCTAACTTACATCCCACATTTACTCTCATCTTTCTTCTTTCACACACTTTACCATACTCAGTCACCAACTACTGAAGTCTCTCATCCGAATCAACCACCAGCGCTGTATCATCAGCGAACAACAATTGACTCACTTCTCAAGCCCTCTCATCCACAACAGACTGCATACTTGCCCCTCTCTCCAAAACTCTTGCCGTCACCACCCTAACAACCCCATCCATAAACAAAATAAACAACCATGGAGACATCACACACCCCTGCCGCAAACCGACATTCACTGAGAACAAATCACTTTCCTCTCTTCCTACTCGTACACATGCTTTACATCCTCGATAAAACCTTTTCACTGCTTCCAGCAACTTGCTTCCCACACTATATACTCTTAATACCTTCCACAGAGCATCTCTATCACTCTCTATCTGCCTTCTCCAGATCCATTAATACTACATAAGAATCCATTTGTTTTTCTAGTATTTCTCACATACATTCAAAAAGCAAACACCTGATCCACACATCCTCTACCACTTCTGAAACCACACTGCTCTTCCCCAATCTGGTGCTCTGTATATGCCTTCATCCTCTAAATCAATACCCTCCCATATAATTTCCTAGGAATACTTAATAAACTTATACCTCTTTAATTTGAACACTCACCTTTATCCCCTTTGCCTTTGTACAATGGCACTATGCATGCATTCCACTAATCCTAGGGCACTTCACCATGAACCATACATACACTGAATATCCTCACCAACCAGTCAACAACACAGTCACCCCCTTTTTTAATAAATTCCACTGCAATTCCATCCAAACCCGCCGCCTTGTTACCTTTCATCTTCCGCAAAGCTTTCACTACCTCTTCTCTGTTTACCAAATCACTCTCCCTGACCCTCTCACTACGCACACAACCTCGACCAAAACACCCTTTATCTGCCACTCTATCATCTAACATATTCAAAAAAACCTTCAAAATACTCACTCCATCTTCTCACATCACCACTACTTGTTATTACCTCCCTATTAGCCTCCTTCACCGATGTTCCCATTTGTTCTCTTGTCTTACGCACTTTATTTATCTCCTTCCAAAACATCTTTTTATTCCCCCTAAAATTTAATGATACTCTCTCACCCCAACTCTCATTTGCCCTCTTTTTCACCTCTTGCATCTTTCTCTTGACTTCCTGCCTCTTTCTTTTATACATCTCCCAGTCATTCGCATTGCTTCTCTGCAAAAATCGTTTAAACGCCTCTCTCTTCTCTTTCACTAACAATCTTACTTCTTCATCCCACCACTCACTACCCTTTCTAATCTGCCCACCTCCAACCTTTCTCATGCCATAAGCATCTTTTGCGCAAGCCATCACTGCTTCCCTAAATACATCCCATTCCTTCCCCACTCCCCTTACGTTATTTGCTCTCACCTTTTTCTATTCTGCACTCAATCTCACTTGGTACTTCCTCACACAAGTCTCCTTTCCAAGCTCACTTACTCTCACCACTCTACCACATTCTCTCTCTCTCTCTCTCTCTCTCTCTCTCTCTCTCTCTCTCTCTCTCTCTCTCTCTCTCTATGATCTAAGCTCCGAATCAAACGGAAGAACAAAGAAACAATTAAAACCAATATGTGCGGAGGTAGAGACCTCGTTAAACGACACGCAAAAGGTATGTTTTCGTTGTTCCGTCTCATCTTAAGCTGTGGGTTGGTTGGCTGGCTGGTCTTTAGGCCTATTAACTTTCAAGGTCATTAAGGAGGTCAACTTCAGACAAGAGTCAGCTACAAAAAAAATTCTTAACACCTCCAGGTATTATTGATAATCATAAAACCACATACTCTCATGAGCATGTGGCCTATATCCGTGGGTTCGAGCTGAAGTTTAATGTAGAAGTCCATGTGAAATGCCCGCAGCTGAGTCACAATACTACAGAGCAAAAACTATGCTTCATCAATACGAAAAAATGTGTACAATCACAGATTAATAAGATCTTTTCAGGGCAGTGCAAATCAATATACTGTCTGTTAGCTACAATGGTTCACATGCACACACTGGCATTGGCAACAAGAATGGCTACCACAGCGCTCTATTTTTGCAACATGAAGCAATCCAATCCGCTCCGTTATTTCGAAAAACAAGGAAAGGCCACATATGCGTTCGTACCCCTCAGGCAGGCGTATGACCAATAGTGTGTGCTGTTGTATCAAGAACAACCCAGTTACGTAAATTCTGTAGTCATACCAACGCCAGCAACTAAAGATCAGTTTCTGACAACTGGCAAGAATTTCTGTCATTTCATGTGTGGCGGGGTGGCGACGAGAATGAATAAAGGCAGCAAGCATGAATTATGTACATATGTATATGTCTGTGTATATATATATATATATATATATATATATATATATATATATATATATATATATATATACATATATATATATATATATATATATATATATATATATACGTTGAAATGTACAGGTATGTATATGTGCCTGTGTGGACGTGTATGTATAGACATGTGTATGTGGGAATACTTCCCACGTGTTCCCTGCGTGTCGTAGAAGGCGACTAAAATGGAAGGGAGCGGGGGGCTGGAAATCTTCCCCTCTCATTTTCTTTTTTTAGTTTTCCAAAGGAAGGAACAGAGAAGGGGGCCAGGTGAGGATGTTTCCTCAGAGGCCCAGTCCTCTGTTCTTAACGCTACCTCGCTGAGGCGGGAAATGGCGAATAGTATGAAAGAAAAAGAAAGAATATATATATATATATATCCCTGGGGATAGGGGAGAAAGAATACTTCTCACGTATTCCCTGCGGGGGGCTGGAAATCCTTCCCTTTTTTTTTCCCCAAAAGAAGGAACAGAGAAAGGGGCCAGTTGAGGATATTCCCTCAAAGGTCCAGTCCTCTGTTCTTAACGATACCTAGCTAACGCGGGAAATGGCGAATAGTATGAAAGAATATATATATTTATATATCTTTTTCTTTTTCTTTCAAACTATTCGCCATTTCCCGTGTTAGCGAGTAGCGTTAAGAACAGAGGACTGGGCCTTTGAGGGAATATCCTCACCTGGCCCCCTTCTCTGATCCTTTTTTGGGAAAAAAAAAAAAAAAACGAGAGGGGAGGATTTCCAGCCTCCCGCTCCCTCCCCTTTTAATCGCCTTGTACGACACGCAGGGAATACGTGGGAAGTATTCTTTCTCCCCTATCCCCAGGGATAATATATATATATATATATATATATATATATATATATATATATATATATATATATATATAATGAGATGCACTGCTGTTTCACCGAGTAAAACATCCCAAACAAATCTCCAGTACTTGCTACTTCAATGTCATCAGATATTACGCCAGAACTGGAGAGGCTAGTATGCAATTACGGTGTGTGATACATCTTCAACCTTCCTACTGTCATACGGGCTAGTCAACGTGTTAGCCTAGTTATTTGATGTATCTCTTCCAAGATCAGTGTCCAATCATACCCTTAATGTGATACTGATTTCAAGAAATAGGTTGATTGGAATATAGTAAGTAAACAGACATAATGCAATAAACAGGAATATGTTACATAGAAAATGAGCTGGTTTAAGAAAAAAAATTCAGTTTCTTTAACCTTGCTGTACGTGCTATACATTACTGCTTGCGTTAATATCTTTAACAAAAAACGATAAGATAAAACGTTACATTTATCATACAAAGTTTGATTATATTTTTCTAAAGCTAATCTGTTAACAGTACTCATATTCTATCAATTCTTATCTCGCTTACGGTATGTGTGTATGTGCGTGTGGGTTCGCGGTACGTACGATCATATATTAACAACGTTATGATCAAACACAGCTCGATTAAGCTTAAAGTAGCATAGTAACCTTATGAGAACGGAAGGGCTTAATAGATGGGTAATCTTTCCCAAATTTACTAACGACTTACAAACAATTCATAAGAAAACTGAAGACACCAGTCTTCACCGCAAAGGCCAGTTCCTGTGAGGTCAACACACTCGTATCTTCCCCTGCGCATCATGTCATCTAACTGGGGCCCAAGCTCCTTCTGAATTATTTCTTACGTTCTGTTTTACTGAATTCAGACTTTATTTCTAACATATTCTTCCATACCCGTAGGGAGTGTCGGACATGACGACATTCGGTATATAACATCGAATGTCATTTTCTCTACAAAATTTCACCGATTATTATGTCCATTTCCTAAATACTTGAGCAGGTCTCACACCCCCAGAGGATCACTTCTTGTTATGCTTACCAGTCGATCACCGTTACCTTAGAGCACACGTCTCCCACACCTTGATTCACCAGTGGTATATTGTGACCTGAAAGGTGGTGTGTGTGGGGATATTTTCAGCCACAAGATATTCTTGGGTTGAGGTGAGCAGTTGCTAGGTACGGAGTAGGTAACCCCCAAGTACCCGCAACCCATCTGGGGGACAAATGGGCTTCTCATCTGGGACTGATACATCAGTAATGTGTTACACAGACAACATGGTCACTACAGCATACCAATCCCACCCCCTCCACGTCCGAATTGTCCCGAAGGTTTTATGTTTACAGCCAATATGGATGGCATGGGTAACAGCATGTTCTAATCCAAGGCTATTTCAACAGAAAAAATCAGTAATGAGTTTATCAAAAGGAAAGGAAAATATAGCGGAGTTCCGCAGGTGTCAGTAGACCCAACTCATGAACCAGGAAATGTTATGGGAAGAGGCGAATGACGAGAGGGAAAATTCTAGTACCGCTGTAAAAGCGTCTAACAATCCTAGCCCGGCAGGGATGCAAAAACCAGTCATGTGCTTTTGATGCAAGATTTAATATCCTTGATCATTTACTCTTCATAAGAAAAGTCACAAACCAATATGATGAAGTGATGTTATTAATCATTAATTAATAAGTGCTTTACAGTGAAAGTAATTTCATGCCGTCATACTAATTACAATCAGACAGTAGCAATCATCTCCCTGTGACGACATGGCAATGAACAGTAAGTCAATTTGCTGTGTACATTGTCGATGTTTTCATAATGTTGGAGCAGATGTAACGACGTCAGCTGATGTGGACGGTTACTCTCACAGGTTACTGATGATGACGCGGGGTTTGTTTACATCAGCTGGTGGCAGGAAGCTTAGCTGGTCTCTTCCAATTGCATTTTGGCATTTATGGGTTTCTTGACCTCCCTGTCCCGATCAAGGTCTGCTGCCCGTTGTGTGGCGGCCACTGACCCTTGTAACCCTGGGTCTTCCTGGTGTACCAGAGACAGTGCTGCTGGCAGACCTCCAGCACCATGTACACCTGATGTAAGCTGAGGTGTGTGTGTGTGTGTAATATATATATATATATATATATATATATATATATATATATATATATATATATATATATATATATATATATATATGTTTAGGGTTAAAAGAGAATGCAACACGAGTGTGAACCTCTATCCGCAACACACAAATAGTGACCACATCTATGACCATACGTGGAATACCTTAGTTTTCGTGCATCGTCAAGTTTCAATACAGAAAATGATCCAAACTCCTGCTCCTGCACCCCTGCATCATCATTATCTTAGCGCGCACCCCCACAGGGAGGTACTACCGCCTGGGTATCTGATGGCGACGCAGTGAGTCAGCACTGGTGGTTGTCACGTATCCCCGCCCTGGCCCAGCTTGCTGTTTTTCACTTCTTTTTTTTTTGCCTCACACATATGGCTTTGGTAGCGTTCACGGCACAGACTCACAACCTCTCCATCTCTACCGTAAAACGCTTCACTCTCCAGTTTTCCCTACCTTTTAAAAATGAAAAATGACAGCATATCTTCAACGGTCTTCGACGGAACGGCACACCTCCCTAAGGGTCCCAGATCTTTTGCTGATCACTTCTGCAACATTTGCAGTGTCGAATCCAACTCTCTACAACACCATCTCTCCACTTGTTATCTCCCTGAACCCCAGCTGTCCAAGGCCCCTCTACACTATCAGGTGTTAAACTTTATTCTTCAACATCGTTTCCACTTCAGAGGTGGTATTTGCACCTACTGTCACTGAAAATCTCCAATTGTTCATCTCGCGGATCTGGAGGACCCTAATTTTGATCCTGTCTGCCTTATGAAATTTACCTCAACCTAACCCAATTATCAGAACCAATTCCTTTAGTTGTTTTACAACTTATAGATTAAGAGACATCCTGCTATAAAACCCTGCTCTCTCCACATGCTCACGCTGAAATCATCTGTGCGGAGGATTCCAATCTACGTAAACCATAAGGAGAGATGATCCTATATCCGTATGATGCTAGCAGAGAGCCCAGGCTCTTTGTTCTTTCCTCTTTAATGATCTGGAAGAGATAAACACTCAAGTGCCCATTCGTCATAAATACTTCCAGTACTCTCTCTCTCTCTCTCTCTCTCTCTCTCTCTCTCTCTCTCTCTCTCTCTCTCATTACAGTGCACTATTTATTTCCCCCTCACGTCTTCCAACTCGGCACGCCTACCCTCCATCATCGCCTACACCCTCCCTTGAAGACGCCAGCTCTGGTACACAACTCAACGGTCAACTCTACGCAGCTTCTGTACAGACGTTCGCTGTGAAGGGTATCGCTTCACAGGCCGGCAAGTCTGGTGTTGTACTGAATGCTTGGGAGTGGTTATCATGGCCGGGATGGAGTCCCACGTCCCATCTTCCACTACATCTGTCCCTCTCCAGCTATGGTTTGATGGCTACTGATCAAGTGCTTGTCGCATCACGGATTGCGCATACAACGCCGGGGAAACCCTTCCCATCTCCTAAAACCCACTCTGCTTTCATTTTTTGCCGCGAATCACCGCATAGCTGTTTTTCGTAGAGTCAAGAACACCTTCATGAATAGTGTCCTGATGTGATATTTTTTTGTTTCTATTGCCATATCTCTTTAATCTTTACCCAAACATCCCAGTAACTTCTGTAATCCAATCTTCCTTCCTTTCCTTCGATAAAGCGTCTCGACCTTAGTTTCCCATAATCTAATTTTGGATGATGGTTCTTCTAATCCTCCACTAATATCCTCGCCTCCTGGACCTACGTTGTCTACATCCCCTTCGCACAGGGTCTCCCAAGTACAAGACGTGTTCTGTCCTATCGCCTGCTCTCTTGTCACTTCTCAGTAAATGATCTTTTCTCTTCTAATCCTTTTCGCTTATGCTGAGACTTATTCTACTTTACATACTTCAACCCAATCTCTCTCTTCTCCTCCTTTTCATCTCTCTCTCTCTCTCTCTCTCTCTCTCTCTCTCTCTCTCTCTCTCTCTCTCTCTCTCCTACATGTATTTTTCAGGCCTTTCTGCTGGTGAACTATGTGCAAGTGCACCTCAAAGTCTTGGACCCAATGCGCGCGTCACAGGATGCTGTCTCCTGTGTGGAGACCGGCCACTCGAGGACTGACCGTTATGAAACGCTCGAACCGCTAAGCTGTGGAATTCTCCTCTCCTTTCGTCTCTCCTTCTTCCCATAACCTTTCTGCCTTCAGCAGTCTGGTCTGCAAACATTTGCCGAGTCCTAATCAATTTTTACACTATTTTCCCTAACTTGAAGTTTCTCACCCAAGTTAGCCTTTAACTTTAACTTTTTTTTTTTTTTCCAAAAGAAGGAACAGAGAAGGGGGCCAGGTGAGGACATTCCCTCAAAAGCCCAGTCCTCTGTTCTTAACGCTACCTCGCCAACGTGGGAAATGGCGAATAGTATGAAAGAAAACACACACACACACACACACACATATATATATATATATATATATATATATATATATATATATATATATATATATATATATATATATATATATGTGTGTGTGTGTGTGTGTGTGTGTGTGTGTGTGTGTGTGTGTGTGTGTGGTTAAGCGCATCCATACTTTTCTTGATTACAGTTACAATCTACTTATTTTCTTCACCATTCGTCGCATTTATCTAAGATCATGTGTCTTATGTGGTTACAGACTGGGAGACAGGATACATCTTAAAACCACATTTTCTTCCCATATGTTATCATCTGACCCGCTGCTCACCCTGCATTCGCCATTCCCATCTGTGTTTGCTTATATTGTATGTCGAACCTCACGACTGCTGCTGTGGGATTACCGTACTGGTAGAGATGAAGTTCCGCTTGCAGGGTCATATCATCGTGGTCATGGATCGCGTTATCATGCTCATGGTGGGTCATGTCACCGTGTTCACGGGTCATGTCATCGTGTTTACGGGTCATGTCATCGTGTTCACGGGTCATGTCATCGTGTTTACGGGTAATGTCACCGTTTTCACGGGTCATGTCACCGTGTTCACGGGTCATGTCATCGTGTTTACGGGTCATGTCATCGTGTTCACGGGTCATGTCATCGTGTTTACGGGTAATGTCACCGTTTTCACGGGTCATGTCACCGTGTTCACGGATCATGTAACAGTATTCACGAGTTATTTCATCGTCTTCACAGGTCATGTCACCGTGTTCACGGGTCATATCACGGTGTTCATGGGTCATGACACCGTGTTCATGGGTCACGTCACCATGTTCACGGATCATGTCACCGTATTCACGGGTTATTTCATCGTCTTCAAAGGTCATGTCACCGTGTTCACCGGTCATATCACGATGTTCATGGGTCATGTCACCGTGTTCACGGGTCATGTTATCGGTTTCACGGGTTATTTCATCGTCTTCACAGGTCATGTCACCCTCTTTACAGTTCATGTCACCGTGTTCACGGGTCATGTCACAGTATTCACGGGTTATTTCATCACAGGTCATGTCACCGTGTTCACGGGTCATGTCACCGTGTTCACGGGTCATGTCACCGTGTTCACGGGTCATGTCACTGTGTTCACGGGTCATGTCACAGTATTCATGAGTTATTTCATCACAGGTCATGTCACCGTGTTCACGGGTCATGTCACTATGTTCACGGGTCATGTAACAGTATACACGTGTTATTTCATCGTCTTCACAGGTCATGTCACCATGTTCATAGGTCATGTCACCGTGTTCATAGGTCATATCACGGTGTTCATGGGTCATGTCACCGTGTTCATGGGTTATGTCACCGTGTTCACAGGTCATGTCACAGTATTCACTGGTTATTTCATCGTCTTCACAGGTCATGTAACCGTGTTCACGGATCATGTCACCGTATTCATGGGTTATTTCATCTTCACAGGTCATGTCATCGTGTTCACAGGTCATGTCACCGTGTTCACGGGTTATTTCATCGTCTTCACAGGTCATGTCACCGTGTTCACTGGTCATATCACGGTGTTCATGGGTCATGTCACCGTGTTCATGGGTTATGTCACCGTGTTCACGGGTCATGTCACAGTATTCACTGGTTATTTCATCGTCTTCACAGGTCATGTCACCGTTTTCACGGATCATGTCACCGTATTCATGGGTTATTTCATCGTCTTCACAGGTCATGTCATCGTGTTCACAGGTCATGTCACCGTGTTCACGGGTCATGTCATCATAACCTGTAGGGATGAACTCCAGGGATCCCGCGTTCGTGCTCAGGTGCTCCGTATCATCAAGTGCTGAGCGTTCAGGAGGAGCGGTGGGTGGGTGGTAGTGGTGTGGGCGCCACACCAGACCTGTGGTCGCCACTTCCTACATTCCTCTGACGGGCCACGCAACCCAGGCGGGTCGAGGTCAAGCTGATGACTGAACGTACACACACCCGGTCCACCTTCCCTCCCACCCTGTGATGAGCGGTGGGGAGATTGTGATCTCGGGAGATAAGGAAAAACAACCAGCCAGCGATCCAGTGTTCTCGATAAACCTCTCCTGCGTTCAAGGCGCGTATCAATGGCGTACGTTTCTCTTCTCTCTATGAATATGGTCTGCATTCCTGAAGCCACCCCAGTAGATGTGGAACGACAGATGATCGTGTTAGGCTACTGTCATGGAGGCCCATTAAGAGTCCTGGTGGACACAAAATTCATCAGACGTACGTAAATACGATATTCAGATTCACTCTTGGATCTTCCTGGACCGAGATGATATCGGAGATATTTTTTTTTTACTTTAACTTCTGAACTTCGGTAAGATTTGATCCCATCAGATACAAGTGGGAGATAAGATAAAGACGTACAACGCAGTCGAGACGGGGCTTCCGACGCGCCAGTGTGACTGGAGAGTGAGGGTGGACGCTACTGGTTTAGCCTCAGTCGAATCCGTCTTCAGGTTCTAACGTAGTAGGTAAGTACAACGCACTCTTTGTTCGGAACAACCAAGGTGAAACGGTTCTGAAACGAGTCGACTCCTGAAACTTGAACGTCGAGTTCCAAACCGATCCGTTCCGTGGCTTCGACGAGGCACAGCGAATGATATATTTGTAACACGTATTTAATCGGATCCGACCAACGAGACGAGTGACTTATACACCGTCAAAAGGAGATGCGCGGTAGATCCCTCCGTCTTGAGACCTTCTGAATGCAAAGCTTCGACCTTATCAAGAGTTCCGATCCCGGCGGCGTTTAACAAAACAAAATCAGGTGGAATGAGAGTCTCAGAACACTACATGAGAATCATCTAACTCCTGGCACACGATCTTCAATCCTCCATTCCTTCGTTTCAAGAAATAAGTGACTTTTTTTACCTTGTTGCGTTCGTCGATTCCCTGATTTCATGTGATAAATCAAGGATCCCCTCCCATGTGAAGATGTTTTGTTTACATTATAACGGATGCGGGGGTGTGGCGTGGAAGTGTGGTGTGGAAGTGTGGCGTAGAACTGTGGTGTGGAAGTGTGGTGTGGGACAGAAGCGTGGAAGTGTGGTGTGGGACTGTGGTGTGGAAGTGTGGTGTGGGACTGTGGTGTGGACCTTTGGTATGGGATTAAAGCGTTGGAATGTGGTGTTCGGGACAATAGCGTGGAAGTGTGGTGTGGGACTGTGTTGTGGGGTGTGTGTGTGTGTGGACCATCAAGACGGTCAGTGTCCACACACACACACACACACACACACACACACACACAGACACACACACACATACACACACACACACACACACACACACACACAGATACAGGCACGTACACTGTTAACCATGCTTCAAGGATCTGGTAATGATATATAAAAGTTCTCAGTAACTTGAAACATTCTCTCTCTCTCTCTCTCTCTCTCTCTCTCTCTCTCTCTCTCTCTCTCTCTCTCTCTCTCTCTCTCTCACTCAGCAGGCTCTACTGTAAAACGAGAGAAGAACTCTTGGTGCTCCTGGCGGCGTGTCACAGTCAAGTGAGTCTTTTAATCTTAGCAAAATCGGCCATGATACGAGTGTGTGTCCCTCCTGCATGTTGAAGGAGTCAGCAGGAGGGAACATTAAGGATGGAGTAGAGTAGGATGTCAGGAAGGAGGTGGAGAGGAGAGGCTTGGAGGTAGCTGGGATTTTGTAGCAGGACGATAGGTTTTGTAGGGGTAAGGTACCACCATACCTCAACCCCTGTAGGTACCACTCAATCTCAACCCCTGCAAATACCATCCAACCTCAATCCCTGTAGGTACCACTCAACCTCAACCCCTGCAAATACCATCCAACCTCAACCCCTGTAGGTACCACTCAACCTCAACCCCTGCAAATACCATCCAACCTCAACCCCTGTAGGTACCACTTAACCTCAACCCCTGCAAGTACCATTCAGCCTAGACCCCCTGCAAGTACTACTCAACCTCAACTCCTGTAGGTACCACTTAACCTCAAACCCTGCAGGTACCACTTAACCTCATCCCCTGCAAGTACCTTTCAACCTCAACTCCTGTAGGTACCACTTAACCTCAAACCCTGCAGGTACCACTTAACCTCAACCCCTGCAAGTACCACTCAACCTCAACTCCTGTAGGTACCACTTAACCTCAACCCCTGCAAGTACCACTCAACCTCAACTCCTGTAGGTACCACTTAACCTCAACCCCTGCAAGTACCATTCAACCTCAACTCCTGTAGGTACCACTAAACCTCAACCCATGCAAGTACCACTCAACCCCATCAGGTACCACTCACCTCAACCATGCAAACACCATTCAACCTCAACTGTAGGTACCACTGAATCTCAACCCATGCAAGTACCACTCAACCCCATCAGGTACCACACAACCTCAACATCACGTATAAATCAACTCGACCCCTTCCTCCCCTCACACGTCATGTGTACACCTCTCAACATCTCGTACACTGTACCCTGGACGTGTCGAGGGTATGTGCTTATCGTGGCTTAATCTACGTTCTATGAAGTGTTATCCCCAAGATAAAGCTTACGTTATTGTGTGTAACTTTGTAACTGGGTACTTATGAAGCTGTACCTGTAACTGGGTACTTAAGATGTGCTTGTAACCGAGTACTTATGAATCAACTTTAACTGGGTACTTATGAAAATGTGCCTTTAACTGTATACTTATGAAGATGTGCCTGTAACTGTATACTTATGAAAATGTGCCTGTAACTGAGAACTAATAGAGATGCATCTGCAACTGAGTACTTATGACTCTGTACCTGTAGTTGAACATTTATGAAGCTGTTACTGAATAGTTATGCGACTGTACTGTAAACTACACACTTATGTAGCTCTGCCTATAACAGTACTTATATATATATATATATATATATATATATATATATATATATATATATATATATATAATTTACATATATATATCGCGAGTGGAAAGTCACCTTTACAAAATTCCCGCAATGCTCAGGAAGTAAGCCACTTCCAACGGCCGGGACCTAAGGTCATAAAATGCAATACTGTGTGTGTCTATGTGGGGAGAGAGCGGAAGTATTTACCTGGGCAGTGTGGATTTTCATGTCTGTATGTCTGGTGTGGTGGTGGTTGAAACAGACTTGCTGGTTGAAACAGACTTGGGATGGCGACTGTCTAGTGCTTCTACGATCATTTGAGTAAGCTTTTTTGTGTGTGTGTGTTTTACGTTTCCTAGGGGTGAGGAAGGTCTGTGAGCAAATACTGCTGAAGTGTGAGGCAGATGCAGGGGGTCTTACTTCTCCCCGGGCTTGGTCAAGGAGTGGTTTGGGTGGGAGGAGGTAAAGTCATGTTGCATAAATTTGAATGCCGAGCATGTTGAGGTGGGACTGTATTGGGATGATCATTGTTTAATTACGCAAGCGTCGGATATCTGTGGTCACTGGTGCCACTGACAGAGTTCTCCAACTGCTCTGTTTTGTGTGGTATGCCCTTACAGGTATCTTCAACCAATCCTGGCTATAAACCAAAATCCCTAACATTTGGAAATCTGCCGACATTATACCAATCCTAAAGCCCTCCAAACTACACAACTTCCCATTCTCTTACCGTCCAATATCACCTCTGTTTTCAGTATCCAAACTCTGCGGCAAAATGATCCACAACAGATATAAAGTACAAAATCCCACCCTCACCCACACAACATGGCCTCGGACCCAACCGCCGCTTCACACACAAACTTCACACAACTCATTTCAGACGGCCTCATTCTACCACAACCCCCGTCCCGCATAACACACCACAGGCGAAAGATATCAACAGACAATTTGACACTGTCACCCTCGAAACATCCCCACACAAATGATACTTGACAACAACCTCCACAGCAATGATAAAAAGGGGTTGTCCATTTATCATAGCCGGCCTCCATGCCAGGTACTCACAGTGGATTCTTTAAACCACAAAGCTCTGCAACAGAGTTACCCAAGGTGCAGTTCTTTCTCCTACATTCTTCAATCCGTTTCTACACTACCTTCTGTGACCTCCAGCAAGCCACAACATGAAGGTCCCTTCATACACGGACGACCTCACAATCACATTACAACGTCCTCACACCACAGGAGCAACGACAAAAGTACAGCAACACAAGTGGAACAATGGCTCACCCAGCAAAGAACGCCTGCATATCCCAAAATCGTCTTCAGTAACGACTTTAATCCCAGACAGACACGAATCCAGCACACACCCTCCAGTCATCTTGAACGGACAATCACTGCCGCTGAACAAAACACAAACCATTCCAAGCATCACATAAGACAAACCAAATCACGTCAACACACCAGAAACACAGAAATAAAATGCATGGCATCAAAACTCTAACCAGTACCAGATCTGGACAACAAAAAAATGTCTTAACATCCTCAGATGCCCGTGCCGTCTCAGCTAACATTAAAAAAAACTCATCTGCTCCACTCTAAACTGAGCCTCATCTGCCTGGTCTTCCACTTTCTTGATATATATATATATATATATATATATATATATATATATATATATATATATATATATATATATATATATTCCCTTCTTTTCGATTTTCGTGTGGTACATAAAAGGCGCAAGAAGCATTAACATGTATGTTCGTCTGGCATTGATCTCGTTGAGGTCACCTTGCAGGACGCCGCGTCGGCTACTCAGTCATAACAGACCCACCTCTCGCCAGCACGAATCTTACACACACACACACACACACACACACACACACACACACACACACACACACACACACCCCTTGATCAAATGACACTGAAGCATCTTTGGTTAAACCCAAAGCTTAGAGTCTAATATTTTCCAACTTTTCTTCTCTTTTCTTCCACGGCCACTCCCCCAGACTGATAATTATGGAGCAGGTAGGTTAAGTTATCATTTCTTTTTCCTCTCTCTCTCTCTCTCTCTCTCTCTCTCTCTCTCTCTCTCTCTCTCTCTCTCTCTCTCTCTCGTTCCCCTCTTGCTCGTAGCTGAACCTCCAGACCCCCTGGGCCATGGACGCACTCCCGAGTTCAGCCCCTAGGCTCGAGAATTTAACCCGGCGGACACTCTACCCTTCTCCTGCCCTCCCGCTTGCCTCTCAATCTTCCTCCTTCTCGACCCTTCCTCCCCCCTTCCCCACACACTCCTTAGCCCCTCTCACCCCACCCCCCATCGGCCACCTCCAGCCAGCGGCCGCCTCCCTGGCGAGGTGTGGCCAGGCAGGCAGGTAGTAGTAGTAGTAGTGAGCAGGACGTGCACACCATAACATCCGCGACAAACCATCTCCTACGACCACCACAGCCCACCTATCCACCAACAGCCGCTGCAACTGTGACGACGACCTCGCTGCCAAGTGAACGACCAACACGACCACCAGCACGGTCAAGAGAGCGTCCGTCGTCCCCCTGGGACAAGCAGGTAGGAAGATGATGCTAATAAACCATCAGAGGAGCGGGCCTTATCTTGGGAGATCTCCCCGTGTCATCGCGCGCACCACCACGCGGGACCGAGTCTTGCTCGACCTCATGCTTACACACCCCACACACTCACAGGGAAGACCTTCCCGGCTAACTTTAATCCTAAATACATATAGTGTACATCAACAGCGTATATAACTATATATATATATATATATATATATATATATATATATATATATATATATATATATATATATGGGAGATTTGCTCCTCTGAAGTAACTAATCAACTCGATTCATACCAGAAGTTCGAAGCGTGTCAGTCACTTCCCTGTTGCTCGTAGGCATGTGTAGCCACCAATTCTGGCGCATATTTAAGTGATGTATACAGGAATGCGGGCTATGTCTAACTGGGCGACAGAAGCAGGCCAGGGTCGTCTGTACCACATATCTGTGTCGTGTTCCAGTGAAAAAAAAAAAAACCAACAACAGATTGGCAGCAGCAACAAGGTCTCCCGTGTCACCGTGGTCAAACTGTAGCAGCACTAGTGACCCCTAGTGTCAGGGTGAAGTACCAGGGTGAGGATCAAGTGATAGTCAGTCAGATGGAGCACACACTCCGATCGAGGTCGAGATGGTTCGCTGTTGCTTCATGGGTCGGCCCAGATTGAACGAATGGGTCTCGTGGTATCCATCTGCCTCGTTCTAATATTACTTAAGTGTTGACATTTCGTGAGCGAGAGAATATAAACCTCTTTCTTCTGTTGGCAATACTGATGAAAACCGGAATTTAGTTCCCTGATGGTAATTGCAGTCCAACGGCCCAGCGATTCGTAACCTTTCCCATTTCATGGAACATCTTCGATCTTGTTTGATCCTCATAATACACCGAACCAAACTTTACCAATATTCCTTCCAGTATCACTCGTCATATAACTCGACTGAAATCCTGGAAAACGAACATCTTTTTTGCACATACATGATAAATATGGTAAAACAAATAAAGCGCCTTTAAAAATCATGTAGTACATATTAAAATGATGACAAAATACTTCAAATACCGTAATATATGTTTATGTTACGCACGAACACTTGCCTTGGCTTACCGCTTCACTGTCTTTCAGAAAAAACACACGTTTAGAATAACGCTAGTGTTGTATGACATATTTCCATAATGTAAATACTGCAAGTGTTTGTTAAGACAAGAATGTAACATGGCACACTAGGGACACTGTCGTGGCTCACTGGTTGCAGAGCAATGGTGAATACCCATATCTAATTCCCTAAACATGCGACCATAAATGGGAAACTGAAACTCAGTCAAGATTTTGCCAGACGACGGAAACTAGACACTCGATCAAGTTTCAAGTTCTTGAGGGACGTAACCACAGCTGCTGAGGTTGTAACAGGCTCTGCTATACGTTACAAATACGTTGTTAAGGTATTCCCTGGATGTTCACTATTATATATATATATATATATATATATATATATATATATATATATATATATATATATATTTCTTTTCTTTCAAACTATTCGCCATTTCCCGCGTTAGCAAGGTAGCGTTAAGAACAGAGGACTGGGCCTCTGAGGGAATATCCTCATCTGGCCTCGTTCTCTGTTCATTCTTTTGGAAAATTAAAAAAAAAAAAAACGAGAGGGGAGGATTTCCAGCCCCCCGCTCCCTCCCCTTTTAGTCGCCTCCTACGACACGCAGGGAATACGTGGGAAGTATTCTTTCTCCCCTATCCCCCCCCAAAAAAAAAAAAAAATATATATATATATATATATATATATATATATATATATATATATATATATATATATATATATAATGATCATTATTATTATCATTATTGTTATTAATATCACTATTATCATTTCTATTGTCACAGTCGCTGTCTCCCGCGTCAGCGAGGTAGCGCAAGGAAACAGTCGAAAAAAATGGCCCAACCCACCCACATACACACATATATATATAAACGCCCACACACGCACATATACATACCTATACATTTCAACGTATACATACATATACATATATACACATGTACATATTCATACTTGCTGCCTTCATCAATTCTCGTCGCCACCCCGCCGCAGATGAAATAGCATTTTACCAAATGGCGTCCTAGCTTCGTCTCTTCGATGTATATCAACTGACTGTTATATTTCTCTCTTGTGTCTCCCCTGATGATGTGATTATTACACGAAAGTGCACTTGGGAACTTTTCGTGTTTCATTTTCCCCGTGGACTCATAGGAATATCTTGATTACGCGCAAAATTGTGATCCTTTCCAATATATATATATATATATATATATATATATATATATATATATATATATATATATATATATATATATATATATATACCACGACAATGACCTGTGGTGCCGACCAGTGGACGTGACCAGTGTCCTGAATGCTGCAGGAGTCTCTTAAGGACAGAAGGGACTCCTAGGCTTGGAAAGTAAGGCAAGCTATACAAACCAAAAATCGAACCGTTCTTGGTGGCCCGGGTTCGAAATGCCTGCGAGTCGTCTTCAGTATCCTCGGGCTTAAACTGTGAGATGACACATAGTGTGTGTTTGTCAGCAGAGGGGACCTAAAGGTGTACTAACTACTTAGGAAGAACACCTTTTAGTTCATCGGTATTCCAGGGCTACGCTGACCGCCTATCGTAATGGGTTCGATTCTCGGACGCACATCGATAAAAACTGTTGAGGTTAATTTTCATGTGAATATCACATGTTCCTATATACATTTAATGTCTGGTATGTAATTGTTAGTGCTAGACGGCGGTACTCCGGTGTGATGTTGGGATTTTAATAACTTTGTTGAGTACTGGCACCTAATGAGGTAGATTGTCTCCACGAAACATGTGCCACATGTGTAGAAAAATTACGTCAAATGAAATTGTATGAACTACTGAAGTGCGATTTCCCCTTCATAACCTTCATCACACACTAGTGTAATCACACACACACACACACACACACACACACACACACACACACACACACACATATATATATATATATATATATATATATATATATATATATATATATATATATATATATATATATATATATATATATATAATTACATTAATTCCTTACTGGAAATTCTAGTAGCAAACAAGCGAATCTCTGAAACTAGGAAACACTCGAAAATTGACTAGCAAAACAAAGGACAATTTAGAATGAATTTAAGGTGCTAAATGTGCCGCGCGGAGGTTTGGGTATGGTGCGGTGCCGGGGGGGAATATATGAGGGAAAGTGATACTTACTGAGGAAAATACAGGAGAGAGAGAGAGAGAGAGAGAGAGAGAGAGAGAGAGAGAGAGAGAGAGAGAGAGAGAGAGAGAGAGAGAGAGAGTTTACCTACTTAAGAACCTACTTAAGAGTACGTACGCGAGGGTTTTGTCTTGGGGCAGGCAGAGCCAAAGGGTAGCACTAACCGCAGGGATACAGGGACGAGGAGTAGATGATAACAAGGTAGAAACACTGTCCGCGTCTTATCTTGAGTAACAAATAATCCTCTCGTCCTGTACGCCGACACAATAACCCTGGGCAAAAGATAAGTGGATGGCGGCCACGTCTGGTAACTAATTCCTTATTTCTCTCTTAGATCTTGTTCCACTCAGCTTCATGTCTAAAATATCTTTCTGTGTCATGTGTCATTTTCCTGTATCCTTAACAGATAGTTTCAGTAATCGATATGATATTTTTATTTCACACGATAACAATCTATTGAATAAAAAAATATTGGCTGGCACTACGCTAAACATAACGTCCGTTGGATTTCTGTAATGACCAGTCTTCATCGGAGAAAAGTTATTCCTGTGTTAATAGGTCTGGAGACGCCACGTTAATCTAGACTTGATGATGTGCAGCCTATCACCACACTCTTCTAACGCCGCTCGGGTTACTGGCGTGAGCACCACCGCCACCTACCCTCTGGTTCACATCCACCACGAGTTCTGCAGACCTTACTTATCGTATATTTCTTCTGTTTTCGGTGTCCTTGTTTCGATCTTTATCCTGTTATGTGATTCCAACTCTAATCTCTGTTATCTACTTGGTACTATTTCTAAGATAACAATACCGACTGTTTCTCTGGTTCTCATCCACCAACGCATTCCTCCCGCTTATTTTCATTACGTTCATTTACTTCAATTATCTGCTGTTCTCGTGATAGTAATGCAGGAGAGACTGAGTACAGAATGGAAAAAGGTGGAGAACAATGGAAAGCAAGGGGAGTGGGGGAGGAATGGGATGTATTTAGGGAATCAGTGATGGATTGCGCAAAAGATGCTTGTGGCATGAGAAGAGTGGGAGGTGGGTTGATTAGAAAGGGTAGTGAGTGGTGGGATGAAGAAGTAAGAGTATTAGTGAAAGAGAAAGAGAGAGGCATTTGGACGATTTTTGCAGGGAAAAAATGCAATTGAGTGGGAGATGTATAAAAGAAAGAGACAGGAGGTCAAGAGAAAGGTGCAAGAGGTGAAAAAAAGGGCAAATGAGAGTTGGGGTGAGAGAGTATCATTAAATTTTAGGGAGAATAAAAAGATGTTCTGGAAGGAGGTAAATAAAGTGCGTAAGACAAGGGAGAAAATGGGAACTTCAGTGAAGGGCGCAAATGGGGAGGTGATAACAAGTAGTGGTGATGTGAGAAGGAGATGGAGTGAGTATTTTGAAGGTTTGTTGAATGTGTTTGATGATAGAGTGGCAGATATAGGGTGTTTTGGTCGAGGTGGTGTGCAAAGTGAGAGGGTTAGGGAAAATGATTTGGTAAACAGAGAAGAGGTAGTGAAAGCTTTGCGGAAGATGAAAGCCGGCAAGGCAGCAGGTTTGGATGGTATTGCAGTGGAATTTATTAAAAAAGGGGGTGACTGTATTGTTGACTGGTTGGTAAGGTTATTTAATGTATGTATGACTCATGGTGAGGTGCCTGAGGATTGGCGGAATGCGTGCATAGTGCCATTGTACAAAGGCAAAGGGGATAAGAGTGAGTGCTCAAATTACAGAGGTATAAGTTTGTTGAGTATTCCTGGTAAATTATATGGGAGGGTATTGATTGAGAGGGTGAAGGCATGTACAGAGCATCAGATTGGGGAAGAGCAGTGTGGTTTCAGAAGTGGTAGAGGATGTGTGGATCAGGTGTTTGCTTTGAAGAATGTATGTGAGAAATACTTAGAAAAGCAAATGGATTTGTATGTAGCATTTATGGATCTGGAGAAGGCATATGATAGAGTTGATAGAGATGCTCTGTGGAAGGTATTAAGAATATATGGTGTGGGAGGCAAGTTGTTAGAAGCAGTGAAAAGTTTTTATCGAGGATGTAAGGCATGTGTACGTGTAGGAAGAGATGAAAGTGATTGGTTCTCAGTGAATGTAGGTTTGCGGCAGGGGTGTGTGATGTCTCCATGGTTGTTTAATTTGTTTATGGATGGGGTTGTTAGGGAGGTAAATGCAAGAGTTTTGGAAAGAGGGGCAAGTATGAAGTCTGTTGGGGATGAGAGAGCTTGGGAAGTGAGTCAGTTGTTGTTCGCTGATGATACAGCGCTGGTGGCTGATTCATGTGAGAAACTGCAGAAGCTGGTGACTGAGTTTGGTAAAGTGTGTGGAAGAAGAAAGTTAAGAGTAAATGTGAATAAGAGCAAGGTTATTAGGTACAGTAGGGTTGAGGGTCAAGTCAATTGGGAGGTGAGTTTGAATGGAGAAAAACTGGAGGAAGTGAAGTGTTTTAGATATCTGGGAGTGGATCTGGCAGCGGATGGAACCATGGAAGCGGAAGTGGATCATAGGGTGGGGGAGGGGGCGAAAATTCTGGGGGCCTTGAAGAATGTGTGGAAGTCGAGGACATTATCTCGGAAAGCAAAAATGGGTATGTTTGAAGGAATAGTGGTTCCAACAATGTTGTATGGTTGCGAGGCGTGGGCTATGGATAGAGTTGTGCGCAGGAGGATGGATGTGCTGGAAATGAGATGTTTGAGGACAATGTGTGGTGTGAGGTGGTTTGATCGAGTGAGTAACGTAAGGGTAAGAGAGATGTGTGGAAATAAAAAGAGCGTGGTTGAGAGAGCAGAAGAGGGTGTTTTGAAGTGGTTTGGGCACATGGAGAGAATGAGTGAGGAAAGATTGACCAAGAGGATATATGTGTCGGAGGTGGAGGGAACGAGGAGAAGAGGGAGACCAAATTGGAGGTGGAAAGATGGAGTGAAAAAGATTTTGTGTGATCGGGGCCTGAACATGCAGGAGGGTGAAAGGAGGGCAAGGAATAGAGTGAATTGGAGCGATGTGGTATACCGGGGTTGACGTGCTGTCAGTGGATTGAATCAAGGCAAGTGAAGCGTCTGGGGAAAACCATGGAAAGCTGTGTAGGTATGTATATTTGCGTGTGTGGACGTATGTATATACATGTGTATGGGGGGGGGGGGGTTGGGCCATTTCTTTCGTCTGTTTCCTTGCGCTACCTCGCAAACGCGGGAGACAGCGACAAAGTATAAAAAAAAAAAAAAAATATATATATATATATATATATATATATATATATATATATATATATTTTTTTTTTTTTTTTTTCTTTCAAACTATTCGCCATTTCCCGCGTTAGCAAGGTAGCGTTAAGAACAGAGGACTGGGCCTCTGAGGGAATATCCTCATCTGGCCTCGTTCTCTGTTCATTCTTTTGGAAAATTACAAAAAAAAAAAACGAGAGGGGAGGATTTCCAGCCCCCCGCTCCCTCCCCTTTTAGTCGCCTCCTACGACAGGCAGGGAATACGTGGGAAGTATTCTTTCTCCCCTATCCCCCCCCCCCCCCAAAAAAAAAAAAAAAATATATATATATATATATATATATATATATATATATATATATATAAAATCATGATCATTATTATTATCATTATTGTTATTAATATCACTATTATCATTTCTATTGTCACAGTCGCTGTCTCCCGCGTCAGCGAGGTAGCGCAAGGAAACAGTCGAAAAAAATGGCCCAACCCACCCACATACACATGTATATGCATAAACGCCCACACACGCACATATACATACCTATACATTTCAACGTATACATACATATACATATATACACATGTACATATTCATACTTGCTGCCTTCATCAATTCTCGTCGCCACCCCGCCGCAGATGAAATAGCATTTTACCAAATGGCGTCCTAGCTTCGTCTCTTCGATGTATATCAACTGACTGTTATATTTCTCTCTTGTGTCTCCCCTGATGATGTGATTATTACACGAAAGTGCACTTGGGAACTTTTCGTGTTTCATTTTCCCCGTGGATTCATAGGAATATCTTGATCACGCGCAAAATTGTGATCCTTTCCAATATATATATATATATATATATATACCACGACACTGACCTGTGGTGCCGACCAGTGGACGTGACCAGTGACCTGAATGCTGCAGGAGTCTCTTAAGGACAGAAGGGACTCCTAGGCGTGGAAAGTAAGGCAAGCTATACAAACCAAAAATCGAACCGTTCTTGGTGGCCCGGGTTCGAAATGCCTGCGAGTAGATTCAGTATCCTCGGGCTTAAACTTTGAGATGACACATAGTGTGTGTTTGTCAGCAGAGGGGACCTAAAGGTGTACTAACTACTTAGGAAGAACACCTTTTAGTTCATCGATATTCCAGGGCTACGCTGACCGCCTATCGTAATGGGTTCGATTCTCGGACGCACATCGATAAAAACTGTTGAGGTTAATTTTCATGTGAATATCACATGTTCCTATATACATTTAATGTCTGGTATGTAATTGTTGGTGCTAGACGGCGGTACTCCGGTGTGATGTTGGGATTTTAATAACTTTGTTGAGTACTGGCACCTAATGAGGTAGATTGTCTCCACGAAACATGTGCCACATGTGTAGAAAAATTACGTCAAATGAAATTGTATGAACTACTGAAGTGCGATTTCCCCTTCATAACCTTCATCACACACTAGTGTAATCACACACACACACACACACACACACACACACACATATATATATATATATATATATATATATATATATATATATATATATATATATATATATATATATAATTACATTAATTCCTTACTGGAAATTCTAGTAGCAAACAAGCGAATCTCTGAAACTAGGAAACACTCGAAAATTGACTAGCAAAACAAAGGACAATTTAGAATGAATTTAAGGTGCTAAATGTGCCGCGCGGAGGTTTGGGTATGGTGCGGTGCCGAGGGGGAATATATGAGGGAAAGTGATACTGAGGAAAATACAAGAGAGAGAGAGAGAGAGAGAGAGAGAGAGAGAGAGAGAGAGAGAGAGAGAGAGAGAGAGAGAGAGAGAGAGAGAGAGTTTACCTACTTAAGAGTACGTACGCGAGGGTTTTGTCTTGGGGCAGGCAGAGCCAAAGGGTAGAACTAACCGCAGGGATACAGGGACGAGGAGTAGATGATAACACAAGGTAGAAACACTGTCCGCGTCTTATCTTGAGTAACAAATAATCCTCTCGTCCTCTACACCGACACAAGAATAACCCTGGGCAAAAGATAAGTGGATGGCGGCCACGTCTGGTAACTAATTCCTTATTTCTCTCTTAGATCTTGTTCCACTCAGCTTCATGTCTAAAATATCTTTCTGTGTCATGTGTCATTTTCCTGTATCATTAACAGATAGTTTCAGTAATCCATGTGATCTTTTTATTTCACACGCTAACAATCTATTGAATAAAAAAAATATTTTCTGGCACTACGCTGAACATAACGTCCGTTGGATTTCTGTAATGACCAGTCTTCATCGGAGAAAAGTTATTCCTGTGTTAATAGGTCTGGAGACGCCACGTTAATCTAGACTTGATGATGTGCAGCCTATCACCACACTCTTCTAACGCCGCTCGGGTTACTGGCGTGAGCACCACCGCCACATACCCTCTGGTTCACATCCACCACGAGTTCTGCAGACCTTACTTATCGTATATTTCTTCTGTTTTCGGTGTCCTTGTTTCGATCTTTATCCTGTTATGTGATTCCAACTCTAATCTCTGTTATCTACTTGGGACTATTTCTAAGATAACAATACCGACTGTTTCTCTGGTTCTCATCCACCAACGCATTCCTCCCGCTTATTTTCATTACGTTCATTTACTTCAGTTATCTGCTGTTCGCGTGATAGTAATGCAGAACCGTTTCTTATCACCTTACTGAATTCCTAGGAGTGTGAAACATACAAGGGTTAAAGAAGATATAAATATGTGCTACTTAAATGCGAATGCAAATGCAAATTGCAAATCCTACTTGTGCTCACGTGGAAAACTCGTACCCACGATATCCTGTGTCACCATAACTTATATCAGGGTTTTCTACACGTAAACTATAACGAATCTAGAATGATGGTGGGAATATTGCACACAAAATGTAGTTTTTTGATACAACTCCGTATCTTTATGATTCTCATGAAACGTCAGCATTGCACATCAGATATAACAAATATCTGCGGTAAACGTATATATATATATATATATATATATATATATATATATATATATATATATATATATATATATATATATATATATATATCAGTCTCTCCTGGTACTTCCTCATACAGGTCTCCTTCCCAAGCTCACTTACTCTCACCACCCTCTTCACCCCAACATTCACTCTTCTTTTCTGAAAACCCATACAAATCTTCACCTTAGCCTCCACAAGATAATGATCAGACATCCCTCCAGTTGCACCTCTCAGCACATTTACATCCAAAAGTCTCTCTTTCGCGCGCCTGTCAATTAACACGTAATCCAATAACGCTCTCTGGCCATCTCTCCTACTTACATACGTATACTTATGTATATCTCGCTTTTTAAACCAGGTATTCCCAATCACCAGTCCTTTTTCAGGAGAGACTGAGTACAGAATGGAAAAAGGTGAGAACAATGGAAATAAGGGGAGTGGGGGAGGAATGGGATGTATTTAGGGAATCAGTGATGGATTGCGCAAAAGATGCTTGTGGCATGAGAAGCGTGGGAGGTGGGTTGATTAGAGAGGGTAGTGAGTGGTGGGATGAAGAAGTAAGATTATTAGTGAAAGAGAAGAGAGAGGCATTTGGACGATTTTTGCAGGGAAAAAATGAAATTGAGTGGGAGATGTATTAAAGAAAGAGACAGGAGGTCAAGAGAAAGGTGCAAGAGGTGAAAAAGAGGGCAAATGAGAGATGGGGTGAGAGAGTATCATTAAATTTTAGGGAGAATAAAAAGATGTTCTGGAAGGAGGTAAATAAAGTGCGTAAGACAAGGGAGCAAATGGGAACTCCAGTGAAGGGCGCAAATGGGGAGGTGATAACAAGTAGTGGTGATGTGAGAAGGAGATGGAGTGAGTATTTTGAAGGTTTGTTGAATGTGTTTGATGATAGAGTGGCAGATATAGGGTGTCTTGGTCGAGGTGGTGTGCAAAGTGAGAGGGTTGGGGAAAATGATTTGGTAAACAGAGAAGAGGTAGTAAAAGCTTTGCGGAAGATGAAAGCCGGCAAGGCAGCAGGTTTGGATGGTATTGCAGTGGAATTTATTAAAAAAGGGGGTGACTGTATTGTTGACTGGTTGGTAAGGTTATTTAATGTATGTATGACTCATGATGAGGTGCCTGAGGATTGGCGGAATGCGTGCATAGTGCCATTGTACAAAGGCAAAGGGGATAAGAGTGAGAGCTCAAATTACAGAGGTATAAGTTTGTTGAGTATTCCTGGTAAATTATATGGGTGGGTATTGATTGAGAGGGTGAAGGCATGTACAGAGCATCAGATTGGGGAAGAGCAGTGTGGTTTCAGAAGTGGTAGAGAATGTGTGGATCAGGTGTTTGCTCTGAAGAATGTATGTGAGAAATACTTAGAAAAGCAAATGGATTTGTATGTAGCATTTATGGATCTGGAGAAGGCATATGATAGAGTTGATAGAGATGCTCTGTGGAAGGTATCAAGAATATATGGTGTGGGTGGCAAGATGTTAGAGGCAGTGAAGTGAAAAGTTTTTATCGAGGTTGTAAGGCATGTGTGCGTGTAGGAAGAGAGGAAAGTGATTGGTTCTCAGTGAATGTAGGTTTGCGGCAGGGGTGTGTGATGTCTCCATGGTTGTTTAATTTGTTTATGGATGGGGTTGTTAGGGAGGTGAATGCAAGAGTTTTGGAAAGAAGGGCAAAAATGAAATCTGTTGTGGATGAGAGAACTTGGGAAGTGAGTCAGTTGTTGCTCGCTGATGATACAGCGCTGGTGGCTGATTCATGTGAGAAACTGCAGAAGCTGGTGACTGAGTTTGGTAAAGTGTGTGAAAGAAGAAAGTTAAGAGTAAATGTAAATAAGAGCAAGGTTATTAGGTACAGTAGGGTTAAGGGTCAAGTCAATTGGGAGGTAAGTTTGAATGGAGAAAAACTGGAGGAAGTAAAGTGTTTTAGATATCTGGGAGTGGATCTGGCAGCGGATGGAACCATGGAAGCGGAAGTGAATCATAGGGTGGGGGAGGGGGCGAAAATCCTGGGAGCCTTGAAGAATGTGTGGAAGTCGAGAACATTATCTCGGAAAGCAAAAATGGCTATGTTTGAAGGAAAAGTGGTTCCAACAATGTTGTATGGTTGCGAGGCGTGGGCTATGGATAGAGTTGTGCGCAGGAGGATGGATGTGCTGGAAATGAGATGTTTGAGGACAATGTGTGGTGTGAGGTGGTTTGATCGAGTAAGTAACGTAAGGGTAAGAGAGATGTGTGGAAATAAAAAGAGCGTGGTTGAGAGAGCAGAAGAGGGTGTTTTGAAATGGTTTGGGCACATGGAGAGAATGAGTGAGGAAAGATTGACCAAGAGGATATATGTGTCGGAGGTGGAGGGAACGAGGAGAAGAGGGAGACCAAATTGGAGGTGGAAAGATGGAGTGAAAAAGATTTTGTGTGATCGGGGCCTGAACATGCAGGAGGGTGAAAGGAGAGCAAGGAATAGAGTGAATTGGAGCGATGTGGTATACCGGGGTTGACGTGCTGTCAGTGGATTGAATCGGGGCATGTGAAGCGTCTGGGGTAAACCATGGAAAGCTGTGTAGGTATGTATATTTTGCGTGTGTGGACGTATGTGTATACATGTGTATGGGGGTGGGTTGGGCCATTTCTTTCGTCTGTTTCCTTGCGCTACCTCGCAAACGCGGGAGACAGCGACAAAGCAAAAAAAAAAAAAAAAATATTTCTTTCATACTATTCGCCATTTCCCGCGTCAGCGAGGTAGCGTTAAGAGCAGAGGGCTGGGCCTCTGAGGAAACATCCTCACCCGGCCCCCTTCTCTGTTCCTTCGTTTGGAAAATTAAGAAAAAAAAAAAAAAGGGGAGGATTTTCAGCCCCCCGCTCCCTTCCCTTTTAATCGCCTTCTACGACACGCAGGGAATACGTGGGAAGTATTCTTTCTCCCCTATCCCCAGGGATAATATATATATATTGGAAAGGATCACAATTTTGCGCGTGATCAAGTATATTCCTATGAGTCCACTGGGAACATGAAACACGATAAGTTCCCAAGTGCACTTTCGTGTGATAATCACATCATCAGGGGAGAGACAAGAGAGAAATATGTCAGTTGATATACAACGAAAAGACGTAGCTAAGACGGCATTTGGTAAACAAGTGACTGTGTAAACGTCAATGGACGGAAAGAGGCACGGTCTTAAGAGTCTAATGGATTTCAGGGGCTGGAGGATAATAAAAATATTAATCATAATTCTAAATAATATTATCGTAGCGGTCATTTGCCGACTGGTCGGCACCGATGGGTCGAACATTATTGTGCCATTACTTTATTGTTGACATTGTTTATCTTCTCGTATGACGGCTGTGGCCACTCGTGCGTAATGTCAGATAGGCTATGTATGGTCAAGGGACGGAGCTACCCCGCTGGGAGTTAGGAAGGTCGATTGGTTTTCGCTGGTTTAAAAACACTTTGCCGGCTGAACGATGACGGGAAAAAGTTCTCCCGCTATTCCGCAATTAAAATTCATCTTTTCCTATATCAGAAATAACACACGTATAAATCTCGGTTATTTGCAAAAACTTTTCTACTACATTAAAAGTAGACAAATCCACCAACAAAGTCGAACAAAAGAAAAATAGGCTAATCAGCAAAGTAATATGTGACCCTCATATGTGGCCGTCCCAGAAAAGAAGGAAGATAAATATTAGAGAAAGAATACAAGAAGGATTAACATGAGCTCCTCAGGCGCATGTAAGCCCAGCTTGTGAAGTATGAACGCTTATATGAAGAATGGAAGACAAGAGACGGAGAGTTCTACAGCATCGCTGTCTAAGGAACGAAGGTGGTGTCGTAACGGTCAATCCTCACATGGTTGGTCTCCATACAAAAGCTACGGGAGGATGATTGAAGAATAATCTATGGAGAGAAAAAAAGACGGTAAGCGACCGAACAAACCCAGATGGACACCACTGATGGTAGAATAAGATGGGGATGTCACTCCGTCAGCGACTACCACGATGGAACGAGTGAAAGAATACTATGCAGGAGAGAACAAAAAGAAGAGAAAAAGGAAGGAAGTTTGGAGAGTAAAGAATTGTGCAGCAAGTCGTCAAATGCTTTAGAGATGTCAAATGCTTTTGAGGAGGACCAGAGACCAGTCACGTAGGAGAGATTATATGCAACGCGAAGTCTGTATTGTTAACGCGAGGGAAGGAAACGATATTCTGGGAGTTTAAGGAAGTGAGAGTTGAGAGTCTCGAAGTCTGGAGATCGAAGAAGTGAGGGCGATGGTGCGACAACTAGAAGGGCTGAAGCTATGCTCTTATTGTGGATGGGCTGAACCAGGACTTGCTGCCGAGAAAAAGGAAAGATTTGGGTTTCTTGACAAAGACTCGTTACTTGTGGTTTTCACAATTCCTCGTGGGTGTCAGCAGCGACACATTTCAGTCTTATATATCATCTACTGTGCGACATGATCTGGCCAGATAGGTTTATTTCACAAGCTGCTGGCTTTGTGGGTCAGCTGGCCACGAAAATCGTGGCCCTGCTGCCTTTGTGGCCCTGCTGGCTTTGTGGCCCTGCTGGCTTTGTGGCCCTGTTGACTCTGTGGCCCTGCTGACTTTATGGCCCTGTAGGCTTTGTGCCCTGCTGCCTTTGTGGCCCTGCTGGCCTTGCAGCCCCAATGACTCTATGGTCGAGGTGGTTTAGTGGTCCTGCTGGCTTTGTGGTCCCGGCAGCTTTACAGTCCGGCTGGCTCTGGAGTTATACTTGGGATGCCGGAATGTTGTAGCATATTAGGCTCTGAGTTCGTGCCCACTCGCTCGTACATATTAATTAAACCTGAATCAGGGTTACCGGACTGTGCCTGCAAAATGTTACACCGAGATGGACGAGTCGCCTTTAGCGAAAACTGTATCACAGTCAATAAAGTCTCGTCGAGGGACTTCTTATTTGAAAGGAGTCTACATTTCCTTGAGACTGGAAGTAGCGCAGCCATGCGCTTCTGCAGGGACATTTAGAAAAGGCCCCGGGTAACACCAGGTCTCTTTCACAGAAATCGGTCCTGGTGGTAATAATACATAAAAAAAAAAACTCTAACGTAGAACACACAGTAATTCTAGAGGTAAAAGTAATTGTCAAAAGTATCCTTTGATGAAAAAAAAAAAAAAAGGATCTACAAGCTGTAAATAAATATTACTGTTGTAAAATGATGAATGCCACAAATAATAAATCGCTCGGTATAACATTAAAAGCGTCGATATCACTTGAGATTTTCTTCCAAAAACGTTCACCATGCTCAGTTAAGAGTGGGGCTAGGCATTATGTTTTGGAAGAACATCCTTATCCCGCAATTGTTCTTTTTACCGACTGGTGTAAAGCACGCAATACAGCAATCGAAAACCATGACAGAAATGTAAAATTCTAAGATACTAGATTACTAATTAGAGGCAATGGGAAGCTTTCTGAGAACGAGGTTATGGGATGAAACCTGACATTTAGAGACTGAGTCCCCTTTTCGCATCGAGCACTGTGCATAAATCCACCATACGAGGAGCCTGGAAGATGATGTAATGAACCAACGTTGTAACATCAAATGTTTTAATTATCTGGCCACTGGGGTCTAACAAAGACCCTTTGTGACCTCTGTAATCCCTTGCTGCAAAACTCACTGGATGAGCACGGCTGCCATAATAAATCAGGCGCTCTTAACGGCAAAACTTAGGAGAAATATATATATATATATATATATATATATATATATATATATATATATATATATATATATATATATATATTATCCCTGGGGATAGGGGAGAAAGAATACTTCCCACGTATTCCCTGCGTGTCGTAGAAGGCGACTAAAAGGGGAGGGAGCGGGGGGCTGGAAATCCTCCACTCTCGCTTTCTTTTTTTTTAATTTTCCAAAAGAGGGAACAGAGAAGGGGGCCAGGTGAGGATATTCCCTCAAAGGCCTAGTCCTCTGTTCTCAACGCAACCTCGCTAATGCAGGAAATGGCGAATAGTATGAAAGAAAAAGAATATATATATATGTGGGATCGTAAGAGTCCGAAATACGAACTTTACTAATGACAATAATAATAAATTCATTGAAAAAAGGAAAAATACCAGGCCCTTCCGCGAAGAAATGGATCAACATAAAGAGGTGAATTATATAGAAATAAGGGAGTGTTGTGTTGGATGTGTGTGTGATGGAGTAGACGGGGCCATATGTTAACGACGGACTATGATACCTACTGGGGCCTCTTGTTGTCCTCTGCTGCTCGTCTACTTGAAGGACTTATAGAATGTTGTTCGACCCGCTCTCATTTGTTAAGCCGTCAAATATATCTACTTACCATAGTGCTGTCGTGATGCATAGTATCTCCGTTAGATGTCCATCAAATTGTTGCATGTGGTGCCGCTTATGTTTTTATTGTTCTCTTGCTTTATATTTGTAGATTTGGTTGCTTAACCGTATCAATCAGTCAGTCACCTACGGGGCCAGTTGATTTGTTGCATCTGCGGTTCTGATGCACCATTTTTCCCCAATGCTAGTTTTCCGCCTGATGGGGTGATTTTTCAATCTGGCGTTCTGTGTATGGTAAGTGGGAGACTTTATTTGCAGTCCATAGTCTATTAGCACTTAAAGATAAGCAAATACGATAAGGTGACTTAATCAAGAGTTGGGTGAGTGTGGAAATATTGATGCAACATGGAGATCTTGTCACTGTAAGGATACGTCGGACGTAGGAAGCAGCGGATGGACCATGGAAGCAAGTGAAATTTGTGGTGGGAGGCAATATTCTGGAGGAAAAAATTTGGAGGCGAATTTTATCATTTAAATTAATAAACCAAACATGCGTAGCTCGGGGCAAATATGATACAAAATAACTAGGTATCGATGGCCAACTTGGGGAGATATAAGGCAGCTCAGTTTGTTCAGAAATATCAGAAATAATGACAAGACAACACAACACCTGGGCTTCACGATGTTTGGCGAGAGCAGACCCCGGTGACACACTTGAGAAAACGACAAGAGACATCGTCTCCAACGTGCTTGGGTTGGGCCTCACAGACCGAACACTTACAGCCACAATTCCACCGGCGCAGGACCTCCAAACCAACCCACTAAACCACCTCCTGAGAGAAAGGTAGATCTCAATTGGTTGGACAACTGAGCTGTAAAAAGTTTGAGATCTGAATCTGACAGATATTTAGAAAATACAGAAGTGAATACATTGGCCGAGTACAGTGTAAGGTGCGGATACTTGTGTACAGACGTGCTGTCAGTGGATTGAAGCAAGGCATGTGAAGCGTCTGGGGTAAACCATGGAAAGCTGTGTAGGTATGTATATTTGCGTGTGTGGGTGGACGTGTATATGTACATGTGTATGGGGGGGGGGGGTTGGGCCATTTCTTTCGTCTGTTTCCTTGCGCTACCTCGCAAACGCGGGAGACAGCGACAAAGTATAAAAAAAAAAAAAAAAAAAAAAAAAAATATATATATATATATATATATATATATATATATATATATATATATATATATATATATATATATATATGGGATAGTAAGAGTCCGAAATACGAACTTTACTGACAATAATAATAATAATAATAATAATAATAATAATAATAATAATTATAATAATCTGATAATGCAGAATATCATACACCAGCAATGAGACGCAGTTATACAGCCTAGATGATTACTTCATTACAGGAATATCTAGCTATATGGATTGAGCGCAGCGTATTCTGTATTTAGCTGGTCCCACACAGCCTAGCCAGGCGGAAAAATGTCATCAGTTTTGATTTCGTATACATAACGAAAATTCATGTCTGATTATTTTTTTACCAGTCTCATGACATTCATTGTAAAAAAAGGAAAAAAACCAGGGCCCTTCCGCGAAGAAATATGACAAACATTAAAAGAGGTGAAATTAATATATGAAATAAGGCAGTGTGTGTGTGTGTGTGTGTGTGTGTGGAGGACGTGGGCCACTAGTTAACGAGCGGGACTATGATACCTACTGTGGCCTCTTGTCTGTTCCTCTGCTGTCTCTGTTTACTATCTGACTGTCTGATGTTTATCAACCCGCTCTCTCTTGTTTGCCCTTCTACTATATCTACTTACCATAGTGCTGTCTGATGCTTATTATCTCCGTTATCACGTGTACCATCCTAAAGTCTTCGTTTGCCATGTGGTGCCCTCTTATCTTTTTTATTGTCTCTTGCTTATCATTTGTAGCATTCTGCTGCTCTAACCTATCAATCTTCAGTCTACCATCCTGTGGCCTGTGTCTTTTTGTTTACCATCCTGCGGTCTCTGTGCCACCATCCCACAATGCTGTGTTTCTCGTCCTGATGGGTGTAGATTTTTCATTCTGCTGTCTTCATGTGTACTAGGACTTTTTCTTTGCCATCCGATAGTCTCCTTTTGCACTTAAAGATAAGCAAATACGATAACTGACTTAACTGAAGAGGTTGGTCGAGTGTGGAAATGATTTGCACAATGGACTCTTTGTCACTGTAAAGGATACGTCGGACTTCAGGAGAAACGGCGTTATCCTGAAGCACAGTAAATGTTTGTGTTAGATACATTTCTTAGTTCTGGAGGGGAGAAAGATTTTGAGGCGAATTTTATCATTTAGAATTATATTACCATACATGTCGCAGCTCGCGCGAGCAAGATATGATACAAAATCAAACTAGGTATCATGCCAACTGTGGGGGTACTATAAGGCACTCAGCTTTGTTCAGTAAATATCCTAGAAATAATGACACACACACACACACACACACACCCTGGGCTTCACACTGTGGCGAGATGCAGACCCCGGCTGACACTACTTGGAGCACAGCCGCCAGGAACACTCACGTCTCCACCTGCTCCCTGGGCTAGGGGCCTCAACAGCCAACCAACCACTTACCACCCACAATTACCATCTCGCGCGCAGGACCTCCAAACCAACCCACTAAACCACCTCCTGAGATAAAGGTATATCTCACTCCTGTTGGACAACTCTAGCTGTAAAACGTTGAGACTGAATCACTGACAGATATTTAGAAAATACAGAAGTTAATACATTTCCTGAGTCAGTGTAGAGGTGCTGGGATAACATTGTGACAAGTGTTTGCGGTTATAACTAGATATACCGTGATACAGCAAGTGTTTTGAGGTTAAGTGTTCAACTTTGTTAATGTGACTGGGTGTCATCAAAACAACGCAAGTGTTGATCAGTCCTAAAAACAGAAAAGTTACAGAAAAGCTGACTGGGAGAGTACAAGTGTATAAAAGCTGCCAAGTTAAGGTGAGTGAGAGGACTCCTAGGTTAGAGATGTTGATATCTGGAAAGTGACTACAGCTGCAGATAAAGGTAAATAAAAAGAAATTAAAGGAATAGATTTTATTAGGTGTCAGGAGTTGAGAAAAACGAAAGGTATCTTACATTCCGTTAAGACTACGGTAGGTAAGTTGTAAGCGTGGAGAATATGCGAGGCGCTGAGAAACTAGGATAAAATATGCAACTAGGGAGATTGCTAGGAGTTCCTGAGAAAACATCTTATCAGATAGGGCTCCGTGATCTTATGAATCCATATCGTCTGCATAATTCTGATAGCAAAAACTGCTGCTTACTTGTGCCGCAACTTACATCCTTGTCTGCCGAATATCTTACAAGTTAGAGAGAAGAGGGAAAAAAGTTTTTTTCTTACTCTGTGATTAGTACCCACCGTTGTCGGCAGACGACAATTCCTGCTTAATGCCACTTGCGTTTTTTTTTTCCTATGGTTTAACCTGATCATAAGGTGGCACCACTGGTGTGGCTGGACGTGTTTCACGATACGACCAAGGTAACCGAGAACATGAATTTTTTTTTTCATCTTTAGTGACACTATATAAGTTTCTTACTTTCAATAGCCTCGCGTCCGAGGAGGTACGTCATCCGGCTATTCCCAGAAGGGAAAACCATGTAACAAAACATAATGCTGGTTACTATACTAATACTATTATCGAAAAATTGGATCATTGTCGTTTCTAACTATTTTCTTTCTTGTAGTAAACGTCAAGCCTGAACATGTGTAAGGACTTACAAAAGCATATAGTCTGAAGAAGGGAGGAAAAGAGTGTTAATCAGCACGAAACGCGACTCACTTGTTATATCTTAGGGTCTTTTTATATTCATGTGGAAGGCACAGACAAAGGACAGAAGTTCGCCAAACCTTAATAGAAGTATGAAAAGGGTTAACAGATAAGTAAAGTGAGAAGAGGAAAAAAATAATTCAAAAGTTTTTGAGGGAAGGGGAACAAATCTGCATTTTAATAAGGGTCAGGTCGTAGCTGTTAGATAAGAGGTCAGACGGTAAACACTTCCAAAGTTTCGCATTGGAGGGCCACATTCATAGTGAGAAGTGTATGTGGTCACCGAATTATCTATAACACCTGTTTCAGGTCTTAAAAAATTTTTCTTTCGGTAGACGTAGCTTGACGCTGACGACCTTAACGACCTTAGCAGTTGGTACGCCTAAAAAGCCCAAACAACCAACCAGCCAGGAATAGAAACAGACATCACAACGGCCCATCCTTGAGTTGCCAACGGCCACACAGTACTAATGTGATGCAGTATTACGTGGTCTAGCTAGTGGCTAGGACACACAAGCAGCCACTTTCTTGGGAACAGACCCTGGGTAACATCCTCAGCTGTGGGAAAGAGAACCAAGACCGCGGCGTAGGACAAGCGGGTCAAGTTTTGAGGTCAGGCTGGGGGAGATAATAGGTGGGATTGCATTGGACTCGACCCTAACAACGAATTAGAACCTCCCCAGATGTGAGAGGGCCACCATACAAGGACGACGAGTCAGTCCTTTGTGTAAATCAGAACAACTGCTCGCCAGAGATGCATTTACGGCAGCTCGGGAGGAGTTAGTTATTTGAGGAGGGAATGTAGGTAATGCATGACGATATGCAAGGACAAGCAAAAACACAGACTGCACGAGGGGGAAAAATGTGTTTATTAGCAAGATACTCGACTTGTTTGTTGGAGGATGGTTCACATGGTGAGTGTTGAAACTTCCCACGCACTCCGCTGCCCCAGACGTTTGTTTATTTCCCTCTGATATTATGTTGAGGGTATGTATGATGTACAAGCGGGGAGGGGGTGGGCTGGGGTGGGGTGGTTGATGTAGTTATATGACTGGTGTAGCTATGTGGTTGTATGGTTGGTATGGTTGTGTGGGTTGTGAAGTTGTACGGGTTGTGAGGTTGTATGGATGGTGAGGTTGTATGGATGGTGTGGTTGTATGGATGGTGTGGTTGCATGGATGGTGTGGGTGTATGGATGGTGTACTTATATGAATGGTGTTGTATGAATGGTGTGGCTGTATGGGTAGTGGAGTTGTATGAATGGTGTGGTTGTATGGATTGCGTGGGTGTATGGACGGTGTGGTATACTGTATGGATGGTGTGGGTGTATGAATGGCGTGGTTGTATGGATGGTGTGGTTGTATGGATGGTGTGGCTGTATGGGTAGTGGAGTTGTATGGATGGTGTAGTTGTATGGATGGTACAGTTGTATGGGATGTGTGGTTGTATGGATGGTATGGTTTCATGTGTGGTGTGGTTGTATGGGTGGTGTGGTTGTATGGTTGGTGTGGTTGTATGGGTGGTGTGGTTGTATGGATGGTATGGTTTCATGTGTGGTGTGGTTGCATGGGTGGTGTAGATGCACGAATAGTTAGATTGTATGGTTGGTGTGGCTGTCTACAACACATGATTGTATACCGTTGTGTACAACAGACTACTGGGTCCTTTCGAGGCTGATTGTGATAGCGGGAGATATCACCGACTCAGATCCGTGTGGTAAAAGTCGGAAATAATTCAATGTGACGAAAGAGCCCAGATACCGCGAGGGGTAGACTGAAAGTGAAATATTTATCACCTCTGTTCTTAATTGCATCTAAAACACTGCTTTCAATCACTGTAATTGGAAAATAATTCCATACGTTATCAATCCTCTTGAAGATAAAGTACTTCGCCTCACTCGGGGTAACACGTTGGCCCACGAGTTTCTATTCATTACAACGAGAGAAATCAGACGAATCCAACCTTAAACAGCTGGTTTGATCAAGATTATCAAAGCATTTTATCAGATCAACTCTTAACCTTCTCTTTTCCTGAGGTACACAGATTAAAGTCGTTTAATCATACGATTTGCTCCGCGTGCCGGACAACGGCAGCTTTCTGCCAGATCGAAAATGATTCCTGCTGCTCACTCCCCTGACAGACGTCCGTGGCTTCGTCTTTTATCGTCCGACGTCGTCGGTAGTTCCCTCCGTTACACACTACGTCAACCAACTCCCTGACACAAGGGTAGCTTCCTGCCTGATGGGAAAAATACCACTTCTCCCTCCGTAACTCAACCCCGTAGTCTCTTCATTCTGTCTCTTTTTTTTTTTTCTTTTTTCGGTAAGGTGACCGAAACTGAACCCAATATTCATGATGGGAACGAACCAGTGAACTGTAAAGAGTAAGGATGATTTTCCTAGACTTAAATTCAAAGGCCCTCGCTATGAATCCATGAATGTTCGCTTTTTTTCCACTCCTGTGCTCTGCTTACTTGGTTTTAGGTCACCAGAGATTATTACGCCCAAGTTTTAGCTAACCTCATTTACGTACAGCAGTTCAACAGAATTCATACTTCCTTTTTTACCACCGTTATGTAAAACTTTGCACTTATCGATATTAAAATTCATTTTCCACTTAAAATCCATCAGTTTGTCTGAGTCAGTTAGAAACTGTAGACGTTCATGCGGAGACTTATTTTCTAAGGTTTGTATCATCAGCGAATTTTGATATCGATATCATTAATATATATATATATATATATATATATATATATATATATATATATATATATATATATATATATATATATCTTTTCTTTCAAACTATTCGCTATTTCCCGCATTAGCGAGGTAGCGTTAAGAACAGAGGACTGGGCCTTTGAGGGAATATCCTCACCTGGCCCCCTTCTCTGTTCCTTCTTTTGGGAATATATATATATATATATATATATATATATATATATATATATATATATATATATATATATATGACAAAGAGAACCAGCCTCAACACTGATCCTTGTAGCACACCACTTGTTACGTCTAACCATTCTGAGGCCTGACCATTAATCACAACTTTGTTTACGGCCGGGCGATTATCATTTTCCTATCCACCGAAGTATGGACGGGGATGGTTATGTGGAGGGTCTTCTACTATCTGTGATACATAAATGAGATATAATCATAACGTCGCTTTGTCATTCCTTTCTAAAGATTCAATCCTGTAGCTCCATCCTTTCCTGGGACAGCGATGCCTTCTTCTGTTTACTACTCTCCCAGTCTTCATCTGTTCAATTTATTTTGGTTACATTTCACTCTGTATTACTCTTGAGGACAACAGTAAGAAATCTAAAGTCACTGTTCAAGTTGTGGCATTGTCCATTGTTTTGCGTCCGTAAGTCGGGCATGATCGAGGGACAAAATGAGACCTTAGCCTCTCTGCAAGGAATCATTGGTCAAAGTAAAGGACATCACCAGAGGACTCAGTACTGCACCCATTTCGGGAGTTCTTTGCTTCATAAACTTCTTTTTGTTTCTTCGAGTTTCATTAAATCTCAGTAAATCTAAAGTGCTTTCCTCAGACTCCCACCTGAGGATAAATCCTCACTCTCTCTCACGAACGTCAAGACAATTTGTGTACCATAATCTCCTCCAGCGTAAAATCCGTGATGTTTTATCATTTCTATGATTCACATCATCTGCACGCTCATTCACTCGTGTTCCAAATGATCTTTTTCTAAGGACATACAGACTAAGCTACTCGCTTACTCCGGTGGAATGTTAGTTCCTTTTTTTTTCAAGATGGGGGATATCAGTTTTCGTTCTGTGAGTTTCTAAACAAGAGTTCCAACAGGTGGGCAAGATTCCATCGACACTGATCGCCAACCTTCGAGCGCCTTCCCTTAAGCCATGCGTACAAACGTGGAGAATCCTGACTAACCAGTCAACAACACTATCACCTTCTTTCTTGAGAAATTCAACCACAATCCCATCCACTTCAGCTCCTCCACTACACCTCATCTTCGGTAACGTATCTACCGCCTCTTCTCTTTCCGTCGAACCACTTGCCTGGATTTTCCAACTTCATACATCTTAAACGTCCACTACAGCCTGTATCTGCCACCCTGTCATCTAATACATTCAACAGTCCTTCAGAATCCTCGCTCCATTTATTCAGCACCTCTCCTTTGCCTGTTACCAATTCCCCATCAACATCCTTCGTTGAAGCTTCCGTTCGTTCTCTTGCTTTCGCACTATTTAGCTCCCTCCCAAACGTTTTCTTACTCTCCATAAACTTTTGCTCATATTCTCTCACCCCAACTTTTTTTTTTTTTTTATATTCAGCCCCTGTTCCTACCTTTGGACTTCCTGCCACTTCTGTTTGTACATCTCCCAGTAACTTACACTCCTCCCAGTAACTTACACTCCTTCCTTTTCTCTTCCACTAACAACTTAACTTCCCTATTCCACTACTTACTATCCTTTCTCACACGCCTTCCTCCGACTTTACGCATACCACACACTTCCCTCGCACATGTAAGCAGTGCAGGCCGTAGCCATTTGGAGCCTTAAGCTTCTAGAAGCCCCTCCGCCCTTTCAAACTCACCCCTAAATCACGAGTTCTACGGACGCCTAGAGACATGTCCCCGAAAAAAAAAGTGAAAATCAAGGGTGTTCGGGACAGCATTTGAGGCTTTCTAAAGGCTGTTATATAACAGTCGGGACTAAGGATCTCCTTTGCGGTCGGGGCCCTGTGCTCTGAGCGTATAGGAAGGGCCAGTCCTGCACGTAAGCAATACTTACCGATAGACCTCCATCCTTCACCCACTCCCATTGTTTCGTTTACTGTCACTTTATGCTATTCTCTCCTGGTACCTCTTTACACAAACCTCTTTCTAGAAGCTCCATCATCTTCATCATCCTCTTCCCACTCGTATCATAACACCTTTTTCTCAAACCTTTACGAACTTTTCCCCTCTTCTCCACTAAGATGTATTTAGACATCCCACCAGTTGGTCCTCGAAACACATTCGCATCCAAAAGTCTCTCATCAGCAAGCCAGTGAATCAAAAAATATTCAATATATATATATATATTCAGCTATTTGTAAGTAATCATTTGTACTTATCTGGGAGGGAGTTCTACACTCGTGGGGCCCCATCTCTTGATCAATGTCTACCATCAAGTAGCATCTGATCTACCTGTATACTGCAGGTATAAACAGTTTCCTTGTTCAGTATATTCCAACCATCGACCAGCCTTACACGAACACAGGACCTCCTTCCCTCCGTTCTAACACAGTCGCCATGATTATATTTCCTGTGTGAGTCTTGCTCACCCGCTGATCCTCCTGTTGTGACGTCTTGAACCACACAGCCAAACTCCACCTTCCTGTCCTCACTTCCTCCAGTTAGTGTGTCTACAGAGAAGGTGTAGCAGTGATGGTGCATCAGCCCCTCTGGCTCTCGTCTGCTCAGTCACGTACTGAGGCTGGAAATATTTCTGTATATTCTAGGAACAAGTCTCCCCATGACTCTCTGTCTTCATGAGAAGCTAAATGTTCTCAGTTATCATCATCATTATCATTATTATTATTATTATTATTATTATTATTATTATTATTATCATCATCATCATCATTATTATTATTATTATTATTATTATTATTATCATTATTATTATTATTATTATCATTATTATCATTAAATTAAATCCCCGATCATTTAGGAGTTGACCATCTCTGTGGAGTGTATGTTTCGTTCATCCCTTCACCATCCTGTGTGTATGTGTGTACCTATGTGTACAATTACCAATAAGTAATTACTTTTGTGTATAGTGTAAGGGAGTTCCACACTTGCGAGACCCTGTCTCTTTGGCGTATTTGTATATGTGAGTGCGTTTGTGTATAATTGTGCTTATGTGTATAACTGTAATTACTAATATGTACTATACGGGGAGGGAGTTTGACACGATTGGGGCCCTATATGTTGAACATTTTCTAGTACCATACAACTTTAACGTCTGTTTGCTCTCTGCATTAACCACTTCTTCACCCACAATCAACCACTCATCCACCATTCTTATCCTGCAAAAGTATTTCTTCACATATTCTTTAACAAGCTCTTGGCTCGATTTCACATATGTCCTCTGGATCTTCTAGCCTTCCATCTCTCAAGGCATTGTTCTCTGTCTACACTGGGACTCCACACCACTAAACTGTGCGTGTGTGTAATAACGTAAGATGTGTAATAACGGAATAAGTGAACGGTTCGGGGGGAAAGATTTACACTGGCGGAGCCCCGTTCTATTAACGTTCTTGTCATCAAACTGCCGTTTAAACCTCTGTTGTACAAACCTTTTGAAAAAACACGTGTGAGTGTGTTATTTTGCGATCTTTGTAGTGGGGTCCAAAGCAAAGGATGCCTCACGCGACACACCGGCCCGGCCATAAGGCTGCGTACGTTGTGAGCGTCGTGTACTGCGTACGTTGTGAGCGTCGTGTACTGCGGACGTTGTGAGCGTCGTGTGCTGCGTACGTTGTGAGCGTCGTGTGCTGCGTACGTTGTGAGCGTCGTGTACTGCGTACGTTGTGAGTGTCGTGTGCTGCGTACGTTGTGAGCGTCGTGTACTGCGTACGTTGTGAGCGTCGTGTGCTGCGTACGTTGTGAGAGTCGTGTGCTGCGTACGTTGTGAGAGTCGTGCAAGATGTCTTTATGGATGAGGAAAGTAATGATATGACGTCAGAGGTGGTGGTGAGGGGAGGAATGGCTCAATCATCGGTACAGTGTAGGTGGCTGGCTGTCCTGGTCTCCCCTGGGAGTAACTGACCGTTTCAAGCTCTTGTCTCCGTCTGTTGGGGGTAACACAAAAATAATCACCCCAGCGGGAGTCCTTATCTCTCCTGGAAGAAACACAAACCTGTGTGAACCCTTGTCTTTCTTCTGGCGGGAAAGAAGGGATTATCGTGAACCTCTTCTGGGACACAGGGAGGGCTGTGTCAACCCTACTGTCTCCTGGAAAGAAAGAGAGAGAGAGAGAGAGAGAGAGAGAGAGAGAGAGAGCGCATCTTAAGCCTTCGTCTGTCCTGACCAAATCACTGTATACCCTTGTTTTACCTGGGAGAAACAAATACTTGAGCCCTTGTCGGTGTGTGTGTGTGTGTGTGTGTGTTCGTTGCCGTCCCCACCTGGGACACCAGCAGTCGTGTCGTGTGTCAAGGCCGAGGTGGTGGGGCGGCAACACCCGGTTGTGGGAAGTGGTTTGTTGTGACGCCGCCAGTGTGTGCTGCTGCTGGGTTGTGACGTGGGACCTGGCGTGTATACACACACACACACACACACAGGCGAGGCACACAGTCTTACCTACAAACACGTGAACGCGACACGTAGATGGGTCACACACTACTGGAGGCCCAAAACAAGAATAACCTTCTCACATCTGGTCACCACTCTTGAAAGAAGCACAAAAGAGCTAATAAAGAAGGTCCAGAGGAGGGCAACCAAGATGGTACCTGATGATTTAAGAGAGCTCAGTTACTGTGATGGGTCAGAGAGGCCTTAAATTTGTCCTCCGTGGAAACGATGAGTCAAGAGTGACTTGATCACAACCTTTAAGTCTGATGGTACCAACAGTCCTTGGAAAGATGCGAAGACAAAATAAACCAGAATCCATGACATGAAATTCGGCAAGACATTTGCTGAAAAAAAAAAAGGTATACAGAGTTCTAGTAATAGTTTCACAGGAATGGAATAAACAGAATGATGAAACTGTGAATGTGGTTATCATTCAGAAGTTTAAAATATTGACTGAGAATAAAGAGTTCGAGAGATGGGGCCTCTGGAACCAAATCAGTAATCATAATAAGTAACTTTATCAATAAACATGTACAGACTGTCTGTATGACTCCCAACTGTTATAGGCCTCCCTTATACTGGTGCTCGTATTGTCTCATATTATCGACCTTTCCCGAAAATCATTTCTGTAAATCACTGATTCTTCTTCTAATTACCCACACACACACAATCATACACAAATGCACAAACATATACAAACTTACACCACAATTGTGGAGCTCCCTTACATTGTACACAGAAGTAATCACACACGGATAATTGTACACACAGGTACACACATACACACCGAAAGGTGAAGGGATGAACGAGACACATCTCCACAGAAATGGTCAAGTCCTGATGATCGGAAATTTAAGTTAAAGGAAAAACACTGGGAAGATTTAGCTTCTCATGAAGACAGAGCGTCATGGGGAGACTTGTTCCTAGAATATATACAGAAATATTTCCTGCATCAGTACGTGACTGAGCACACGAGAGCCAGAGGGGCTGATGCACCATCACTGCTACACCTTCTCTGTAGACACACTAACTAGAGGAAGTGAGGACTGGAAGGTGCAGTTTGGCTGTGTGGTTCAAGACGTCACAACAGGAGGATCAGCGGGTGAGCAAGACTTACACAGGAAATATAATCATGGCAACTGTGTGAAGGCCTGAACACGTTCTTTAAGAATACAGACCGCAAAGTTAGCTTCTGTATCCAGATAACAGACCACTGTAATGGAAGGCTATGTGAAGACTATAAAGAAGGAGTTAGAACATGGTTATCACTGGATGCAAACGGAAAAGAAGGGTCGTTGACAAAGAGAGGGACGTGGGTCAATAAAAAGTGTCAAATCAAAAGAGCTTAAGACGTGTTTTGGAGGACATGCAGACAACACAAAAGCCATCCAGCATTTATATGAAGCCAAGGAACAAGAAACGAGTACTACAAGACGAGGAAGGAAGAGCAGCAGGGAAAATATGTAAAAAGAAAATATTGTGGACAAGGCAGACGAGTCCAATACTTTTACATAAGTTCAGTCAGGAACAGATTGTCGGTTAAACAACGGCTGATCCAACGAAGGGATATGAAGAACAACTGAAGATGATGAGGAAATATGCCAGGAGCAGGATCATAAGTAGAAAGGTGTTTGTACAGTGAAGGGCACTACTGTCCGAGCACTAGCAATACGGGATAAGGAAGAGGTCTGGAAAATCCACAGTTATCTCATGGTCGTAATGAAGTGTCTTCATGTTATGTTGAGGGAATGTGCGAATACACCTGGTAGGCCGCTCGAAACATTGTTCATTATGTTCCTAGAGGAAGTCGTGCCAGAGGAGTGGAAAAGGGCAAATGTCGGGGCTGTCCTCAAGAAAGGTAATCGGGAAGTTGCTCCGATCTACAAACCAGTCTCTCTAACACGTGTGGTCTGTAAATCGCTGTTAAAGATAATCAGAAAAGAATGACTCCATTACTTGTAAAGGACACACTACCTAACTGAGAGACAACACGAATTAAGGGAAAGGAAGTCATCCAATTTACAAACCTCCTGGATTTCTATGATAGAGTGAGCTCCGTCTTAAACTACACAGATGGATGGACAAGACTCTTTGTTCCTGGACTGCCAGGAAGCATTTGACACTGCCCCTGGATATACAAATAGAACTAAGAGGTATACTCGTTAACTGGACACTTCACCGAAGTCGAAGGAAGCAAATAACGCATGTTAGAGGACCATTCTCAACATGGGTTGGGCTTACCAGTGGTGTGCTGCAGGGCTTGGTCCTGGGTCCACTACTCTTTTAGGTATATATGCATGACTTCCCTGATGGATTGGAGTCTTTCCTGCACACACTTGCAGATGATTCCAAATATCACGAGAGAAGTGAGAAAAAAAATAATGATTACATCAGCTTACAAGGAAACCTAAACAAAACCCAATGGCGGTATGATCGATGGTTGATATTATATCCAAGCACATGCGAAGTAATGATGATGGGACACAGTGAAGGAAGATCTCTGTGCGATCAATACGTAACGGGAAATGAATGAGTTGCAGCAGTCTGTGCTCGAAGGAAACCTACTAGTCGACATTGTGACTAATCTGTCGCCAAAGCTCCACATCAGGAGAAGTGTTAAGGATACAAACTGTCTTGTGGCTGGATACAGAAATGATTCAGTTACAATACAAATATGAGGAAACATCTAGTAATCTATCCACAACATATACCAGACTAAAACTGGTATATACTTTGCTACTTACGACGCTCAAGGAAACACAAAGATTTACTGAACAGAATCTAGAAAAGAGCAAGTATGGCGTTATCTAAATAGAGAAAGCTGAAGTACAAAGAGATGTTGAGGGCTATGAATCTGTTCACCATGGAGGAGAGAAGAGTTAAGGATGACCTGATCACAATCTAAAGTTTGAAAACCATTTGGATGACGACAGCAACGAACAGTTCATTGTGATATCCATCATCTCCTCACAAGCGCCATACACCTACGCCAGCAAGTCTATGGCCCCTTATCCCCTGCATCATGGGGTGCTAATCACCGGGTTTCCGCCTGACTCCACTGCAAATGTGAGGGAAGGCTCAGACAGTGGCAGTAACGGCCCCTCCTACGACCTTTCCCCTCTCTGATAGACCTGCCTCTTTTCCATTCACTATGCCGATATTAGTGATCTCTCTCGTAGCCTTTCTTCACTTGAACACCAACTTTCTAGTATCTCTCCTTAATATCTTCATTCTCTCTGAAACACAGTTGTCTAATGATGTTCAAATTAGTCCCTTTATCATATTCAACTATAATCTCCACTCATGATTCCGGTTCAAAAGTGGGTTGTGTGTGCTGATCGTAACACCAACACACCTGTTGCACGCCTCAAGGACCTTGAGTCCCCAAAGGATAATGTGATGTGGCTCAAGGTCTGTCTTCAAACCACCACACCTTTGCTCTGTTTCGCTTATTGCTCTCCTAATTTTACAAATTTTACATCTTTCTTTGATTATCTAAACTCCTGCCACGAGACTGTGACATTCTTTCACCCACAAGCCAAGACCCTCAACCTAAGGGATTTCAAAGTTCACCATTGGGAATGGTTGAATTCCTCCCATACGGATGGTGGAGGGATTGAAGCCCTCACGTTCTCTATTCTGAATGATTTAGAGCAAAATATCTCCCATCCTATCCATATTCCTGACCGTTATAACCACTCTCCTAATATTCTAGATCTATTTTTCACTTCTAATCTATCCTGCTGTAACTAAACCATCTCGCCCGCAACTAGCTCATAGATCAGTCTCATAAATATATCTATTTTAACGGCATGTCCCCCTTCAGGAGAACCTTCTAAGAGCAAATATTAGCACATGTCCCCCTTCAACAGAACTTTCTAAGAGCAAATATTAGCATCTTCACAAAGCTGACTGGAATAACTTATTAAAATTCTTTTCTGACTTTCTTTGGGTAAATTACTGTCTCTTATGTGACGGTGCTTCTGTCTCCGCCAAACGAATAACAGAGGTTAGTGTTGTGGGAATGGAAGCATTTATCCCCTTCTCATCCAAGACGATCTCTCTTCCAATCCATGGTTCAACTTTTTCTGTTTTAAGGCTATTCAGGTAAAGGATCAGGTATATCGAGCTTTGGCAAAATCTCCTTCCTCCGACCCCCATTGAACAATCATTACAAAAACACTGGTCGTGAGGCAAAACGTTTCTTTATTTAAAGGAAATGCGATAACCTCTCCTCGTCATCCGCTGATAGGTCCTTCTGGTCTTCAGCTAAGGGCACCGCTTACAACTTCTGTCGTTCTACCTTTCCTTCACTTTTCCGTTCTGACTGTATTATAATTGTCTCTCCCGTTGACAAAGCAACTCTCTTTCGGTCCATTTCTCCTACTCTACCTTGGATGACTCGAACATTCCTTCACCCCTCGATGCTCCTCTTACCTATCCTATGCCCCTTCCCGTAATCTCTTTTCGGGCTGTCCGAAAAGCGCTTCTCTCTTTGGACACAAGTAAGGCATCCATCCCCGTGGACGGAAAGAGTGTTCCTCTGAACTTGCACCTGTGCTTACTCGTCTGTTCCGTTTCTGTTAAAAACCAAACACTTTTCCTTCTTCTAGGAAGTATGCGTCGATACATCCCATCCCTAAGAAGGTCCCGTTGCTTTGACATCTACCATTTCCAAAGTCTTTGAATCCCTCCTCAAGTCCCATATCCTTAGACACCTTGAATCTCATAGTCTTCTCTCTGATCACCACTATGTCTTCCGCAAGGCAAGACCCACTGGTGATATTCTTTTCTGTCCTACTAATGTCTGTTCATCATTCCTGAAAGATTTTGGGGAATTCTATGAGGCTCCTTTTGACATATCCAAAGCTTTTGACATGGCGCGACATCGGGGCCTCATCTCTACGCTCCCCTTATTTTTACTTCCCTCCCTCACTTTGCTCCTTCATATCTAGCTTCCTTTCCGGCCGATCTATCTCCGTGGGTTGTTGATGGATCAGCCTCTCCACCTTTCTCCATCAACAGCGGTGTCCCTTAAGGTTCTGTCCTTTCCCTATATTTTTTTTATGCTTACCAACGATTTCCTCTCTTCCACAAATGACTAAAATGCACTCATACGCTGACGACTCAACATTGAATTCCTGTACATCCTTCAATTCTGCTCCTTCTTCTCTCGCTCGAGCTGCATCTCGTACCGACACAATTTCCTCAAAAAACTCAGGCTTGTACAGGATATCTCAGTAGGTAGAAGTAATCTGGTCAAGTTTAGTGCCTCGAAGAACCAGTCTCTGTAGTGAAAATTCCTCACAACTTTTCTCTTTACTTTGACGTTTCTGTAATACCACCTCATGACTCAATGAACATACATCGTATTACTGTAACATCAACTCCTCTTGGTTACTCCCCATTACGGAAACATTTAAGTCTGCCGCGAAGAATAAACTGGGATGTAGAAATTTCTTTTCTCCTGAAAGGTTACTCCGTTTATACAAATGACTGATCCGTCCTTTATGGAGTACTGCTGTCACATCTGGAGTGGTTCAAACTCAGCATCCTTACTTGACAGGGTTGAGTCGAAAGTGAACAGACTTATAAACTGTCTCACGCTATCTCAAAACTCGACCCGTTTGCCCTAGGCCGCAATGTTGGTTCACTTTCCCCCTTCTACAGGTATTACTTTAGTTTGTGCTCCCTTGAAGTGGCTGCTTGTGTGCCCCCACCTCTAACTAGACCATACAATTCTCGGCAAGCTGCTGCATCACATGATTACTGTGTGGTCGTTGGCAACTCAAGGGTGGGCCGTTTTGATAACTGTTTCTTTCCCTACACGTCGAAGCAATCAGACTCTACCTTCTCATGTCTTTCCCAACAACAATGACCTGGCATATCTTAAAGAGAGGTTTTTCATCTCCAAAATTCGTACATGCTTTCCTTTGTCTCTTCTTTTACACTTCATCAACCTCTCTATATTTCAATTAAGGCCCGGCATTGATGTGGACTTATGTCCGGGGATGGAATCCCTAACGTTAAGAAAAAGAAGTAAAAAAAAAATGAGACGGTGCCACATGAGTGTCCCACTCTCTTCCTGTAATACACACACACACACACACACACACACACCTCCGTGGTGTGGCGGTTAGCGTTACTGACCACCATTAATGCACGGGCCACCTGGGATCAAACCCGCATTGGTTCCAATCCTGGTCGCGGCAGCTGGTCCACAGTCCACTCAGCTGTTCGTCCTCCCCAAGGGGTTGGTCAGGATAGGTACCTGGTGTGTGTGTGTGTGTGTGTGTGTGTGCGTGTGTGGTTACTATTTGCGTGTTACGGGGAGAGAGTTTTACACTTGTGTTACCCCGCCTCTTAACCTTGTGTATAAGTACCATGTTTTTACTCTTATGTATGTGCGCGCGCGCGCACACACACACACACACACACACACACACACACACACACGTACACACACACACACACACACACGTACACACACACACACACACACACACGTACACACACACGTACACACACGTACACACACACTTACACACACACACACGTACACACACACATACACGTACACACACACACGTACACACACACACACACGTACACACACACACTTATACACACACTTACACACACACACACACACACACACACACACACGTACACACACACACACACACACACCTGAAGGTACAGAGCGGCCACTGTACCCACCAAGCCGCCAGCAACCCTCTCTCTGTAAACGGGTCAGTCTGGGTCAATCTGCCCACCTCGCCATGACCTGCCTGTAGCTGGACTACTGTCGCTCAGGACTTAAGTAACCTAACCTTTGATTTAGAAAAACTTGTGCCTAAATTAGGCATTCTTCCAGTGTGATCATTACAAGAATGGTAACTTTTTCAACTTCAAGTCCAATGGCTATCGGTGTCATAAGTCGTGTGATAAATTTTTTTTTTTTCCAATATCAAAACTGCATTTAAGAACTATTTCTTGTACTCCTCTGTGCAAAATAATGACTTAGACACCTGAAGACGATAATAACTACACCTTTTGAGTGCTATGATAACGTTTGAGCATGACATAATGACAACAGCAGGAAAAAAAATGAACTCTATGGGTAAGTTGGTTTACTGTTTCTGTGTACGATAGTGCGATGGTTCTTTTTTATGAGAATTTAAAACCTTGTAAACTATAGCAATTCTTTGAGGACGACCTGATCTAACATCTTGAGGAGTACGGTACGATTGTGGGGCACGACGGTACGATTGTGGGGAACGACGGTACGATTGTGGAGCACGACGGTACGATTGTGGAGCACGACGGTACGACTGTGGAGCACGACGGTACGATTGTGGAGCACGACGGTACGATTGTGGAGCACGACGGTATGATTGTGGGGATGACGGTACGATTGTGGAGCACGACGGTACGATTGTGGAGCACGACGGTACGATTGTGGGGCATGACGGTACGATTGTGGATTGTGGAGCACGACGGTACGATTGTGGAGCACGACGGTACGATTGTGGGGCACGACGGTACGATTGTGGAGCACGACGGTACGATTGTGGGGCATGACGGTACGATTGTGGATTGTGGAGCACGACGGTGCGATTGTGGGGCACGACGGTACGATTGTGGAGCACGACGGTACGATTGTGGGGCACGACGATACGATTGTGGAGCAGGACGGTACGACTGTGGGGCAGGACGGTACGATTGTGGGGCAGGACGGTACGATTGTGGAGCAGGATGGTACGACTGTGGAGCACGACGGTACGATCGTGGAGCACAACGGTACGATTGTGGGGCACGAAGGTACGATTGTGGAGCACGACGATACGATTGTGGGGCACGACGGTACGACTGTGGAGCACGACGGTACGATTGTGGAGCACGACGGTACGATTGTGGAGCAGGACGGTACGATTGTGAATCACGACGGTACGATTGTGGAGCAGGACGATACGATCGTGGAGCACAACGGTACGATTGTGGGGCACGATGGTACGATTGTGGAGCACGACGGTACGATTGTCGAGCAGGACGATACGATTGTGGAGCACGACGGTACGATCGTGGAGCACGACGGTACGATTGTGGGGCACGACGGTACGATTGTGGAGCACGACGGTACGATTGTGGAGCACGACGGTACGATTGTGGAGCACGACGGTACGATTGTGGGGCACAACGGTACGATTGTGGAGCAGGACGATACGATCGTCGAGCACGACGGTACGATTATGGAGCACGACGGTACGATTGTGCAGCAGGACGGTACGATTGCGGGGCACGACGGTACGATTGTGGAGCACGACGGTACGATTGTGCAGCAGGACGGTACGATTGTGCAGCAGGACGGTACGATGGTGGAGCACGACGGTACGGTTGTGGAACAGGACGGTACGATTGCGGGGCACGACGGTACGATTGTGGGGAACGACGGTACGATTGTCTAGCACGACGATACAATTGTGGGGCACGACGGCACGATTGTGGAACAGGACGGTACGATTGTGGGGCACGACGGTACGATTGTGGGGCACGACGGTGCGATTGTGGAGCACGACGGTACGATTGTGGAACAGGACGGTAGGATTGTGGAGCACGACGGTACGATGGTGGGGCACGACGGTACGATTGTGGAGCAGGACGGTACGATTGTGGAGCACGACGGTACGATTGTGGGGCACGACGGTACGATTGTGGGGCACGACGATACAATTGTGGAGTACGACGGTACGATTGTGGAACAGGACGGTACGACTGTGGGGCACGACGGTACGATTGTGGAGCAGGACGGACGATTGTGGAGTACGATGGTACGATTGTGGGGCACGACGGTACGATTGTGGGGCACGACGATACAATTGTGGAGCACGACGGTACGATTGTGGAACAGGACGGTACGATCGTGGAGCACGACGGTACGATTGTAGAGCACGACGGTACGATCGTGGAGCACGACGGTACGATCGTGCAGCACGACGGTACGATTGTGCAGCACGACGGTACGATTGTGGAGTACAACGGTACGATAGTGGAGCACGACGGTACGATCGTGGAGCACGACGGTACGATCGTGACCCGAACAGTATGAACTATGAGCACGCCTCTAACGACCCTAAAGCACGACGGCACGACCCTCAGGTAGGATAACATAATGACCTAACCTAACCTGACCCTTTTAGGTCATGTCTGACAGAAGTCGAGGGTCGTCATGCCCAAGGTCGCAAGTGCTCAAGGGGTTAAGTGTGGTGCCATAGCCATTCCTGCCCTACATGGACGGCGACTTAACCCATTAGCACAATAAGTTACATCCTTTTTGACCCTGTCCTCATTCTTGCATGTTACTTTTGAGTACCACATCAGCGCTCCGAATGCCTGAACTTCACATTACGTAAATAACGCCCGTTAAGAACTCACGGGTATATAATTACTCGTCCCATGACCCCACCTACACAAACAAAAACCTCCCCCTTGCCCTCGAATCCGATAATAATACTTAATGAGAGAACAGTCTATATTAATCCTTACGATAACTTTCCCTTCCGTACAATACTTCAATCTCGCGTACGATAACAACGACCGCAACAACAACAAGACAAAGCCTTCCACTTCAATAATAACCTCCTTCAGTGCACGATGGCAGTCCCAAGCTCACGATCTGGAAACTGGATTGTAAGGGTGAAAGAGACAGAAGGAAAAGAAAAGAAGAAAAAAAAATGGAGCCGCCCGCTAAGTGCAGGATCATTTCTCTCGGTTCATGGCGTCCGACAAGGTCAGGCACAGGCGACACCGTTTCCTCGGCAGGTTTCCCCGTTGCTCTCTACTAGGCAACACCGGGCTGGTCGAGGCCACCCGTCGTCATCCAATCATAACGAAGATAGGCGGGGTCACCCTAATATCATCCAATCATAAGGAGGCCAGCCGGGGGCCACCCTTAGACCAACCAATCAAAAAAGGAGACAGCCAGTGTTTTGACATGTGATTGGCTAGATGACCGTATTATGGATGTTCACACATATAATATCATTGTATGTTATTTGGCAGGAAACAGAAAAACAGTGAGAAAAGAAAACGATATAAACAGACACAGAAATATATGACGAGTAAATAGATGTTTAATTTTGAAATTTACGAAACTTGAAACTTGCACGGCAAGAAATGGGAACATTCGAGTTATAAACTCCGAATATTTGCAGAGATATTTAAAAGTTTTTCTATGAGAGACCTACTGGGTCGCCCGTGTCTCAGCATGGTACAGGTCAAGCTGTGTGTGTCAGCATGGTGCAGGTCAAGCTGTGTGTCAGCATGGTACAGGTCAAGCTGTGTGTATCAGCACGGTGCAGGTCAGCTGTATCAGCATGGTGCAGGTCAAGCTGTGTATCAGCATGGTGCAAGTCAAGCTGTGTGTGTCAGCATGGTACAGGTCAAGCTGTGTCAGCATGGTGCAGGTCAAGCTGTGTGTGTCAGCATGGTACAGGTCAAGCTGTGTGTCAGCATGGTACAGGTCAAGCTGTGTGTGTCAGCATGGTGCAGGTCAAGCTGTGTGTGTCAGCATGGTGCAGGTCAAGCTGTGTGTGTCAGCATGGTACAGGTCAAGCTGTGTATCAGCATGGTGCAGGTCAAGCTGTGTGTACCAGCATGGTGCAGGTCAAGCTGTGTGTTAACATGGTGCAGGGCAAGCTGTGTGTGTCAGCATGGTACAGGTCAAGCTGTGTGGTAGCATGGTGCAGGTCAAGCTGTGTGTCAGCATGGTACAGGTCAAGCTGTGTGTATCAGCATGGTGCAGGTCAAGCTGTGTGTATCAGCATGGTGCAGGTCAAGCTGTGTGTATCAGCATGGTGTAGGTCAAGCTGTGTGTGTCAGCATGGTGCAGGTCAAGCTGTGTGTCAGCATGGTACAGGTCAAGCTGTGTGTGTCAGCATGGTGCTGGTTAAGCTGTGTGTGTCAGCATGGTACAGGTCAAGCTGTGTGTATCAGCATGGTGCAGGTCAAGCTGTGTGTATCAGCATGGTACAGGTCAAGCTGTGTGTATCAGCATGGTGCAGGTCAAGCTGTGTGTATCAGCATGGTGCAGATCAAGCTGTGTGTATCAGCATGGTGCAAGTCAATCTGTGTGTTTCAGCATGGTACAGGTCAAGCTGTGTGTATCAGCATGGTGCAGGTCAAGCTGTGTGTATCAGCATGGTGCAGGTCAAGCTGTGTGTGTCAGCATGGTGCAGGTCAAGCTGTGTGTGTCAGCAAGGTACAGGTCAAGCTGTGTGTGTCAGCATGGTGCAGGTCAAGCTGTGCGTGTTAGCATGGTACACGTCAAGCTCTGTGTGTGTGTGTGTGTGTGTGTGTGTGTATGTATGTGTGTGTGTGTGTGTGTGTGATGCGGGTCAAGCTGTGGGTGTCAGCATGGTAAATATCAAGCTGTGTGTGTCAGCAAGGTACAGGTCAAGCTGTGTGTGTCAGCATGGTGCAGGTCAAGCTGTGCGTGTTAGCATGGTACACGTCAAGCTGTGTGTGTGTGTGTGTGTGTGTGTGTGTGTGTGTGTGTGTGATGCGGGTCAAGCTGTGGGTGTCAGCATGGTAAATGTCAAGCTGTGTGTGTCAGTATGGTACAGGTCATGCTTTGTGTGTCAGCATGGTAAATGTCAAGCTGTGTGTGTTAGCATGGCGCAGGTCAAGTTGTGTGTCAGCATGGTGCAGGGCTGTGTGTGTGTCAGCATGATGCAGGTCAAGCTATGTGTGTGTGTGTGTGTGTGTGTGTGTGTGTGTGTGTGTGTGTGTGTGTGTGTGTGTGTGTGTGTGTTGCACGTCAAACTGTGTCACCATGGTACAGGTCAAGCTGTATGTCACATGGTGCAGGTCAAACTGTGTACGTCAGCATGGCACAGGTCGTGTGTACGTCCGCATAGTATAGGTCAAGCTGTGTACGTCAGCATGGTACAGGTAAGTTGTGAGTACGTCAGCATGGTACAGGCCAAGTTGTGTGTATGCTGGCATGGTACAAATCAAGCTGTGTACGTCAGCATGGCATAGGTAAAGATGTGTGTCCGTCAGCATGGTACAGGTCAAGTTGGGTGTACGTCAGCATGGTACAGGTCAAGTTGAGCGTACGTCAGCATGGTACAGGTCAAGTTGTGTGTACGTCAGCATGGTACAAGTCAAGTTGTGTGTACGTCAGCATGGTAAAGGTCAAGTTGTGTACATCACCATGGTACAGGTCAAGTTGTGTTTACGTCAGCATGGTACAGGTCAAGTTGTGTACATCAGCATGGTACAGGTTAAGTTGTGTGTACGTCAGCATGGTACAGGTCATGTTGAGCGTACGTCAGCATGGTACAGGTCAAGTTATGTGTACGTCAGCATGGTATAGGTCAAGTTGTGTACGTCAGCATGGTAAAGGTTCTAGCTGTATACGTCAGCATAGTGCAGGTCAAGTAGTGTGTACGTCAGCATGGTACAGGTCAAACTGTGTACGTCAGCATGGTACAGGTCAAGTTGTGTGTCCGTCAGCATAGAACAGGTCAAGTTGAGTGTACGTCAGCATGGTACAGGTCAAGTTGAATGTACGTCAGCATGGTACAGGTCAAACTGTGTACGTTAGCATGGTACAGGTCAAGTTGTGTACGTTAACATGGTACAGGTCAAGTTGTGTAAGTCAGCATGGTACAGGTCAAGTTGTGTGTACGTCAGCATGGTACAAGTCAAGTTGAGCGTACGTCAGCATGGTACAGGTCAAGCTGTGTGTACGTCAGCATGGTACAGGTCAAGTTGTGTACGTCAGCATGGTACAAGTTCAAGCTGTATACGTCAGCATAGTACAGGTTAAGTTGAGTGTACGTCAGCATGGTACAGGTCAGGTTGAGTATACGTGAGCATGGTATAGGTCAAACTGTGTACGTCAGCACGGTACAGGTCAAGTTGTGTGTACGTCAGCATGGAACAGGTCAAGTTGTGTGTACGTCAGCATGGAACAGTTCAAGTTCAGTGTATGTCAGCATGGTATAGGTCAAGTTGTGTGTGTGTCAGCATGGTACAGGTCAAGCTGTGTACGTCAGCATGGTACAAGTCAAGTTGTGTATACGTCAGCATGGTACAGGTCAAGTTGTGTGTACGTCAGCATGGTACAGGTCAGGTTGTGTGTACGTCAGCATGGTACAGGTCAAGCTGTATGTACGTCAGCATGGAACAGGTCAAGTTGAGTTGCGTCAGCATGGTACAGGTCAAATTGTGTTTACGTCAGCATGGTACAGGTCAAGTTGAGTGTAAGTCAGCATGGTACAGGTCAAGTTGTGTTCGTCAGCATGGCACAGGACACATTTGTAAGCCTCAAATACGTATGAACTCCCAGGATTAAGTGAACACATGTGCCTAAACACAGACAAACACAAACAAAAGACCTACCCATCGTCTTCCCCCACCCCATTCCCATACACAGACATCATCTGTTCTTGGTGTATAACGAGCCCTCCTCTCTCTCTCTCTCTCTCTCTCTCTCTCTCTCTCTCTCTCTCTCTCTCTCACCCGTGACATCATCACCCCTCCCTCTCCCCCTATCCAAGGAACGACACTCCCCCCTCGCTCACTTCAGTATGACACAGCCAGGCCAGCCAGCCACCCACCTACCCACCCCAGGCCATGACCCTCTGAGGGCGAGCCTCTCTCTCTCTCTCTCTCTCTCTCTCTCTCTCTCTCTCTCTCTCTCTCTCTCTCTCTCTCTCTCGGGGAAGGCCTGGGGATGAACGTAACGGATCTATGCAAAGCTGGGGTTTCATCCAAGGCCGGGGAGGCTAAATGGCCATTGAGAGACCACTGTCTCCGGTGACTTTTAATACCTGAGAGAGAGAGAGAGAGAGAGAGAGAGAGAGAGAGAGAGAGAGAGAGAGAGAGAGAGAGAGAGAGAGAGAGAGAGGGGTGGGGGAGGCCAGGAACCAGAGACCTGTACAGCCAGTGAAAGGGTCGAGCCCCCGTCAACTAGGGGTGTGGTGGTGGGGGGCCCGGGCCTTGGGGTTGCGTCATCGTTAGGAAGACGACCTTGAATGATGTCAGCCGTGACGTCATCACTCTGAACAACACCACTTGCTTTTCCAATTTGCTCTCCATCAATCGGGTATTCATACTGGAGATTACAATGACTTACGTACACTCCAAACATGCCCTTCTGTGCTTGATGTACCATTCTTAAAGAATATAAGAATTCATATAATTAAATTTCTTTGCGTAAAAAATATAAGAATTCATATAATTAATTTCTTTATCTGCGTAAAGAATATAAGATTTCATATAATAAATTTCTCTATCTGCGTAAAGAATATAAGAATTCATATAATTAATTTCTTTATCTGCGTAAAGAATATAAGAATTCATATCACTAATAATTTCTTTATCTGCGTTTCTGTTTTCTCTCAAATCAATGAATTCTCTTCACCGATCTAAAGATTTCACTAAATAAGGCAATGACGTTAAGAAATCTCCATCACCGAGGTATTAATAACTGAAGCTCTGGTGCAGACCGAAAGAATTTCACGTCCATGAAGCCCTGAACTATTATCACGTCTATTTCAAGGAGAAGTTGTGATGTCCGCCAACCACACCGAACTCCTTGTTGGCCAAGAATTAAATGGATCACCGAGTCTTGTTGCCCAATTATTATATCCCGGATGGTAACACTAAATATCATTAATAGTATTATTATCATCTTCCATTATTTTTTCCCCCCCGACACCCAAGTGATATGTATTAACACAATGATGGTCTTCAAGCGTATCATTTCCCAGCCATAAACCTAGTCACCACAATGGTGCTCCCAACCTGTGCACGAGCAGCCTCACAATTCTGTCATCAATATGGCGGGGCAAAATTTACGTCAGTCAGGCTTTGTGAGTATCATCTACGTGTATATTATCATCCATTATGAAACTTTGGCTTTTATAAAGCCGGGGTGTGAAAATTCTTGCATCTCGGGAAAATATAGACAAGACAGGTGTTCCAATGGAACACTTGTGTCGCCCGCAATGCAATATACTTTATATCAAGATAAGACTATGTGGAAATATTCTTTGGAAAATGTCAGATATATCTGGATATGTTCCATGGTCGAAGGTGGAATTTCCTATATCACAAGACTGGTGAAGTTCCAGAATAAACCTTTGAATTCGAGCTGAGGTCAGGTCATGTGCCATTCAGTTCATCAGATGCTGGATCACATCTTTATAAAGTTCAATGAGAAACTGTTATAAGAAACTTTTCCAAGTATGAACAAGGTCAAGCTGTACATTAAACTGGGATTCTTAAAGGACGGACGGACGACGGACAAAGCGATCCCTTGGTGTTTATGTTAACACAGGCGACAGAAAAGTGTGACTTGCAAATAATTTTTTGTATGAGGAGCTGTCAAGTCACCAGATTCCTTCACCACGGAAATTATGCAACACACACACACACACACACACACACACACACTAACAAAGAAGGTCCAGCAGAGGGCAACAAAGATGGTACCAGAATGAAAAGAACCTACTTACATAAGCTTTAAGTCTGTCCAACATGGAAGAGAGAAGTGAAGGGTCATCTGTTCATACGCGTTTGTAAACCAGATGGATGACGTAGACAGTGACCAGTTCTTCGAAAGATGAAGGGATAGAACAACCAGAGGACATAACATGAATTAAGAAACTTGATAAGAAAAAAAGATATGAAGAACTTTTTACAGCGCGAGACTGGTGTATGAATGGAATGACTGAGGACATGGTTCATGCAACAGACAGGATACATGAATTTAAGAAATTGTATGATAGCAGAATGTTCAAGAGATGTGGACCCACGAAGTCTAAAACTCCCACCCCAGTACAGAACAAATGGTTAAATAAATAAACACACACACACACACACAGCCGAGTGTTACAATTTCTTAGGACGCCATAGCAGCACAAGTCAGTCAGTAAACAAACATCAGGAAAAATAAAACTGCAAGTAACCTGGTGGCTTAACAGAGTAGACTTAATAGTGACCAACTTGGCTAGTGTGTAGGTGCTTCCAGAATACAAATACTGTCTTCAGACGTGAGCACACATACACACACACAACCCCAGCCTGGCTCAAACTTTACTGGCCTCATCGGTCAAGATGGAATTTCAAAGAGAGCGTTGTGGAGCATTGCAGTTGGGTAAAATCCAACCAACACATAATTAAAACATTCATCATCTTACTACACGATATGGGACGGCGAGGTTAGGGCGGACGGTGGGCTGTTCTGGAGGCACTGAGAAAATATGGAATGATAAGTGTTCCGCTTCCATTTCGGTCATTAATACATAACTGTTCTGTATGTATCAGCGGTGATAGACACTTGTATGTGCCCGATCCCAATCTATCGAGGCAAGACGTCGATGACATACGGGTCTCCAAACTAATCAACTCAAGGAGGACATGTTACTTACATCTACTTATAAAGTATTTCAGTGTTTATAACACTATTACATGTTTTTCTTTGGCTCGTGATCAGTGAAGTGGACTGTACATTGCTTTAAATAACTGGTGAGGCAGGAAAATCATAATTCTAAACTCGGAAGCCTAGTTAACAATCTGTGTTGGATTGGCGAATTTCAACGTATGAAAATAAAAAAAAAAATAAGCTCATTCACTTAAGCAGCGCCATTATTTTTCCCATAACACTTACACCATTTCAAGTACGTCATCTTGACGCACGTTTAGTGAAACACACCCAGACATTGAGCAAGACTCAAGGAACACACAAAGGAATTCCAACAGCAACGGGCCCGCTTGGTCCCAGCGAGGCTGTCTGTGATAGTGAGAGAGACAGTGAATATCATACATCACTGTGATGAGAGTACAAATATGTACATTAATATCAAAGATAAACAGAAAATTCTCAATTTTTCATGTAGCTAAGGAAGCGCAAATGAAGTCAGTCGTGTGAGGCGAAATATTTCACAATTAGGTGTGTGAGTCAACCATACGTACAGTCTCACGCAGTAGATGTTGGTCAATCATGGTCGATCATTAGGCTACATTCAAGCAGCAAGTGTGGGTCAAACATTAAGCTACACTCTCAAACAGTGGACTGGGGGTGAAACAGGCTACTCTCTAGCAATAGGTGGGAGTCACACATTAGCCAGCGAGTGTGGGTCAAATATCAAGCTAAAATTTAAGCAGTGGTTGTGGGTCAAACCTTAGGCGAGACAAACGCATTAGGGGGGGGGGGGGGGGGGTCGGATTCACGCCCTACTGGCCACTAACTTGCCGCACTAAGTATAATTCAAACAACCGTTATTTTCGCGCCTATGTGGGTCACCATCGTTTGCTGGTAGCATAACGGACTCCCCCTTCACAGGAAGTCACTTATCAGCGTGATTTTGCATACCCAGCACAGCAACTCTCTCATGTTCCATGGAATGTTCATTATCGTGTCCTACCTTCGTGAAACACCATGTTGGTTGGTGTCACTTGAGTTTGGCCAACTACTGACTTAATAACTGATATGGTAAAATAATCAAACTCTCCAATTACCATAATTTTCATTACATATATATATATATATATATATATATATATATATATATATATTTTTTTTTTTTTTTTTTTTTTTTTTCCATACTATTCGCTATTTCCCGCATTAGCGAGGCAGCGTTAAGAGCAGACGACTGAGCCTTTGAGGGAACATCCTCACTTGGCCCCCTTCTCTGTTCCTTCTTTTGGAAAATGAAAAACGAGAGGGGAGGATTTCCAGCCCCCCCCCCCCCCCCCCCCGCTCCCTTCCCTTTTAGTCGCCTTCTACGACACGCAGGGAATACGTCGGAAGAATTCTTCCTCCCCTATCCCCAGGGATATATATATATATATATATATATATATATATATATATATATATATATATATATATATACATATACAATATGATTCCAGCTGCTTGAGGTTGCATGGCGAATAAAGTCACCTTAGGAGAGTTATTACTGGGAGTAGAGTCTCATCAAAGAACTTCTGACCGTAAAAGACTCTACAGTTACCTGCTGTTGGAAGTAACATAACCTTGGGCTGCAGGAGTCTCCGGAAAGACGACCTGTGGGTAACTGCGGGTGATTACAGGTACACGTCGGTGGTGGCCTTAGGGTCAACTGGGTAACCGCCAGGGGCGCCTTATTCAAGGCCTCCCCCTTAAAAAAATTCTCAGTATTACATAATTCTTATATTCGTAGATTAATAACGTATTAAGATACTTTCATGTTGCAGTTTCATGAATACGGCAAAGTGAAACGGAAATAAAATAGATGTTGGATTTGTTTACGGATTATCAAAATTAACATCCTATGGAGTACCAGTTTAATCTATTGCCCAGGGCCACAACAACCCTACGGCAATATATATATATATATATATATATATATATATATATATATATATATATATATATATATATATGTTGAAAATTTTTGTTGATCACAAAACTTGCCATCTCTACTACAACATTTGGTACTGTCATTATTCTCCTCAAATGCATAATCATTGTAAAAACATGATATCAAACTTACATTCAAGAACATACACGGATACTTGATTTACTGACCTTGGACAGGTCTCTGACCACCAAACCCGACAGACTACAAGAGGCAGTCAAGTATTAAACAAGCCGAGATGTGGGCGGGCAAGGCAGTGTTGCACCGACCGTGGCTGTGTTAGGTCGTCGCGCTCCTCCAGCATTTGAGAAGCAGTGACCACAGTGGACAAAGAAAGTGAATGGAAGATTAGTGAAAGTCGCAGTGGAGCGTGAGCCATGTTATGAAATGCCAGGAACCGTGGAGAGGGTGAGGTAGTAACTGAAGGATGACTCAACAGGTTGGCGGTAGAAATAGTTTGTCGTCATTTGAAATTCCCGCGTGTTGTTCCACCGTTCGAGACGCGACGTCTCCCATTTAGGAAATAAGATTTTTAACTCCTTAAGTTTACGTGCAGTTTATATATATAAATCTACCGGATGATCGTGAAGTGCAATGATCGTTCCCAAATGTGCACAATGAATGTTGTTGTTAAACGATATTCTTGGGTCAGAGATAGAAATAGGAGGAAACATTAGGGAAATACCGGTAAATGTCAGACATCACCTGAGGAACCGACGAAGGACACAGTCGTGTGGCAGAAAGTGAGGGAAACCCAAGTTGCGTTGGGTGAACAAGAACCAGTCTAGAGGACACAACAAGAACAGGTGTGGTCTGGTGGCAAAAACTATAGAACACTCTCAGGATACAGAACTGGTATGGTCTATAGACGACTGGTGCAAAAGATCCACATCAAAACAAATTAATTATCATTGCATAATCGGAGGATGTGTTTGTATGAAAAATAAAGGTGTAGGAGAAATGATCAAAATTACAAGTTATGTGTATCAATTAATCGACCAAATAGATTTATCACGACAGCATACAATTACGTGATGTTACTAGAGCATGAACTCGAGTAACATGAACCACTGACGGTGTTACCAGTAGTAACATGACCACTGACGGTGTTATCAGTAGTAACATGAACCACTGATGGTGTTACCAGTAGTAACATGACCACTGACGGTGTTATCAGTAGTAACATGAACCACTGATGGTGTTACCAGTAGTAACATGACCACTGACGGTGTTATCAGTAGTAACATGAACCACTGATGGTGTTACCAGTAGTAACATCACCACTGATGGTGTTACCAGTAGTAACATGACCACTGATGGTGTTACCAGTAGTAACATAAACCACTGATGGTGTTACCAGTAGTAACATAAACCAGTGATGGTGTTACTTGTAGTAACATGAACCACTGATGGTGTTACCAGTAGTAACATGACCATCTGTAGTGTTATCACTGGTAACATGACCACTACTAGGGTTATCGCTAGAAACATGACCACTACTGCTGTGTTATCACTGGTAACATGATTACTACCAGGGTTATCGCTAGGAACATGACCACTATTGCTGTGTTATCACTAGTAACATGATTACTGGTAGTGTTATCACCGGTAACATGACGACTAATAGTGTTATCACCAGTAACAGAGCCACTGGTACTGTCATCACCGGTAACATGACCACTGGTATTGTCATCGCTGGCAACATAACCAGTGGTAGTGCTCGTGATAACATTGGTAACATGACCACTGGCAGTGTTATCAATGGTAACAAGGGCACTGTCAAAATTATGATAGGTAGCATGACCACTGGTAGCGTTATTGGTAACAACCACTGGCAGTGTTATCCCTGATAACAAGATCACTGTTAGTGTTATAAAAGGTAACAACCACTGGCAGTGATATCCCTGGTAACGACCACTGGTAGTGTTATCACTGGTAACATCACCACTGGTAATGGTATCACTAGTAACGACCACTGGTAGTGTTATCACTGGTAACATAACCACTGGTAAGGTTATCACTAGTAAACGACCACTGGGAGTGTTATCACCAGTAACATAACAACTGGTAGTGATATCCCTGGTAACGACCACTGGGAGTGTAAGCACTAACAATGTGACCAATGATAACACGAGCAGCATTAGCGTGATCACCGGTAAAATAACCAGTGGTCGTAACGTTACAAGATGGAACGTGAATCGGTGATGGTTACGAAGTATAAATTTAGTTCGTGTGGAATTATCATTGTTAAACCCAAACTATTTGTCTTGAACTTTCCACCGGTGAACAACGGATAATGTTAGTGTACAACGGAAGTCAATGTGCACTTTTATCCACACAGTAGCCAACGGGTTTAGTACTAAACGTCCCAATAATAGTATACCTAAATATTTTATCTTAACTTAGTAGCGGATTGTGACTGTCTGCCATGAACGGTGGTATATGCAGTCATATCGCCGTGTGTAATAAGCGTATTCAAGACTTCAATGTTGGTTCTTGGACGCCTTGCATGCCTTCACGCTCGCGCCTGCTCACCCAGGCACATTCTCCTTTCTCTCTTTCTCTCGGCCTTTGTGATGAGCGTGGCGACACACAATAACAGTTTTGTTCAAATAAGCCAAGTCATTCGGTGAGTGGTGGACTAGTGCTAACCCCGCCTAACGGAAAAGATAGTACTCCTAGGGTAGGAATCTCTCTCTCTCTCTCTCTCTCTCTCTCTCTCTCTCTCTCTCTCTCTCTCTCTCTCTCTCTCTCTCTCTCTCTCTCTCTCTCTTTGTAGCTAGGTATCGCTGAACAACCAGTCGGGGCAGTACCATTACGTCACTCAGGACCCGGTCCAGCGGGACAACCATTCCAAGGAAGACAGGTCCTCTCCCGAAACGTCTGCAATCTTGTGTCAGTCAGATACCAACATGCGTTAGGTGGACCATAACCCTCAAAACTAAAGGTAAACCTCTTCATAGTGGAAGTGTAAACTGCTGCTTGAGGTCAAGTTCACAGCCCACTGATCTTTCACGTCTGTTGAAAAAGGATTGTTACCCATCACCCCATTTGTACACGCAGAAGGGAAATGATTACCTGACTATTAGACGACTGAATGCGACTTGTAGTTGACAGCATCTTGGCCACAAGTTATACTGTTCTAGATACAAGATATATCGCCATTGCTATAAGGTTCATCACCCTATCTAAAATAATATCAACAAGTCGCATCGACGTAGGTACAAGTACCATCATCCTAGCTACAAGCATCATCGTCTTACTTGCAAATATCGTCTTAAATACAAGTCACACTGTCTTCGCTACAATTAGCGTTATACCGGCTACAAGCTACATCGTCGTACCTACAAGCTGTATCACCCCGGTTTACAAGGCGTATCGCGTCGCTATTTGATTATACAAAATCTAACGCCCTTCGTTCTATAAGCATAGCTGATAAGCCTTTCAACAGCATAGGTATTATCAAAGTTGAATAATACATTAAAATTCGAAAACGTACCAGAAAATAAACCTTGTACTTGCCGCGTCTCGGGTTACTTGGCATCACAGGTCAACCCGACCAATCACAGCACACCATGTTGCAGATGGTGCCACATCCAGCGAGGACCAATCCTTGCAATTCTTGCCACCAATGATGGATACCAGCTTACCATAACTGTACGAAAGTCCAACGTAACATGACGTTGACAGTTTGTGGCCATTTCAAATATAATCCCTGGAATATCTGACCAGGATAATACCAGACACACTACATACTGAAATGGCAACTCAACTGCACTTTTTTTTTTTTTTTTTTTGCTGACAGCGCTCAGCTGAGCATAAGGTAGGCCTGACTGAACAAAACCTTGATGATCATTGACAAGTTGGATGAACTGGTCCTATTGATTCAGGGTGTCAAGACTCAGCAAAATACCCTTGTAAAAAAAATCAAAAAGTTTGGTTATACGTTAGGTGGCGTGAATTTAGTAGGTAAGTGATGTTTACCCAGTATAGTGGTTGGTGTCCTTGACAGATATCCTCTCTCTCTCTCTCTCTCTCTCTCTCTCTCTCTCTCTCTCTATTTCCTCATTAGTTTCCAGGCAAAGACAAACATACTAATTCCAGTAAGAAACTAAAACAGTACTTCAGCTATAATATCAGCTTGCACTGTAAATATCCAGAATACATCTTGAGATGCGAAGGTTCCCATAAATTTTCAACCCAGGCGGCTCTCTACGGATAGACATGCATACAGAAAGCCAATTGAATATATACATATATATATATATATATATATATATATATATATATATATATATATATACATATATATATATATATATATATATATATATATATATATATATATATATATATATATGTGTGTGTGTGTGTGTGTGTGTGTGTGTGTGTAGAAAGGGTATAAAGAATACCGCCCAGGTATCTCCTGCGTGTCATAAAAGGCGACTACGAGTGGTAGGTGTTGGCAATCCTCCCCTCCTTGCATTATCTTTCAACAGAATGAACTGATGAAACCTTGCGGGATTGTCTTCCCCCCTTTTCCCCCCCCTAAGGCTTAGTCATTTGTTGTGAACGCTACCTAGCTTAGCGGGAAAGGGTGAACGTATGAAACACACACACACACACACTGAGAAAGGCTTATAGGACTGTTGGTAGAGCTGTAGGGACTGGTATGTTATCATTGACAGTTTAATCCACTTTAGCACGAAGGTACGATCCTTAGGCATAATGGCATGACTCTAGAGCAAGTCGCAACGACCTTTTAAGAATAAAAGGGTACCACCCTCGGATATAATGGCGTGACCCGTGACCTGACACACATGGAAACAACCAGTGATATTAAAAGTGGGGAAGCATCCAACAGGTTTACCGTGACAAGTGGGGTACGACAAGGCTCAAGTCCTGGAACCAATACTTCTCATTACGTGTTTCACCGAGCTGGAGAAAGGACTTACTCGTTGAATTTCAAAATTCTATTATTCATTAATATACTTGATCGCCGTTTCCTGCGTCAGCGAGGTAGCACCAAGAAAGACGAAGAATGGCTCATCCACTCATATGCACACACACACACACACACACACACACATTTATATATATATATATATATATATATATATATATATATATATATATATATATATATATATATATACAGAAACGCCCATACACGCACATACATACGTATACAGACACATATACACATGTACACATTCATACTTACTTGCTTCCATCCATTCCCGGCGCTACCCCGCCCTACAGGAAACAGCATCGCTTACCCCTGCTTCAACGAAGTAGCACCAGGAAAACAAAAAAGGCAACATTCGATCACACTCAGTTTCTGGCTGTCATGCGTAAGGCACAGAAACCACAGCTCCCTTTCCACATCCAGGCATCACAGACCTTTCCGTGGTTTATCCCGACGTTTCACATGCCCTGGTTCAGTCCACTGACAGCATGTCGACCCCGTTATAACACATCGTTCCAATTCACTCTATTCCTTGCACGCCTTTCACCCTACTGTATGTTTAGACCCTGATCGCTCAAAGTCTTTTTCACTCTATCCTTCCACCTACAATTTGGTCTCCCACTTCTCGTTCCCTCCACCTCTGACACATATATCCTCTTTGTCAATCTTTCCTCACTCATTCTCTCCATATGTTCAAACCATTTCAACACACCCTCTTCTGCACTCCCAACCACACTCTGTTTATTCATACACACCTCTCTTACCTTTTCATTACTTACTCGATCAAACCACCTCACACTACATATTGTCCTCAAACATTTCATTTCCAGCATATCCACCCTCTTCCGTACAACCCCATCTATAGCACATGCCTCGCGACCATATAATATTGCTGGAACTACTATTCCTTCAAACATACCCATTTTTGCTCTCCGAGATAACGTTCTCTCGTTCCATACATTCTTCATTGCTCCCAGGACCTTCGACCCCTCCCCACCCTGTGACTCACTTCCGCTTCCATGGTTCCATTCGCTTTTAAGTCCACTCCCAGATATCTAAAACACTTCACTTCCTCCAGTTTTTCTCCATTCAAACTTACATCCCAATCAACTTGTCCCTCAACCCTACTGAACCTAATAGCCTTACTCTTATTCACATTTACTCTCAACTTTCTCCTTTCACACACTTTGCCAAACTCAGTCACCAACACTTCTCTCCAAAACTCTTGCATTTACCTCCCTAACCACCCCACCCATCAACAAATTAAACAATCAAGGGGTCAACTTACACCCCTGCCTGAGACCATCCAATCACTCTCCTCTCTTCCTACTCGTACACATGCCTTACATCCCTGGTATAAACCTCTCACTACTTCTAGCAGCTTACCTCCCACACCATATATTCTTAATACCTTCCACAAAGCATCTCTATCAACCCTATCATATGCCTTCTCCAGATCCATAAATGCTACATACAAATCCATTTGCTTTTCAAAGTATTTCTCACACATTCTTCAAAGCAAACACCTGATCCACACATCCTCTACCATTTCTGAAACCACACTGCTCTTCCCCAATCTGATGCTCTGTACATGCCTTCACCCTCGCAATCAATACCCTCCATTCAATTTCCCAGGAATACTCAACAAACTTATGCCTCTGTAGTTTGAGCACTCACCTTTATCTCCTTTGCCTTTGTACAATGGCACTATGCATGCATTCCGCCATCCCGCATTTCTCTATTAGAAAATGCATACAGCCTGGTCATACTGCCCATGGCATAGAATCACTCGTCGAATTTCAAAATTCTAAATTTCCAGGTATATACAGCCAAGTATAGGTCACTCATCCAATTTTATAATTCTAGTTAGAAAATACATATAGCGTAGGTCATGCTGCCCACTGACTGAAAGTGGTTTAGATAAACTTAGAATTATGACAAATGGACTTCAATTCTGAAAAGTGGAGATGAATACATTCTGATAAGAAAAATATCAGTCACAAAAAAATAAACTACTCGGTAAATCATTAACAGAAGTTGAAAAATAATACGAGTGGTTATCAGAAAAGAACTAAAATACGACGAAAAAAACAATGCCTCGTTGCACACAGTATAGCCAGGAGATGTTTAGGTTTCATAGCTAGGCTTGTGAATTATGAAACGAAGGATATAATACTTATTCACTTGATAACGCCCCAGCCAGACATTATTTGGAAAACACTGCTCAATTGTGGTCAGCAAACATGATCAAAGACGAAGATCTGGAGCGAATTCAGATAAGAGCAATAGAACTAATTTCGCTGCTCAGAAATAAACCTTATGATAAAAGTCTTCGAGACTTAAAATGGCTGTCTCTAAAAGAGCAAAGACTCCGAGATCCAACGACTTTAAAAAATGCTAAACAATTTCGACAACATAAGATACGAAAACGTTTCGCAGTCAATAGACTCAACGACCAGAAATAATAATAAGAAATTGAGAGGAATAAGTATTCACGTATTCACAACGAGGGCAAAATATTTTTGAGCTTTGAAGGAACTAAGAAGAAAAAACACGACCAGATATCGATGGGAAAGACCACAAAAATCTTTATATCAAGGAGAGACAAATACTTTAAGTATTATGCGAATTTCATCAATACATACGCCTGTCTCAAGAAGGAAAGTTAAGAGACGTTTAAGTCTATTGTTTTAATGATTAACTTTTTCTTTCCCATAGTTTCAGGTTTGATCCCCCCCCCCCCCCCACACACACACACACACACACACACACCTCCCCTCAAACCCTGCAAATGATTAGGGAAATTTTCCTGTTCACACTTTCCTAAAAAAAAAATTCCATGACTGTATACTTTCTCCAGACCACATGCTGTTCCTTTTATTTCTCTGTTGGCTGTTGTGCCGGAGGGAGAGATGGATGGGAGTGCCATCGGATTTCCTATCCTGTCTCAACGAAGAATATGATCATGACCTCAGAAGCGAAACCTGTTCTCCAGCAGATAACTTCTAACCGTCATGGACCTCTCAGGTCTCCTGTGGTCTGTCCTCCAGGTCAAAAGCCAGGTCATCATGCCCAGAGTTCATAGCGTCCTGGTTACGTGGTTAACGTTATAACCATCCCAGCATGGACGGTGGCACCATCTGCCACTTCACGGCAAAGTATACGACGTAATTGACGGGGAATAAAAAAAACCCTATGGTCATTATCCTGTATTGTCAGTACCAGTCATGGTCACACACTATCACATGTACGGCTGTCAGTCAGTCCCCCGGTACAACAGGAGACACAAGACCCGAGAGTCCAGGGACAAAATGACGCGTCACACACAGAGAAAAAAAAATGTATATAATAGGTCGACTGACTTCCGCGCTGAGAGGCACTGGTCGAAGCCTTCGCTAGCTAAAGATTATTTTTTTCCCTCCTTTTTTTGCTTACTATTCCATGGAAAAATGACAAGTGATTTTTGTTTTCTGGTTCTTGTGGTCAAAAGAGACAGTTATGCTTTCTTCCTGGAGAGCAATGGTGGCCTCTACTTGGATCCGTGGTATATTCGACCAAGGTGAAGCTCCTGTACCGTATTTTACAGGCCGACCCGTGTACCGGGATATTCGCCCACCGACGCACTACACATCGGTACATGGAGGGAGGGTGGTGCACCACCACACAATAATAAGTCTCCAAAAACCTTTTACAAAATGATAATAATCACAGGACAAAATCCTAGACTCTGACTCCTTGAATACGACGGAGAGAATCTTGGGTGTGGTTTGTTTACAGGTCTCGCCTTCTTCTTTGCCCCCAAGGCGCTACCGTCTTCCCCAGTGATGGTAGCGTCGTACTTAATGACTTGTATTGGTGACGAGGTGCGCCTCACCATAACCTCCTGCCAGGTCGACCTTGTCGTAACCGGGATGACCTTACCAGAGAGTGTGGTCATCAGACCAAACACGTCCCTGAATTGGTGACCATACTGGGGCTACTCTGGGGGTGAGAGCGCCCGCCCCCACCACCTTTGGGGTCCTTGTGTGGAGACCACACGAATGACATTATCTGGGGGTTGAGCTCAACATCTGGGGTCTGGAGTGGCGTCCACCCTGGTGGCACTATCTGGGGATGTCCCCCCCCCCACCTCTGGGGTCCTGAAGTGGTGCCCATGCTAGTGGCACTGTCTGGGGGGGGGATGGTTTCCATCTCTTGGGTCCTGGAATGGTGCCCACACCAGTGGCACTGTCTGGGGTTGGGCTCATCTCTGGGGTCCTAGAGTGGTACCCACAATGGTAATGATATCTAGGGGTGAGCTCTATCTCTGGGGTCCTTGAGTGGTGCCTAAACTGATGGTGATGACTGGTGGAGAGAGGCGAGGAGGGGCTTCGCTTCACCATGCAGGGGGGGGGTGATCACCAGGCCAGGCAAGTCCTCAGTTGGTGACCAAAAGTCATGCACTAGCTGGGTGTCCAGCACCAAGTGGGTATGTGGCAGTGGGGTCATGGGGCCGCTGCACCCGACCAGTGGTGTATGTCGTGCATACCTCTGGCTACCCACAGTCAGGGGCGACCTCACTCACCCCCCCCCAGCCACATGTGGGGAGGGGGGGGGGGGGCGGCGCAGGAGGTCAGGCAGCAAGTGCAGGGTTGGCGGGAGTCAGGGACGGGCGGCCAAGCCTCCCCTGGTCGACCCTGGCACACGGCAACATAGCAGGACCGTCAGGGGCTTGTTGCTGTGTTATATCACGCTGGGTTAGGGTAGTCTTGCTTTACTCTTCAGAAACATTTCGTGGCTTTACTGGGGAGTAATACTGACCAGTTTATATACACATACACAAAATTACTATTTACACACTTCTTAAGACATTTTGGATTATCATATCTCACTATCATTTTCCCTGTGTATTAGGCAAGGAACAGGCAAGTAGAAGTAATGGGTAGGTATTTCCTGCGTGGGGTAGATGGATTATACCGGGAATGGTGAAGCCGGAAATCATTCCTTAATATGTTATCACTTGCTACAAGCGAGAACAAAGAAAACAGGTGAGCATTGTTTTCATAGAAGACTCAGTGCGTGATGCTGCCTAGTTCAAACACACACACACACACACACACACACATATATATATATATATATATATATATATATATATATATATATATATATATATATATATATAAATATATATATATATATATATATATATATATATATATATATATATATATATATATATATATTCTTTTTTTTCTCATACATATTGGCCATTTCCCGCGTTAGCGAGGTAGCGTTAAGAACAGAGGACTGAGCCTAAGAGGAAACATCCTCACTTGGCCCCCTTCTCTGTTCCTCCTTTTTCATAAAGTAAAACGGGAGGGGAGGATTTCCAGCCCCCCGCTCCCTCCCCTTTTAGTTGCCTTTTTCGACACGCAGGGAATACGTAGGAAGTATTCTTTCTCCCCTATCCCCAGGAATGATATATATATATATATATATATATATATATATATATATATATATATATATATATATATATATATATATATATACAATGACATATCCACTTGCCCTTTCCCGCATCAGCCTGGCAGCGTCAGGGGCAGATGACTGAGTCTATGAGGAAAAATCCTCGCCTGAATCTTATTCACAATTTTACAAAGCTAATATATATATATATATATATATATATATATATATATATATATATATATATATATATATATATATATATAAGATCTTTCGTACATTACGTCTTCATACAGAGTATGAGGGTCAAGTCAATTGGGAGGTGAGTTTTGAATGGAGAAAAACTGGAGGAAGTGAAGTGTTTTAGATATCTGGGAGTGGATCTGGCAGCGGATGGAACCATGGAAGCGGAAGTGGATCATAGGGTGGGGGAGGGGGGCGAAAATTCTGGGAGCCTTGAAGAATGTGTGGAAGTCGAGAACATTATCTCGGAAAGCAAAAATGGGTATGTTTGAAGGAATAGTGGTTCCAACAATGTTGTATGGTTGCGAGGCGTGGGCTATGGATAGAGCTGTGCGCAGGAAGATGGATGTGCTGGAAATGAGATGTTTGAGGACAATGTGTGGTGTGAGGTGGTTTGATCGAGTAAGTAACGTAAGGGTAAGAGAGATGTGTGGAAATAAAAAGAGCGTGGTTGAGAGAGCAGAAGAGGGTGTTTTGAAATGGTTTGGGCACATGGAGAGAATGAGTGAGGAAAGATTGACCAAGAGGATATATGTGTCGGAGGTGGAGGGAACGAGGAGAAGAGGGAGACCAAATTGGAGGTGGAAAGATGGAGTGAAAAAGATTTTGTGTGATCGGGGCCTGAACATGCAGGAGGGTGAAAGGAGGGCAAGGAATAGAGTGAATTGGAGCGATGTGGTATACCGGGGTTGACGTGCTGTCAGTGGATTGAATCAAGGCATGTGAAGCGTCTGGGGTAAACCATGGAAAGCTGTGTAGGTATGTATATTTGCGTGTGTGGACGTATGTATATACATGTGTATGGGGGTGGGTTGGGCCATTTCTTTCGTCTGTTTCCTTGCGCTACCTCACAAACGCGGGAGACAGCGACAAAGCAAAAAAAAAAAAAAAAAAACTGAGTATTGTCTGAGGATGTAACTAAAATAAGTAAGATCCCGCACATCGTA